>NW_028270143.1:137529061-137829061 GCF_037043375.1 Chiloscyllium plagiosum | reverse complement strand
CTGGGTTGTGTCCTGTGTCAGTGCTGTACCCCAGTGTTATACGGTGTGGGTTCTGTCCTGTGTCAGTGCTGTAGCCCAGTGTTATACGGTGTCGGTTCTGTCCTGTGTCAGTGCTGTAGCCCAGTGTTATACGGTGTGGGTTCTGTCCTGCGTCAGTGCTGTAGCCCAGTGTTATACGGTGTGGGTTCAGTCCTGTGTCAGTGCTGTACCCCAGTGTTATACGGTGTGGGTTCTGTCCTGTGTCAGTGCTGTAGCCCAGTGTTATACGGTGTGGGTTCTGTCCTGCGTCAGTGCTGTAGACCAGTGTTATACGGTGTGGGTTCTGTCCTGCGTCAGTGCTGTAGCCCAGTGTTATACGGTGTGGGTTCTGTCCTGCGTCAGTGCTGTAGCCCAGTGTTATACGGTGTGGGTTCTGTCCTGTGTCAGTGCTATACCCCAGTGTTATAAGGTGTGGGTTCTGTCCTGCGTCAGTGCTGTAGCCCTGTGTTATACGGTGTGGGATGTGTCCTGCGTCAGTGCTGTACCCCAGTGTTATACGGTGTGGGTTGTGTCCTGTGTCAGTGCTGTACCCCAGTGTTATACGGTGTGGATTGTGTCCTGTGTCAGTGCTGTACCCCAGTGTTATACGATGTGTGTTCTGTCCTGTGTCAGTGCTGTACCCCAGTGTTATACGGTGTGGGTTGTGTCCTGCGTCAGTGCTGTAGCTCAGTGTTATACGGTGTGGGTTCTGTCCTGTGTCAGTGCTGTAGCCCAGTGTTATACGGTGTGGGTTGTGTCCTGCGTCAGTGCTGTAGCCCAGAGTTATACGGTGTGGGTTCTGTCCTGTGTCAGTGCTGTAGCCCAGTGTTATACGGTGTGGTTTGTGTCCTGCGTCAGTGGTGTAGCCCAGTGTTATATGGTGTGGGTTCTGTCCTGTGTCAGTGCTGTACCCCAGTGTTATACGGTATGGGTTGTTTCCTGTGTCAGTGCTGTACCCCAGTGTTATACGGTGTGGGTTCTGTCCTGTGTCAGTGCTGTAGCCCAGTGTTATACGGTGTGGGTTGTGTCCTGTGTCAGTGCTGTACCCCAGTGTTATACGGTGTGGGTTCTGTCCTGTGTCAGTGCTGTAGCCCAGTGTTATACGGTGTGGGTTCTGTCCTCTGTCAGTGCTGTACCCCAGTGTTATACGGTGTGGGTTCTGTCCTGTGTCAGTGCTGTACCCCAGTGTTATACGGTATGGGTTGTGTCCTGTGTCAGTGCTGTACCCCAGTGTTATACGGTGTGGGTTGTGTCCTGTGTCAGTGCTGTAGCCCAGTGTTATACGGTGTGGGTTGTGTCCTGTGTCAGTGCTGTACCCCAGTGTTATACGGTGTGGGTTGTGTCCTGCGTCAGTGCTGTAGCCCAGTGTTATACGGTGTGGGTTGTGTCCTGTGTCAGTGCTGTAGCCCAGTGTTATACGGTGAGGGTTCTGTCCTGCGTCAGTGCTGTACCCCAGTGTTATACGGTGTGGGTTCTGTCCTGCGTCAGTGCTGTACCCCAGTGTTATACGGTGTGGGTTCTGTCCTGCGTCAGTGCTGTAGCCCAGTGTTATCCGGTGTGGGTTCTGTCCTGCGTCAGTGCTGTACCCCAGTGTTATACGGTGTGGGTTGTGTCCTGCGTCAGTGCTGTACCCCAGTGTTATACGGTGTGGGTACTGTCCTGCGTCAGTGCTGCACCCCAGTGTTATACGGTGTGGGTTCTGTCCTGTGTCAGTGCTGTAGCCCAGTGTTATACGGTGTGGGTTCTGTCCTGCGTCAGTGCTGTACCCCAGTGTTATACGGTGTGGGTTCTGTCCTGCGTCAGTGCTGTACCCCAGTGTTATACGGTGTGGGTTCTGTCCTGCGTCAGTGCTGTACCCCAGTGTTATACGGTGTGGGTTCTGTCCTGTGTCAGTGCTGTAGCCCAGTGTTATACGGTGTGGGTTCTGTCCTGTGTCAGTGCTGTAGCCCAGTGTTATACGGTGTGGGTTCTGTCCTGTGTCAGTGCTGTAGCCCAGTGTTATACGGTGTGGGTTCTGTCCTGTGTCAGTGCTGTACCCCAGTGTTATACGGTGTGGAATCTGTCCTGTGTCAGTGCTGTACCCCAGTGTTATACGGTGTGGGTTCTGTCCTGTGTCAGTGCTGTACCCCAGTGTTATACGGTCTGGGTTGTGTCCTGTGTCAGTGCTGTACCCCAGTGTTATACGGTGTGGGTTCTGTCCTGTGTCAGTGCTGTAGCCCAGTGTTATACGGTGTGGGTTGTGTCCTGCGTCAGTGCTGTACCCCAGTGTTATACGGTGTGGGTTGTGTCCTGCGTCAGTGCTGTACCCCAGTGTTATACGGTGTGGGTTCTGTCCTGCGTCAGTGCTGTACCCCAGTGTTATACGGTGTGGGTTCTGTCCTGCGTCAGTGCTGTAGCCCAGTGTTATACTGTGTGGGTTCTGTCCTGTGTCAGTGCTGTACCCCAGTGTTATACGGTGTGGGTTCTGTCCTGCGTCAGTGCTGTAGCCCAGTGTTATACGGTGTGGGTTGTGTCCTGCGTCAGTGCTGTAGCCCAGTGTTCTACGGTGTGGGTTCTGTCCTGTGTCAGTGCTGTACCCCAGTGTTATACGGTGTGGGTTCTGTCCTGTGTCAGTGCTGTACCCCAGTGTTATACGGTGTGGGTTCTGTCCTGCGTCAGTGCTGTAGCCCAGTGTTATACGGTGTGGGTTGTGTCCTGCGTCAGTGCTGTAGCCCAGTGTTATACGGTGTGGGTTCTGTCCTGCGTCAGTGCTGTAGCCCAGTGTTATACGGTGTGGGTTCTGTCCTGCGTCAGTGCTCTAGCCCAGTGTTATACGGTGTGGGTTCTGTCCTGCGTCAGTGCTGTAGCCCAGTGTTATACGGTGTGGGTTCTGTCCTGTGTCAGTGCTATACCCCAGTGTTATAAGGTGTGGGTTCTGTCCTGTGTCAGTGCTGTACCCCAGTGTTATACGGTCTGGGTTGTGTCCTGTGTCAGTGCTGTACCCCAGTGTTATACGGTGTGGGTTCTGTCCTGTGTCAGTGCTGTAGCCCAGTGTTATACGGTGTCGGTTCTGTCCTGCGTCAGTGCTGTACCCCAGTGTTATGCGGTGTGGGTTGTGTCCTGTGTCAGTGCTGTAGCCCAGTGTTATACGGTGTGGGTTGTGTCCTGCGTCAGTGCTGTACCCCAGTGTTATACGGTGTGGGTTGTGTCCTGCGTCAGTGCTGTACCCCAGTGTTATACGGTGTGGGTTCTGTCCTGCGTCAGTGCTGTACCCCAGTGTTATACGGTGTGGGTTCTGTCCTGCGTCAGTGCTGTAGCCCAGTGTTATACTGTGTGGGTTCTGTCCTGTGTCAGTGCTGTACCCCAGTGTTATACGGTGTGGGTTCTGTCCTGCGTCAGTGCTGTAGCCCAGTGTTATACGGTGTGGGTTGTGTCCTGCGTCAGTGCTGTAGCCCAGTGTTCTACGGTGTGGGTTCTGTCCTGTGTCAGTGCTGTACCCCAGTGTTATACGGTGTGGGTTCTGTCCTGTGTCAGTGCTGTACCCCAGTGTTATACGGTGTGGGTTCTGTCCTGCGTCAGTGCTGTAGCCCAGTGTTATACGGTGTGGGTTGTGTCCTGCGTCAGTGCTGTAGCCCAGTGTTCTACGGTGTGGGTTCTGTCCTGTGTCAGTGCTGTAGCCCAGTGTTATACGGTGTGGGTTCTGTCCTGCATCAGTGCTGTAGCCCAGTGTTATACGGTGTGGGTTCTGTCCTGCGTCAGTGCTGTAGCCCAGTGTTCTACGGTGTGGGTTCTGTCCTGCGTCAGTGCTGTAGCCCAGTGTAGTACGGTGTGGGTTTAGTCCTGTGTCAGTGCTGTACCCCAGTGTTATACGGTGTGGGTTCTGTCCTGTGTCAGTGCTGTACCCCAGTGTTATACGGTGTGGGTTCTGTCCTGCGTCAGTGCTGTAGCCCAGTGTTATACGGTGTGGGTTCTGTCCTGCGTCAGTGCTCTAGCCCAGTGTTATACGGTGTGGGTTCTGTCCTGCGTCAGTGCTGTAGCCCAGTGTTATACGGTGTGGGTTCTGTCCTGTGTCAGTGCTATACCCCAGTGTTATACGGTGTGGGTTCTGTCCTGCGTCAGTGCTGTAGCCCAGTGTTATACTGTGTGGGTTCTGTCCTGTGTCAGTGCTGTACCCCAGTGTTATACGGTGTGGGTTCTGTCCTGCGTCAGTGCTGTAGCCCAGTGTTATACGGTGTGGGTTGTGTCCTGCGTCAGTGCTGTAGCCCAGTGTTCTACGGTGTGGGTTCTGTCCTGTGTCAGTGCTGTACCCCAGTGTTATACGGTGTGGGTTCTGTCCTGTGTCAGTGCTGTACCCCAGTGTTATACGGTGTGGGTTCTGTCCTGCGTCAGTGCTGTAGCCCAGTGTTATACGGTGTGGGTTGTGTCCTGCGTCAGTGCTGTAGCCCAGTGTTCTACGGTGTGGGTTCTGTCCTGTGTCAGTGCTGTAGCCCAGTGTTATACGGTGTGGGTTCTGTCCTGCATCAGTGCTGTAGCCCAGTGTTATACGGTGTGGGTTCTGTCCTGCGTCAGTGCTGTAGCCCAGTGTTCTACGGTGTGGGTTCTGTCCTGCGTCAGTGCTGTAGCCCAGTGTAGTACGGTGTGGGTTTAGTCCTGTGTCAGTGCTGTACCCCAGTGTTATACGGTGTGGGTTCTGTCCTGTGTCAGTGCTGTACCCCAGTGTTATACGGTGTGGGTTCTGTCCTGCGTCAGTGCTGTAGCCCAGTGTTATACGGTGTGGGTTCTGTCCTGCGTCAGTGCTGTAGCCCAGTGTTATACGGTGTGGGTTCTGTCCTGTGTCAGTGCTGTACCCCAGTGTTATACGGTGTGGGTTCTGTCCTGTGTCAGTGCTGTACCCCAGTGTTATACGGTGTGGGTTCTGTCCTGCGTCAGTGCTGTACCCCAGTGTTATACGGTGTGGGTTGTGTCCTGCGTCAGTGCTGTAGCCCAGTGTTCTACGGTGTGGGTTCTGTCCTGTGTCAGTGCTGTAGCCCAGTGTTATACGGTGTGGGTTCTGTCCTGCATCAGTGCTGTAGCCCAGTGTTATACGGTGTGGGTTCTGTCCTGCATCAGTGCTGTAGCCCAGTGTTATACGGTGTGGGTTCTGTCCTGCATCAGTGCTGTAGCCCAGTGTTATACGGTGTGGGTTCTGTCCTGCATCAGTGCTGTAGCCCAGTGTTCTACGGTGTGGGTTCTGTCCTGTGTCAGTGCTGTAGCCCAGTGTTATACGGTGTGGGTTCTGTCCTGCATCAGTGCTGTAGCCCAGTGTTATACGATGTGGGTTCTGTCCTGTGTCAGTGCTGTACCCCAGTGTTATACGGTGTGGGTTGTGTCCTGCGTCAGTGCTGTAGCCCAGTGTTCTACGGTGTGGGTTCTGTCCTGTGTCAGTGCTGTAGCCCAGTGTTATACGGTGTGGGTTCTGTCCTGCATCAGTGCTGTAGCCCAGTGTTATACGGTGTGGGTTCTGTCCTGCGTCAGTGCTGTAGCCCAGTGTTCTACGGTGTGGGTTCTGTCCTGCGTCAGTGCTGTAGCCCAGTGTAGTACGGTGTGGGTTTAGTCCTGTGTCAGTGCTGTACCCCAGTGTTATACGGTGTGGGTTCTGTCCTGTGTCAGTGCTGTACCCCAGTGTTATACGGTGTGGGTTCTGTCCTGCGTCAGTGCTGTAGCCCAGTGTTATACGGTGTGGGTTCTGTCCTGCGTCAGTGCTCTAGCCCAGTGTTATACGGTGTGGGTTCTGTCCTGTGTCAGTGCTGTACCCCAGTGTTATACGATGTGTGTTCTGTCCTGTGTCAGTGCTGTACCCCAGTGTTATACGGTGTGGGTTGTGTCCTGCGTCAGTGCTGTAGCTCAGTGTTATACGGTGTGGGTTCTGTCCTGTGTCAGTGCTGTAGCCCAGTGTTATACGGTGTGGGTTGTGTCCTGCGTCAGTGCTGTAGCCCAGAGTTATACGGTGTGGGTTCTGTCCTGTGTCAGTGCTGTAGCCCAGTGTTATACGGTGTGGTTTGTGTCCTGCGTCAGTGGTGTAGCCCAGTGTTATATGGTGTGGGTTCTGTCCTGTGTCAGTGCTGTACCCCAGTGTTATACGGTATGGGTTGTTTCCTGTGTCAGTGCTGTACCCCAGTGTTATACGGTGTGGGTTCTGTCCTGTGTCAGTGCTGTAGCCCAGTGTTATACGGTGTGGGTTCTGTCCTCTGTCAGTGCTGTACCCCAGTGTTATACGGTGTGGGTTCTGTCCTGTGTCAGTGCTGTACCCCAGTGTTATACGGTATGGGTTGTGTCCTGTGTCAGTGCTGTACCCCAGTGTTATACGGTGTGGGTTGTGTCCTGTGTCAGTGCTGTAGCCCAGTGTTATACGGTGTGGGTTGTGTCCTGTGTCAGTGCTGTACCCCAGTGTTATACGGTGTGGGTTGTGTCCTGCGTCAGTGCTGTAGCCCAGTGTTATACGGTGAGGGTTCTGTCCTGCGTCAGTGCTGTACCCCAGTGTTATACGGTGTGGGTTCTGTCCTGCGTCAGTGCTGTACCCCAGTGTTATACGGTGTGGGTTCTGTCCTGCGTCAGTGCTGTACCCCAGTGTTATACGGTGTGGGTTCTGTCCTGCGTCAGTGCTGTAGCCCAGTGTTATCCGGTGTGGGTTCTGTCCTGCGTCAGTGCTGTACCCCAGTGTTATACGGTGTGGGTTGTGTCCTGCGTCAGTGCTGTACCCCAGTGTTATACGGTGTGGGTACTGTCCTGCGTCAGTGCTGCACCCCAGTGTTATACGGTGTGGGTTCTGTCCTGTGTCAGTGCTGTAGCCCAGTGTTATACGGTGTGGGTTCTGTCCTGCGTCAGTGCTGTACCCCAGTGTTATACGGTGTGGGTTCTGTCCTGCGTCAGTGCTGTACCCCAGTGTTATACGGTGTGGGTTCTGTCCTGCGTCAGTGCTGTACCCCAGTGTTATACGGTGTGGGTTCTGTCCTGTGTCAGTGCTGTAGCCCAGTGTTATACGGTGTGGGTTCTGTCCTGTGTCAGTGCTGTAGCCCAGTGTTATATGGTGTGGGTTCTGTCCTGTGTCAGTGCTGTACCCCAGTGTTATACGGTGTGGAATCTGTCCTGTGTCAGTGCTGTACCCCAGTGTTATACGGTGTGGGTTCTGTCCTGTGTCAGTGCTGTACCCCAGTGTTATACGGTCTGGGTTGTGTCCTGTGTCAGTGCTGTACCCCAGTGTTATACGGTGTGGGTTCTGTCCTGTGTCAGTGCTGTAGCCCAGTGTTATACGGTGTGGGTTGTGTCCTGCGTCAGTGCTGTACCCCAGTGTTATACGGTGTGGGTTGTGTCCTGCGTCAGTGCTGTACCCCAGTGTTATACGGTGTGGGTTCTGTCCTGCGTCAGTGCTGTACCCCAGTGTTATACGGTGTGGGTTCTGTCCTGCGTCAGTGCTGTAGCCCAGTGTTATACTGTGTGGGTTCTGTCCTGTGTCAGTGCTGTACCCCAGTGTTATACGGTGTGGGTTCTGTCCTGCGTCAGTGCTGTAGCCCAGTGTTATACGGTGTGGGTTGTGTCCTGCGTCAGTGCTGTAGCCCAGTGTTCTACGGTGTGGGTTCTGTCCTGTGTCAGTGCTGTACCCCAGTGTTATACGGTGTGGGTTCTGTCCTGTGTCAGTGCTGTACCCCAGTGTTATACGGTGTGGGTTCTGTCCTGCGTCAGTGCTGTAGCCCAGTGTTATACGGTGTGGGTTGTGTCCTGCGTCAGTGCTGTAGCCCAGTGTTATACGGTGTGGGTTCTGTCCTGCGTCAGTGCTGTAGCCCAGTGTTATACGGTGTGGGTTCTGTCCTGCGTCAGTGCTCTAGCCCAGTGTTATACGGTGTGGGTTCTGTCCTGCGTCAGTGCTGTAGCCCAGTGTTATACGGTGTGGGTTCTGTCCTGTGTCAGTGCTATACCCCAGTGTTATAAGGTGTGGGTTCTGTCCTGTGTCAGTGCTGTACCCCAGTGTTATACGGTCTGGGTTGTGTCCTGTGTCAGTGCTGTACCCCAGTGTTATACGGTGTGGGTTCTGTCCTGTGTCAGTGCTGTAGCCCAGTGTTATACGGTGTCGGTTCTGTCCTGCGTCAGTGCTGTACCCCAGTGTTATGCGGTGTGGGTTGTGTCCTGTGTCAGTGCTGTAGCCCAGTGTTATACGGTGTGGGTTGTGTCCTGCGTCAGTGCTGTACCCCAGTGTTATACGGTGTGGGTTGTGTCCTGCGTCAGTGCTGTACCCCAGTGTTATACGGTGTGGGTTCTGTCCTGCGTCAGTGCTGTACCCCAGTGTTATACGGTGTGGGTTCTGTCCTGCGTCAGTGCTGTAGCCCAGTGTTATACTGTGTGGGTTCTGTCCTGTGTCAGTGCTGTACCCCAGTGTTATACGGTGTGGGTTCTGTCCTGCGTCAGTGCTGTAGCCCAGTGTTATACGGTGTGGGTTGTGTCCTGCGTCAGTGCTGTAGCCCAGTGTTCTACGGTGTGGGTTCTGTCCTGTGTCAGTGCTGTACCCCAGTGTTATACGGTGTGGGTTGTGTCCTGTGTCAGTGCTGTACCCCAGTGTTATACGGTGTGGGTTCTGTCCTGTGTCAGTGCTGTACCCCAGTGTTATACGGTGTGGGTTCTGTCCTGTGTCAGTGCTGTACCCCAGTGTTATACGGTGTGGGTTCTGTCCTGTGTCAGTGCTGTACCCCAGTGTTATACGGTGTGGGTTCTGTCCTGCGTCAGTGCTGTAGCCCAGTGTTATACGGTGTGGGTTGTGTCCTGCGTCAGTGCTGTAGCCCAGTGTTCTACGGTGTGGGTTCTGTCCTGTGTCAGTGCTGTAGCCCAGTGTTATACGGTGTGGGTTCTGTCCTGTGTCAGTGCTATACCCCAGTGTTATACGGTGTGGGTTCTGTCCTGTGTCAGTGCTGTACCCCAGTGTTATACGGTGTGGGATCTGTCCTGTGTCAGTGCTGTACCCCAGTGTTATACGGTGTGGGTTCTGTCCTGTGTCAGTGCTGTAGCCCAGTGTTATACGGTGTGGGTTCTGTCCTGCATCAGTGCTGTAGCCCAGTGTTATACGGTGTGGGTTCTGTCCTGCGTCAGTGCTGTAGCCCAGTGTTCTACGGTGTGGGTTCTGTCCTGCGTCAGTGCTGTAGCCCAGTGTAGTACGGTGTGGGTTTAGTCCTGTGTCAGTGCTGTACCCCAGTGTTATACGGTGTGGGTTCTGTCCTGTGTCAGTGCTGTACCCCAGTGTTATACGGTGTGGGTTCTGTCCTGCGTCAGTGCTGTAGCCCAGTGTTATACGGTGTGGGTTCTGTCCTGCGTCAGTGCTCTAGCCCAGTGTTATACGGTGTGGGTTCTGTCCTGCGTCAGTGCTGTAGCCCAGTGTTATACGGTGTGGGTTCTGTCCTGTGTCAGTGCTATACCCCAGTGTTATACGGTGTGGGTTCTGTCCTGCGTCAGTGCTGTAGCCCAGTGTTATACTGTGTGGGTTCTGTCCTGTGTCAGTGCTGTACCCCAGTGTTATACGGTGTGGGTTCTGTCCTGCGTCAGTGCTGTAGCCCAGTGTTATACGGTGTGGGTTGTGTCCTGCGTCAGTGCTGTAGCCCAGTGTTCTACGGTGTGGGTTCTGTCCTGTGTCAGTGCTGTACCCCAGTGTTATACGGTGTGGGTTCTGTCCTGTGTCAGTGCTGTACCCCAGTGTTATACGGTGTGGGTTCTGTCCTGCGTCAGTGCTGTAGCCCAGTGTTATACGGTGTGGGTTGTGTCCTGCGTCAGTGCTGTAGCCCAGTGTTCTACGGTGTGGGTTCTGTCCTGTGTCAGTGCTGTAGCCCAGTGTTATACGGTGTGGGTTCTGTCCTGCATCAGTGCTGTAGCCCAGTGTTATACGGTGTGGGTTCTGTCCTGCGTCAGTGCTGTAGCCCAGTGTTCTACGGTGTGGGTTCTGTCCTGCGTCAGTGCTGTAGCCCAGTGTAGTACGGTGTGGGTTTAGTCCTGTGTCAGTGCTGTACCCCAGTGTTATACGGTGTGGGTTCTGTCCTGTGTCAGTGCTGTACCCCAGTGTTATACGGTGTGGGTTCTGTCCTGCGTCAGTGCTGTAGCCCAGTGTTATACGGTGTGGGTTCTGTCCTGCGTCAGTGCTCTAGCCCAGTGTTATACGGTGTGGGTTGTGTCCTGCGTCAGTGCTGTAGCCCAGTGTTCTACGGTGTGGGTTCTGTCCTGCATCAGTGCTGTAGCCCAGTGTTATACGGTGTGGGTTGTGTCCTGCGTCAGTGCTGTAGCCCAGTGTTCTACGGTGTGGGTTCTGTCCTGTGTCAGTGCTGTACCCCAGTGTTATACGGTGTGGGTTCTGTCCTGCGTCAGTGCTGTACCCCAGTGTTATATGGTGTGGGTTCTGTCCTGCGTCAGTGCTGTAGCCCAGTGTTATACGGTGTGGGTTGTGTCCTGCGTCAGTGCTGTAGCCCAGTGTTCTACGGTGTGGGTTCTGTCCTGTGTCAGTGCTGTAGCCCAGTGTTATACGGTGTGGGTTCTGTCCTGCATCAGTGCTGTAGCCCAGTGTTATACGGTGTGGGTTCTGTCCTGCGTCAGTGCTGTAGCCCAGTGTTCTACGGTGTGGGTTCTGTCCTGCGTCAGTGCTGTAGCCCAGTGTAGTACGGTGTGGGTTTAGTCCTGTGTCAGTGCTGTACCCCAGTGTTATACGGTGTGGGTTCTGTCCTGTGTCAGTGCTGTACCCCAGTGTTATACGGTGTGGGTTCTGTCCTGTGTCAGTGCTGTACCCCAGTGTTATACGGTGTGGGTTCTGTCCTGCGTCAGTGCTGTAGCCCAGTGTTATACGGTGTGGGTTCTGTCCTGCGTCAGTGCTCTAGCCCAGTGTTATACGGTGTGGGTTCTGTCCTGCGTCAGTGCTGTAGCCCAGTGTTATACGGTGTGGGTTCTGTCCTGTGTCAGTGCTATACCCCAGTGTTATAAGGTGTGGGTTCTGTCCTGCGTCAGTGCTGTAGCCCTGTGTTATACGGTGTGGGATGTGTCCTGCGTCAGTGCTGTACCCCAGTGTTATACGGTGTGGGTTGTGTCCTGTGTCAGTGCTGTACCCCAGTGTTATACGGTGTGGGTTGTGTCCTGTGTCAGTGCTGTACCCCAGTGTTATACGATGTGTGTTCTGTCCTGTGTCAGTGCTGTACCCCAGTGTTATACGGTGTGGGTTGTGTCCTGCGTCAGTGCTGTAGCCCAGTGTTATACGGTGTGGGTTCTGTCCTGTGTCAGTGCTGTAGCCCAGTGTTATTCGGTGTGGGTTGTGTCCTGCGTCAGTGCTGTAGCCCAGTGTTATACGGTGTGGGTTCTGTCCTGTGTCAGTGCTGTACCCCAGTGTTATACGGTATGGGTTGTGTCCTGTGTCAGTGCTGTACCCCAGTTTTATACGGAGTGGGTTGTGTCCTGTGTCAGTGCTGTAGCCCAGTGTTATACGGTGTGGGTTCTGTCCTCTGTCAGTGCTGTACCCCAGTGTTATACGGTGTGGGTTCTGTCCTCTGTCAGTGCTGTACCCCAGTGTTATACGGTGTTGGTTCTGTCCTGTGTCAGTGCTGTACCCCAGTGTTATACGGTATGGGTTGTGTCCTGTGTCAGTGCTGTAGCCCAGTGTTATACGGTGTGGGTTCTGTCCTCTGTCAGTGCTGTACCCCAGTGTTATACGGTGTTGGTTCTGTCCTGTGTCAGTGCTGTACCCCAGTGTTATACGGTGTGGGTTCTGTCCTGTGTTAGTGCTGTAGCCCAGTGTTATACGGTGTGGGTTGTGTCCTGCGTCAGTGCTGTAGCCCAGTGTTATACGGTGTGGGTTGTGTCCTGTGTCAATGCTGTAACCCAGTGTTAGACGGTGTGGGTACTGTCCTGCGTCAGTGCTGTCGCCCAGTGTTAAACGGTGTGGGTTGTGTCCTGTGTCAGTGCTGTAGCCCAGTGTTATACGGTGTGGGTTCTGTCCTGCGTCAGTGCTGTAGCCCAGTGTTATACGGTGTGGGTTCTGTCCTGTGTCAGTGCTGTAACCCAGTGTTAGACGGTGTGGGTACTGTCCTGCGTCAGTGCTGTCGCCCAGTGTTATACGGTGTGGGATCTGTCCTGTGTCAGTGCTGTAGCCCAGTGTTATACGGTGTGGGTTCTGTCCTGCGTCAGTGCTGTAGCCCAGTGTTCTACGGTGTGGGTTCTGTCCTGCGTCAGTGCTGTAGCCCAGTGTAGTACGGTGTGGGTTCAGTCCTGTGTCAGTGCTGTACCCCAGTGTTATACGGTATGGGTTGTGTCCTGTGTCAGTGCTGTAGACCAGTGTTATACGGTGTGGGTTCTGTCCTGCGTCAGTGCTGTAGCCCAGTGTTCTACGGTGTGGGTTCTGTCCTGCGTCAGTGCTGTACCCCAGTGTTATACGGTGTGTGTTCTCTCCTGTGTCAGTGCTGTAGCCCAGTGTTATACGGTGTGGGTTCAGTCCTGTGTCAGTGCTGTACCCCAGTGTTATACGGTATGGGTTGTGTCCTGTGTCAGTGCTGTAGCCCAGTGTTATACGGTGTGGGTTCTGTCCTCTGTCAGTGCTGTACCCCAGTGTTATACGGTGTTGGTTCTGTCCTGTGTCGGTGCTGTACCCCAGTGTTATACGGTGTGGGTTCTGTCCTGTGTCAGTGCTGTAGCCCAGTGTTATACGGTGTGGGTTCTGTCCTGCGTCAGTGCTGTACCCCAGTGTTATACGGTGTGGGTTCTGTCCTGCGTCAGTGCTGTACCCCAGTGTTATACGGTGTGGGTTCTGTCCTGTGTCAGTGCTGTACCCCAGTGTTATACGGTGTGGGTTCTGTCCTGCGTCAGTGCTGTAGCCCAGTGTAATCCGGTGTGGGTTCTGTCCTGCGTCAGTGCTGTACCCCAGTGTTATACGGTGTGGGTTCTGTCCTGCGTCAGTGCTGTAGCCCAGTGTTATCCGGTGTGGGTTCTGTCCTGCGTCAGTGCTGTACCCCAGTGTTATACGGTGTGGGTTGTGTCCTGCGTCAGTGCTGTACCCCAGTGTTATACGGTGTGGGTACTGTCCTGCGTCAGTGCTGCACCCCAGTGTTATACGGTGTGGGTTCTGTCCTGTGTCAGTGCTGTAGCCCAGTGTTATACGGTGTGGGTTGTGTCCTGTGTCAGTGCTGTAGCCCAACGTTATACGGTGTGTGTTCTGTCCTGTGTCAGTGGTGTAGCCCAGTGTTATACGGTGTGGGTTCTGTCCTGTGTCAGTGCTGTAGCCCAGTGTTATACGGTGTGGGTTCTGTCCTGTGTCAGTGCAGTGCCCCAGTGTTATGCGATGTGGGTTCTGTCCTGCGTCAGTGCTGTACCCCAGTGTTATACGGTGTGGGTTCTGTCCTGTGTCAGTGCTGTAGCCCAGTGTTATACGGTGTGTGTTCTGTCCTGTGTCAGTGCTGTACCCCAGTGTTATACGGTGTGGGTTCTGTCCTGCGTCAGTGCTGTACCCCAGTGTTATACGGTGTGGGTTCTGTCCTGCGTCAGTGCTGTAGCCCGGTCTTATACGGTGTGGGTTGTGTCCTGCGTCAGTGCTGTCGCCCAGTGTTATACGGTGTGGGTTGTGTCCTGTGTCAGTGCTGTAGCCCAGTGTTATACGGTGAGGGTTCTGTCCTGCGTCAGTGCTGTACCCCAGTGTTATACGGTGTGGGTTCTGTCCTGCGTCAGTGCTGTAGCCCAGTGTTATACGGTGAGGGTTCTGTCCTGTGTCAGTGCTGTAGCCCAGTGTTATACGGTGAGGGTTCTGTCCTGCGTCAGTGCTGTACCCCAGTGTTATACGGTGTGGGTTGTGTCCTGTGTCAGTGCTGTAGCCCAGTGTTATACGGTGAGGGTTCTGTCCTGCGTCAGTGCTGTACCCCAGTGTTATACGGTGTGGGTTCTGTCCTGCGTCAGTGCTGTAGCCCAGTGTTATCCGGTGTGGGTTCTGTCCTGCGTCAGTGCTGTACCCCAGTGTTATACGGTGTGGGTTCTGTCCTGTGTCAGTGCTGTAGCCCAGTGTTATACGGTGTGGGTTCTGTCCTGTGTCAGTGCTGTACCCCAGTGTTATACGGTGTGGGATCTGTCCTGTGTCAGTGCTGTACCCCAGTGTTATACGGTGTGGGTTCTGTCCTGTGTCAGTGCTGTACCCCAGTGTTATACGGTCTGGGTTGTGTCCTGTGTCAGTGCTGTACCACAGTGTTATACGGTGTGGGTTCTGTCCTGTGTCAGTGCTGTAGCCCAGTGTTATACGGTGTCGGTTCTGTCCTGCGTCAGTGCTGTACCCCAGTGTTATGCGGTGTGGGTTGTGTCCTGTGTCAGTGCTGTAGCCCAGTGTTATACGGTGTGGGTTGTGTCCTGCGTCAGTGCTGTACCCCAGTGTTATACGGTGTGGGTTGTGTCCTGTGTCAGCGCTGTAGCCCAGTGTCATATGGTGTGGGTTCTGTCCTGTGTCAGTGCTGTACCACAGTGTTATACGGTGTGGGTTCTGTCCTGTGTCAGTGCTGTAGCCCAGTGTTATACGGTGTGGGTTCTGTCCTGTGTCACTGCTGTCGCCCGGTGTTATACGGTGTGGGTTCTGTCCTGCGTCAGTGCTGTAGCCCAGTGTTATACGGTGTGGGTTCTGTCCTGCGTCAGTGCTGTAGCCCAGTGTTCTACGGTGTGGGTTCTGTCCTGCGTCAGTGCTGTAGCCCAGTGTTATACGGTGTGGGTTCAGTCCTGTGTCAGTGCTGTACCCCAGTGTTATACGGTGTGGGTTCTGTCCTGTGTCAGTGCTGTACCCCAGTGTTATACGGTGTGGGTTCTGTCCTGTGTCAGTGCTGTACCCCAGTGTTATACGGTGTGGGTTCAGTCCTGTGTCAGTGCTGTACCCCAGTGTTATACGGTGTGGGTTCAGTCCTGTGTCAGTGCTGTACCCCAGTGTTATACGGTGTGGGTTCTGTCCTGTGTCAGTGCTGTAGCCCAGTGTTATACGGTGTGGGTTCTGTCCTGCGTCAGTGCTGTAGCCCAGTGTTATACGGTGTGGGTTCTGTCCTGCGTCAGTGCTCTAGCCCAGTGTTATACGGTGTGGGTTCTGTCCTGCGTCAGTGCTGTAGCCCAGTGTTATACGGTGTGGGTTCTGTCCTGTGTCAGTGCTATACCCCAGTGTTATAAGGTGTGGGTTCTGTCCTGCGTCAGTGCTGTAGCCCTGTGTTATACGGTGTGGGATGTGTCCTGCGTCAGTGCTGTACCCCAGTGTTATACGGTGTGGGTTGTGTCCTGTGTCAGTGCTGTACCCCAGTGTTATACGGTGTGGGTTGTGTCCTGTGTCAGTGCTGTACCCCAGTGTTATACGATGTGTGTTCTGTCCTGTGTCAGTGCTGTACCCCAGTGTTATACGGTGTGGGTTGTGTCCTGCGTCAGTGCTGTAGCCCAGTGTTATACGGTGTGGGTTCTGTCCTGTGTCAGTGCTGTAGCCCAGTGTTATACGGTGTGGGTTGTGTCCTGCGTCAGTGCTGTAGCCCAGTGTTATACGGTGTGGGTTCTGTCCTGTGTCAGTGCTGTAGCCCAGTGTTATACGGTGTGGTTTGGGTCCTGCGTCAGTGCTGTAGCCCAGTGTTATATGGTGTGGGTTCTGTCCTGTGTCAGTGCTGTACCCCAGTGTTATACGGTGTGGGTTGTTTCCTGTGTCAGTGCTGTACCCCAGTGTTATACGGTGTGGGTTCTGTCCTGTGTCAGTGCTGTAGCCCAGTGTTATACGGTGTGGGTTCTGTCCTCTGTCAGTGCTGTACCCCAGTGTTATACGGTGTGGGTTCTGTCCTGTGTCAGTGCTGTACCCCAGTGTTATACGGTGTGGGTTCTGTCCTGTGTCAGTGCTGTACCCCAGTGTTATACGGTATGGGTTGTGTCCTGTTTCAGTGCTGTACCCCAGTTTTATACGGAGTGGGTTGTGTCCTGTGTCAGTGCTGTAGCCCAGTGTTATACGGTGTGGGTTCTGTCCTCTGTCAGTGCTGTACCCCAGTGTTATACGGTGTGGGTTCTGTCCTCTGTCAGTGCTGTACCCCAGTGTTATACGGTGTTGGTTCTGTCCTGTGTCAGTGCTGTACCCCAGTGTTATACGGTATGGGTTGTGTCCTGTGTCAGTGCTGTAGCCCAGTGTTATACCGTGTGGGTTCTGTCCTCTGTCAGTGCTGTACCCCAGTGTTATACGGTGTTGGTTCTGTCCTGTGTCAGTGCTGTACCCCAGTGTTATACGGTGTGGGTTGTGTCCTGCGTCAGTGCTGTAACCCAGTGTTAGACGGTGTTGGTTCTGTCCTGTGTCAGTGCTGTCGCCCAGTGTTATACGGTGTGGGTTGTGTCCTGTGTCAATGCTGTAACCCAGTGTTAGACGGTGTGGGTACTGTCCTGCGTCAGTGCTGTCGCCCAGTGTTATACGGTGTGGGTTGTGTCCTGTGTCAGTGCTGTAGCACAGTGTTATACGGTGAGGGTTCTGTCCTGCGTCAGTGCTGTAGCCCAGTGTAATCCGGTGTGGGTTCTGTCCTGCGTCAGTGCTGTACCCCAGTGTTATACGGTGTGGGTACTGTCCTGCGTCAGTGCTGCACCCCAGTGTTATACGGTGTGGGTTCTGTCCTGTGTCAGTGCTGTACCCCAGTGTTATACGGTGTGGGTTCTGTCCTGTGTCAGTGCTGTAGTCCAGTGTTATACGGTGTGGGTTCTGTCCTGTGTCAGTGCTGTACCCCAGTGTTATACGGTGTGGGTTCGGTCCTGTGTCAGTGCTGTAGCCCAGTGTTATACGGTGTGGGTTCTGTCCTGTGTCAGTGCTGTACCCCAGTGTTATACGGTGTGTGTTCTGTCCTGTGTCAGTGCTGTACCCCAGTGTTATACGGTGTGGGTTCTGTCCTGTGTCAGTGCTGTACCCCAGTGTTATACGGTGTGGGTTCTGTCCTGTGTCAGTGCTGTACCCCAGTGTTATACGGTGTGGGTTCTGTCCTGTGTCAGTGCTGTAGCCCAGTGTTATACGGTGTGTGTTCTGTCCTGTGTCAGTGCTGTAGTCCAGTGTTATACGGTGTGTGTTCTGTCCTGTGTCAGTGCTGTACCCCAGTGTTATACGGTGTGGGTTCTGTCCTGTGTCAGTGCTGTACCCCAGTGTTATACGGTGTGGGTTCTGTCCTGTGTCAGTGCTGTACCCCAGTGTTATACGGTGTGGGTTCTGTCCTGTGTCAGTGCTGTAGCCCAGTGTTATACGGTGTGGGTTCTGTCCTGCGTCAGTGCTGTAGCCCAGTGTTATACGGTGTGGGTTCTGTCCTGTGTCAGTGCTGTACCCCAGTGTTATACGGTGTGGGTTCTGTCCTGTGTCAGTGCTGTACCCCAGTGTTATACGGTGTGGGTTCTGTCCTGTGTCAGTGCTGTAGCCCAGTGTTATACGGTGTGGGTTGTGTCCTGCGTCAGTGCTGTACCCCAGTGTTATACGGTGTGGGTTCTGTCCTGTGTCAGTGCTGTAGCCCAGTGTTATACGGTGTGGGTTCTGTCCTGTGTCAGTGCTGTACCCCAGTGTTATACGGTGTGGGTTCGGTCCTGTGTCAGTGCTGTAGCCCAGTGTTATACGGTGTGGGTTCTGTCCTGTGTCAGTGCTGTACCCCAGTGTTATACGGTGTGGGTTCTGTCCTGTGTCAGTGCTGTACCCCAGTGTTATACGGTGTGGGTTCTGTCCTGTGTCAGTGCTGTACCCCAGTGTTATACGGTGTGGGTTCTGTCCTGTGTCAGTGCTGTACCCCAGTGTTATACGGTGTGGGTTCTGTCCTGCGTCAGTGCTGTAGCCCAGTGTTATACGGTGTGGGTTCTGTCCTGTGTCAGTGCTGTACCCCAGTGTTATACGGTGTGGGTTGTGTCCTGTGTCAGTGCTGTACCCCAGTGTTATACGGTGTGGGTTGTGTCCTGCGTCAGTGCTGTACCCCAGTGTTATACGGTGTGGGTTGTGTCCTGTGTCAGTGCTGTACCCCAGTGTTATACGGTGTGGGTTCTGTCCTGCGTCAGTGCTGTAGCCCAGTGTTATACGGTGTGGGTTGTGTCCTGTGTCAGTGCTGTACCCCAGTGTTATACGGTGTGGGTTGTGTCCTGTGTCAGTGCGGTACCCCAGTGTAATACGGTGTGTGTTCTGTCCTGTGTCAGTGCTGTAGTCCAGTGTTATACGGTGTGTGTTCTGTCCTGTGTCAGTGCTGTACCCCAGTGTTATACGGTGTGGGTTCTGTCCTGCGTCAGTGCTGTACCCCAGTGTAATACGGTGTGTGTTCTGTCCTGTGTCAGTGCTGTAGTCCAGTGTTATACGGTGTGTGTTCTGTCCTGTGTCAGTGCTGTACCCCAGTGTTATACGGTGTGGGTTCTGTCCTGTGTCAGTGCTGTACCCCAGTGTTATACGGTGTGGGTTCTGTCCTGTGTCAGTGCTGTACCCCAGTGTTATACGGTGTGGGTTCTGTCCTGTGTCAGTGCTGTAGCCCAGTGTTATACGGTGTGTGTTCTGTCCTGTGTCAGTGCTGTAGTCCAGTGTTATACGGTGTGTGTTCTGTCCTGTGTCAGTGCTGTACCCCAGTGTTATACGGTGTGGATTCTGTCCTGTGTCAGTGCTGTACCCCAGTGTTATACGGTGTGGGTTCTGTCCTGTGTCAGTGCTGTACCCCAGTGTTATACGGTGTGGGTTCTGTCCTGTGTCAGTGCTGTACCCCAGTGTTATACGGTGTGGGTTCTGTCCTGCGTCAGTGCTGTAGCCCAGTGTTATACGGTGTGGGTTCTGTCCTGTGTCAGTGCTGCACCCCAGTGTTATACGGTGTGGGTTGTGTCCTGTGTCAGTGCTGTAGTCCAGTGTTATACGGTGTGTGTTCTGTCCTGTGTCAGTGCTGTACCCCAGTGTTATACGGTGTGGGTTCTGTCCTGTGTCAGTGCTGTAGCCCAGTGTTATACGGTGTGGGTTCTGTCCTGTGTCAGTGCTGTACCCCAGTGTTATACGGTGTGGGTTCTGTCCTGTGTCAGTGCTGTACCCCAGTGTTATACGGTGTGGGTTCTGTCCTGTGTCAGTGCTGTAGCCCAGTGTTATACGGTGTGTGTTCTGTCCTGTGTCAGTGCTGTAGTCCAGTGTTATACGGTGTGTGTTCTGTCCTGTGTCAGTGCTGTACCCCAGTGTTATACGGTGTGGGTTCTGTCCTGTGTCAGTGCTGTACCCCAGTGTTATACGGTGTGGGTTCTGTCCTGTGTCAGTGCTGTACCCCAGTGTTATACGGTGTGGGTTCTGTCCTGCGTCAGTGCTGTAGCCCAGTGTTATACGGTGTGGGTTCTGTCCTGTGTCAGTGCTGTACCCCAGTGTTATACGGTGTGGGTTCTGTCCTGTGTCAGTGCTGTACCCCAGTGTTATACGGTGTGGGTTCTGTCCTGCGTCAGTGCTGTAGCCCAGTGTTATACGGTGTGGGTTCTGTCCTGTGTCAGTGCTGCACCCCAGTGTTATACGGTGTGGGTTGTGTCCTGTGTCAGTGCTGTACCCCAGTGTTATACGGTGTGGGTTGTGTCCTGTGTCAGTGCTGTAGCACAGTGTTATACGGTGAGGGTTCTGTCCTGTGTCAGTGCTGTCGCCCAGTGTTATACGGTGTGGGTTGTGTCCTGTGTCAGTGGTGTAGCCCAGTGTTAGACGTTGTGGGTTGTGTCCTGTGTCAGTGCTGTACCCCAGTGTTATACGGTGTGGGTTGTGTCCTCTGTCAGTGCTGTACCCCAGTGTTATTCGGTGTGGGTTGTGTCCTGTGTCAGTGCCGTAGCCCAGTGTTATACGGTGTGGGTTCTGTCCTGCGTCAGTGCTGTACCCCAGTGTTATACGGTGTGGGTTCTGTCCTGTGTCAGTGCTGTAGCCCAGTGTTATACGGTGTGGGTTCTGTCCTGAGTCAGTGCTGTACGCCAGTGTTATACGGTGTGGGTTCTGTCCTGGGTCAGTGCTGTACCCCAGAGTTATACGGTGTGGGTTCTGTCCTGTGTCAGTGCTGTACCCTAGTGTTATACGGTGTGGGTTGTGTCCTGTGTCAGTGCTGTACCCCAGTGCTAAACGATGTGGGTTCGGTCCTGTGTCAGTGCTGCAGCCCAGTGTTATACGGTGTGGGTTCTGTCCTGTGTCAGTGCTGTACCCCAGTGTTATACGGTGTGGGTTGTGTCCTGCGTCAGTGCTGTACCCCAGTGTTATACGGTGTGGGTTCTGTCCTGTGTCAGTGCTGTACGCCAGTGTTATACGGTGTGGGTTCTGTCCTGTGTCAGTGCTGTACCCCAGTGTTATACGGTGTGGGTTGTGTCCTGCGTCAGTGCTGTACCCCAGTGTTATATGGTGTGGGTTGTGTCCTGTGTCAGTGCTGTACCCCAGTGTTATACGGTGTGGGTTCTGTCCTGCGTCAGTGCTGTAGCCCAGTGTTATACGGTGTGGGTTCTGTCCTGCGTCAGTGCTGTACCCCAGTGTAATACGGTGTGGGTTCTGTCCTGTGTCAGTGCTGTAGCCCAGTGGTATACGGTGTGGGTTGTGTCCTGTGTCAGTGCTGTACCCCAGTGTTATACGGTGTGGGTTCTGTCCTGCGTCAGTGCTGTACCCCAGTGTAATACGGTGTGGGTTCTGTCCTGTGTCAGTGCTGTAGCCCAGTGTTATACTGTGTGGGTTCTGTCCTGTGTCAGTGCTGTACCCCAGTGTTATACGGTGTGGGTTCTGTCCTGCGTCAGTGCTGTACCCCAGTGTAATACGGTGTGGGTTCTGTCCTGTGTCAGTGCTGTACCCCAGTGTTATACGGTGTGGGTTCTGTCCTCTGTCAGTGCTGTACCCCAGTGTTATACGGTGTGGGTTCTGTCCTCTGTCAGTGCTGTACCCCAGTGTTATTCGGTGTGGGTTGTGTCCTGTGTCAGTGCTGTAGCCCAGTGTTATACGGTGTGGGTTCGGTCCTGTGTCAGTGCTGTCGCCCAGTGTTAGACGGTATGGGTTGTGTCCGGCTTCAATGCTGTACCCCAGTGTTATACGGTGTGGGTTCTGTCCTGTGTCAGTGCTGTACCCCAGTGTTATACGGTGTGGGTTCTGTCCTGTGTCAGTGCCGTAGCCCAGTGTTATACGGTGTGGGTTCTGTCCTGCGTCAGTGCTGTACCCCAGTGTTATACGGTGTAGGTTCTGTCCTGCGTCAGTGCTGTAACCCAGTGCTAAACGGTGTGGGTTCGGTCCTGTGTCAGTGCTGTAGCCCAGTGTTATACGGTATGGGTTGTGTCCTGCGTCAGTGCTGTACCCCAGTGTTATACGGTATGGGTTCTGTCCTGCGTCAGTGCTGTACCCCAGTGTTATACGGTGTGGGTTCTGTCCTGTGTCAGTGCTGTAGCCCAGTGTTATACGGTGTGGGTTCTGTCCTGTGTCAATGCTGTACCCCAGTGTTATACGGTGTAGGTTGTGTCCTGTGTCAGTGCTGTACCCCAGAGTTATACGGTGTGGGTTGTGTCCTGCGTCAGTGCTGTACCCTAGAGTTATACGGTGTGGTTTCTGTCCTGCGTCAGTGCTGTACCCCAGTGTTATACGGTGTGGGTTCTGTCCTGCGTCAGTGCTGTACCCCAGTGTTATACGTTGTGGGTTCTGTCCTGCGTCAGTGCTGTACCCCAGTGTTATACGGTGTGGGTTCTGTCCTGTGTCAGTGCTGTACCCCAGTGTTATACGGTGTGGGTTCTGTCCTGCGTCAGTGCTGTACCCCAGTGTTATACGGTGTGGGTTGTGTCCTGTGTCAGTGCTGTAGCCCAGTGTTATACGGTGTGGGTTCGGTCCTATGTCAGTGCTGTAGCCCAGTGTTAAACGGTGTGGGTTGTGTCCTGTGTCAGTGCTGTAGCCCAGTGTTATACGGTGTGGGTTCGGTCCTGTGTCAGTGATGTAGCCCAGTGTTATACGGTATGGGTTGTGTCCTGCGTCAGTGCTGTACCCCAGTGTTATATGGTGTGGGTTGTGTCTGGCGTCAGTGCTGTACCCCAGTGTTATACGGTCTGGGTTCTGTCCTGTGTCAGTACTGTAGCCCAGTGTTATACGGTCTGGGTTCTGTCCTGTGTCAGTGCTGGACCCCAGTGTTATACGGTGTGGGTTCTGTCCTGTGTCAGTGCTGTACCCCAGTGTTAGACGGTGTGGGTTGTGTCCTGTGTCAGTGCTGTAGCCCAGTGTTATACGGTGTGGGTTGTGTCCTGTGTCAGTGCTGTACCCCAGTGTTATACAGTGTGGGTTGTGTCCTGCGTCAGTGCTGTAGCCCAGTGTTATACGGTGTGGGTTCTGTCCTGAGTCAGTGCTGTACGCCAGTGTTATACGGTGTGGGTTCTGTCCTGGGTCAGTGCTGTACCCCAGAGTTATACGGTGTGGGTTCTGTCCTGTGTCAGTGCTGTACCCTAGTGTTATACGGTGTGGGTTGTGTCCTGTGTCAGTGCTGTACCCCAGTGCTAAACGATGTGGGTTCGGTCCTGTGTCAGTGCTGCAGCCCAGTGTTATACGGTGTGGGTTCTGTCCTGTGTCAGTGCTGTACCCCAGTGTTATACGGTGTGGGTTGTGTCCTGCGTCAGTGCTGTACCCCAGTGTTATACGGTGTGGGTTCTGTCCTGTGTCAGTGCTGTACGCCAGTGTTATACGGTGTGGGTTCTGTCCTGTGTCAGTGCTGTACCCCAGTGTTATACGGTGTGGGTTGTGTCCTGCGTCAGTGCTGTACCCCAGTGTTATATGGTGTGGGTTGTGTCCTGTGTCAGTGCTGTACCCCAGTGTTATACGGTGTGGGTTCTGTCCTGCGTCAGTGCTGTAGCCCAGTGTTATACGGTATGGGTTGTGTCCTGCGTCAGTGCTGTACCCCAGTGTTATACGGTGTGGGTTCTGTCCTGCGTCAGTGCTGTACCCCAGTGTAATACGGTGTGGGTTCTGTCCTGTGTCAGTGCTGTAGCCCAGTGGTATACGGTGTGGGTTGTGTCCTGTGTCAGTGCTGTACCCCAGTGTTATACGGTGTGGGTTCTGTCCTGCGTCAGTGCTGTACCCCAGTGTAATACGGTGTGGGTTCTGTCCTGTGTCAGTGCTGTAGCCCAGTGTTATACTGTGTGGGTTCTGTCCTGTGTCAGTGCTGTACCCCAGTGTTATACGGTGTGGGTTCTGTCCTGCGTCAGTGCTGTACCCCAGTGTTATGCGGTGTGGGTTGTGTCCTGTGTCAGTGCTGTACCCCAGTGTAATACGGTGTGGGTTCTGTCCTGTGTCAGTGCTGTACCCCAGTGTTATACGGTGTGGGTTCTGTCCTCTGTCAGTGCTGTACCCCAGTGTTATACGGTGTGGGTTCTGTCCTCTGTCAGTGCTGTACCCCAGTGTTATTCGGTGTGGGTTGTGTCCTGTGTCAGTGCTGTAGCCCAGTGTTAGACGGTATGGGTTGTGTCCGGCTTCAATGCTGTACCCCAGTGTTATACGGTGTGGGTTCGGTCCTGTGTCAGTGCTGTCGCCCAGTGTTAGACGGTATGGGTTGTGTCCGGCTTCAATGCTGTACCCCAGTGTTATACGGTGTGGGTTCTGTCCTGTGTCAGTGCTGTACCCCAGTGTTATACGGTGTGGGTTGTGTCCTGTGTCAGTGCCGTAGCCCAGTGTTATACGGTGTGGGTTCTGTCCTGCGTCAGTGCTGTACCCCAGTGTTATACGGTGTGGGTTCTGTCCTGTGTCAGTGCTGTAGCCCAGTGTTATACGGTGTGGGTTCTGTCCTGAGTCAGTGCTGTACGCCAGTGTTATACGGTGTGGGTTCTGTCCTGGGTCAGTGCTGTACCCCAGAGTTATACGGTGTGGGTTCTGTCCTGTGTCAGTGCTGTACCCTAGTGTTATACGGTGTGGGTTGTGTCCTGTGTCAGTGCTGTACCCCAGTGCTAAACGATGTGGGTTCGGTCCTGTGTCAGTGCTGCAGCCCAGTGTTATACGGTGTGGGTTCTGTCCTGTGTCAGTGCTGTACCCCAGTGTTATACGGTGTGGGTTGTGTCCTGCGTCAGTGCTGTACCCCAGTGTTATACGGTGTGGGTTCTGTCCTGTGTCAGTGCTGTACGCCAGTGTTATACGGTGTGGGTTCTGTCCTGTGTCAGTGCTGTACCCCAGTGTTATACGGTGTGGGTTGTGTCCTGCGTCAGTGCTGTACCCCAGTGTTATATGGTGTGGGTTGTGTCCTGTGTCAGTGCTGTACCCCAGTGTTATACGGTGTGGGTTCTGTCCTGCGTCAGTGCTGTAGCCCAGTGTTATACGGTGTGGGTTCTGTCCTGCGTCAGTGCTGTACCCCAGTGTAATACGGTGTGGGTTCTGTCCTGTGTCAGTGCTGTAGCCCAGTGGTATACGGTGTGGGTTGTGTCCTGTGTCAGTGCTGTACCCCAGTGTTATACGGTGTGGGTTCTGTCCTGCGTCAGTGCTGTACCCCAGTGTAATACGGTGTGGGTTCTGTCCTGTGTCAGTGCTGTAGCCCAGTGTTATACTGTGTGGGTTCTGTCCTGTGTCAGTGCTGTACCCCAGTGTTATACGGTGTGGGTTCTGTCCTGCGTCAGTGCTGTACCCCAGTGTAATACGGTGTGGGTTCTGTCCTGTGTCAGTGCTGTACCCCAGTGTTATACGGTGTGGGTTCTGTCCTCTGTCAGTGCTGTACCCCAGTGTTATACGGTGTGGGTTCTGTCCTCTGTCAGTGCTGTACCCCAGTGTTATTCGGTGTGGGTTGTGTCCTGTGTCAGTGCTGTAGCCCAGTGTTATACGGTGTGGGTTCGGTCCTGTGTCAGTGCTGTCGCCCAGTGTTAGACGGTATGGGTTGTGTCCGGCTTCAATGCTGTACCCCAGTGTTATACGGTGTGGGTTCTGTCCTGTGTCAGTGCTGTACCCCAGTGTTATACGGTGTGGGTTCTGTCCTGTGTCAGTGCCGTAGCCCAGTGTTATACGGTGTGGGTTCTGTCCTGCGTCAGTGCTGTACCCCAGTGTTATACGGTGTAGGTTCTGTCCTGCGTCAGTGCTGTAACCCAGTGCTAAACGGTGTGGGTTCGGTCCTGTGTCAGTGCTGTAGCCCAGTGTTATACGGTATGGGTTGTGTCCTGCGTCAGTGCTGTACCCCAGTGTTATACGGTATGGGTTCTGTCCTGCGTCAGTGCTGTACCCCAGTGTTATACGGTGTGGGTTCTGTCCTGTGTCAGTGCTGTAGCCCAGTGTTATACGGTGTGGGTTCTGTCCTGTGTCAATGCTGTACCCCAGTGTTATACGGTGTAGGTTGTGTCCTGTGTCAGTGCTGTAC
The DNA here is from genome assembly GCF_037043375.1 of Chiloscyllium plagiosum. Taxonomy (NCBI): domain Eukaryota; kingdom Metazoa; phylum Chordata; class Chondrichthyes; order Orectolobiformes; family Hemiscylliidae; genus Chiloscyllium; species Chiloscyllium plagiosum. Next base: position 137,803,787 of record NW_028270143.1, on the reverse strand, counting down.
CCCAGAGTTATACGGTGTGGGTTGTGTCCTGCGTCAGTGCTGTACCCTAGAGTTATACGGTGTGGTTTCTGTCCTGCGTCAGTGCTGTACCCCAGTGTTATACGGTGTGGGTTCTGTCCTGCGTCAGTGCTGTACCCCAGTGTTATACGTTGTGGGTTCTGTCCTGCGTCAGTGCTGTACCCCAGTGTTATACGGTGTGGGTTCTGTCCTGTGTCAGTGCTGTACCCCAGTGTTATACGGTGTGGGTTCTGTCCTGCGTCAGTGCTGTACCCCAGTGTTATACGGTGTGGGTTGTGTCCTGTGTCAGTGCTGTAGCCCAGTGTTATACGGTGTGGGTTCGGTCCTATGTCAGTGCTGTAGCCCAGTGTTAAACGGTGTGGGTTGTGTCCTGTGTCAGTGCTGTAGCCCAGTGTTATACGGTGTGGGTTCGGTCCTGTGTCAGTGATGTAGCCCAGTGTTATACGGTATGGGTTGTGTCCTGCGTCAGTGCTGTACCCCAGTGTTATATGGTGTGGGTTGTGTCTGGCGTCAGTGCTGTACCCCAGTGTTATACGGTCTGGGTTCTGTCCTGTGTCAGTACTGTAGCCCAGTGTTATACGGTCTGGGTTCTGTCCTGTGTCAGTGCTGGACCCCAGTGTTATACGGTGTGGGTTCTGTCCTGTGTCAGTGCTGTACCCCAGTGTTAGACGGTGTGGGTTGTGTCCTGTGTCAGTGCTGTAGCCCAGTGTTATACGGTGTGGGTTGTGTCCTGTGTCAGTGCTGTACCCCAGTGTTATACAGTGTGGGTTGTGTCCTGCGTCAGTGCTGTAGCCCAGTGTTATACGGTGTGGGTTCTGTCCTGAGTCAGTGCTGTACGCCAGTGTTATACGGTGTGGGTTCTGTCCTGGGTCAGTGCTGTACCCCAGAGTTATACGGTGTGGGTTCTGTCCTGTGTCAGTGCTGTACCCTAGTGTTATACGGTGTGGGTTGTGTCCTGTGTCAGTGCTGTACCCCAGTGCTAAACGATGTGGGTTCGGTCCTGTGTCAGTGCTGCAGCCCAGTGTTATACGGTGTGGGTTCTGTCCTGTGTCAGTGCTGTACCCCAGTGTTATACGGTGTGGGTTGTGTCCTGCGTCAGTGCTGTACCCCAGTGTTATACGGTGTGGGTTCTGTCCTGTGTCAGTGCTGTACGCCAGTGTTATACGGTGTGGGTTCTGTCCTGTGTCAGTGCTGTACCCCAGTGTTATACGGTGTGGGTTGTGTCCTGCGTCAGTGCTGTACCCCAGTGTTATATGGTGTGGGTTGTGTCCTGTGTCAGTGCTGTACCCCAGTGTTATACGGTGTGGGTTCTGTCCTGCGTCAGTGCTGTAGCCCAGTGTTATACGGTATGGGTTGTGTCCTGCGTCAGTGCTGTACCCCAGTGTTATACGGTGTGGGTTCTGTCCTGCGTCAGTGCTGTACCCCAGTGTAATACGGTGTGGGTTCTGTCCTGTGTCAGTGCTGTAGCCCAGTGGTATACGGTGTGGGTTGTGTCCTGTGTCAGTGCTGTACCCCAGTGTTATACGGTGTGGGTTCTGTCCTGCGTCAGTGCTGTACCCCAGTGTAATACGGTGTGGGTTCTGTCCTGTGTCAGTGCTGTAGCCCAGTGTTATACTGTGTGGGTTCTGTCCTGTGTCAGTGCTGTACCCCAGTGTTATACGGTGTGGGTTCTGTCCTGCGTCAGTGCTGTACCCCAGTGTTATGCGGTGTGGGTTGTGTCCTGTGTCAGTGCTGTACCCCAGTGTAATACGGTGTGGGTTCTGTCCTGTGTCAGTGCTGTACCCCAGTGTTATACGGTGTGGGTTCTGTCCTCTGTCAGTGCTGTACCCCAGTGTTATACGGTGTGGGTTCTGTCCTCTGTCAGTGCTGTACCCCAGTGTTATTCGGTGTGGGTTGTGTCCTGTGTCAGTGCTGTAGCCCAGTGTTAGACGGTATGGGTTGTGTCCGGCTTCAATGCTGTACCCCAGTGTTATACGGTGTGGGTTCGGTCCTGTGTCAGTGCTGTCGCCCAGTGTTAGACGGTATGGGTTGTGTCCGGCTTCAATGCTGTACCCCAGTGTTATACGGTGTGGGTTCTGTCCTGTGTCAGTGCTGTACCCCAGTGTTATACGGTGTGGGTTCTGTCCTGTGTCAGTGCCGTAGCCCAGTGTTATACGGTGTGGGTTCTGTCCTGCGTCAGTGCTGTACCCCAGTGTTATACGGTGTAGGTTCTGTCCTGCGTCAGTGCTGTAACCCAGTGCTAAACGGTGTGGGTTCGGTCCTGTGTCAGTGCTGTAGCCCAGTGTTATACGGTATGGGTTGTGTCCTGCGTCAGTGCTGTACCCCAGTGTTATACGGTATGGGTTCTGTCCTGCGTCAGTGCTGTACCCCAGTGTTATACGGTGTGGGTTCTGTCCTGTGTCAGTGCTGTAGCCCAGTGTTATACGGTGTGGGTTCTGTCCTGTGTCAATGCTGTACCCCAGTGTTATACGGTGTAGGTTGTGTCCTGTGTCAGTGCTGTACCCCAGAGTTATACGGTGTGGGTTGTGTCCTGCGTCAGTGCTGTACCCTAGAGTTATACGGTGTGGTTTCTGTCCTGCGTCAGTGCTGTACCCCAGTGTTATACGTTGTGGGTTCTGTCCTGCGTCAGTGCTGTACCCCAGTGTTATACGGTGTGGGTTCTGTCCTGTGTCAGTGCTGTACCCCAGTGTTATACGGTGTGGGTTCTGTCCTGCGTCAGTGCTGTACCCCAGTGTTATACGGTGTGGGTTCTGTCCGGCGTCAGTGCTGTACCCCAGTGTTATACGGTGTGGGTTCTGTCCTGCGTCAGTGCTGTACCCCAGTGTTATACGGTGTGGGTTGTGTCCTGTGTCAGTGCTGTAGCCCAGTGTTATACGGTGTGGGTTCGGTCCTATGTCAGTGCTGTAGCCCAGTGTTAAACGGTGTGGGTTGTGTCCTGTGTCAGTGCTGTAGCCCAGTGTTATACGGTGTGGGTTCGGTCCTGTGTCAGTGATGTAGCCCAGTGTTATACGGTATGGGTTGTGTCCTGCGTCAGTGCTGTACCCCAGTGTTATATGGTGTGGGTTGTGTCTGGCGTCAGTGCTGTACCCCAGTGTTATACGGTCTGGGTTCTGTCCTGTGTCAGTGCTGGACCCCAGTGTTATACGGTGTGGGTTCTGTCCTGTGTCAGTGCTGTACCCCAGTGTTATACGGTGTGGGTTGTGTCCTGTGTCAGTGCTGTAGCCCAGTGTTATACGGTGTGGGTTGTGTCCTGTGTCAGTGCTGTACCCCAGTGTTATATGGTGTGGGTTGTTCCTGCGTCAGTGCTGTACCCCAGTGTTATACGGTGTGGGTTCTGTCCTGTGTCAGTGCTGTAGCCCAGTGTTATACGGTGTGGGTTGTGTCCTGTGTCAGTGCTGTACCCTAGTGTCTTACGGTATGGGTTGTGTCCTGCGTCAGTGCTGTACCCCAGTGTTATACGGTGTGGGTTCTGTCCTGTGTCAGTGCTGTTCCCCAGTGTAATACGGTGTGGGTTCTGTCCTGTGTCAGTGCTGTAGCCCAGTGTTATACTGTGTGGGTTCTGTCCTGTGTCAGTGCTGTACCCCAGTGTTATACGGTGTGGGTTCTGTCCTCTGTCAGTGCTGTACCCCAGTGTTATACGGTGTGGGTTCTGTCCTCTGTCAGTGCTGTACCCCAGTGTTATACGGTGTGGGTTCTGTCCTCTGTCAGTGCTGTACCCCAGTGTTATTCGGTGTGGGTTGTGTCCTGTGTCAGTGCTGTACCCCAGTGTTATTCGGTGTGGGTTGTGTCCTGTGTCAGTGCTGTACCCCAGTGTTACACGGTGTGGGTTCTGTCCTCTGTCAGTGCTGTACCCCAGTGTTATTCGGTGTGGGTTGTGTCCTGTGTCAGTGCTGTACCCCAGTGTTATTCGGTGTGGGTTGTGTCCTGTGTCAGTGCTGTACCCCAGTGTTATACGGTGTGGGTTCGGTCCTGTGTCAGTGCTGTCGCCCAGTGTTAGACAGTGTGGGTTGTGTCCGGCTTCAGTGCTGTACCCCAGTGTTATACGGTGTGGGTTCTGTCCTGTGTCAGTGCCGTAGCCCAGTGTTATACGGTGTGGGTTCTGTCCTGCGTCAGTGCTGTAGCCCAGTGTTATACGGTGTGGGTTCTGTCCTGTGTCAGTGCTGTACCCCAGTGTTAAACGGTGTGGGTTGTGTCCTGTGTCAGTGCTGTACCCCAGTGTTATACGGTGTGGGTTGTGTCCTGCGTCAGTGCTGTACCCCAGTGTTATACGGTGTGGGTTGTGTCCTGTGTCAGTGCTGTACCCCAGTGTTATACGGTGTGGGTTCTGTCCTGCGTCAGTGCTGTAGCCCAGTGTTATACGGTGTGGGTTCTGTCCTGCGTCAGTGCTGTACCCCAGTGTAATACGGTGTGTGTTCTGTCCTGTGTCAGTGCTGTAGTCCAGTGTTATACGGTGTGTGTTCTGTCCTGTGTCAGTGCTGTACCCCAGTGTTATACGGTGTGGGTTCTGTCCTGTGTCAGTGCTGTACCCAAGTGTTATACGGTGTGGGTTCTGTCCTGTGTCAGTGCTGTACCCCAGTGTTATACGGTGTGGGTTCTGTCCTGTGTCAGTGCTGTAGCCCAGTGTTATACGGTGTGGGTTCTGTCCTGTGTCAGTGCTGTACCCCAGTGTTATACGGTGTGTGTTCTGTCCTGTGTCAGTGCTGTACCCCAGTGTTATACGGTGTGGGTTCTGTCCTGTGTCAGTGCTGTACCCCAGTGTTATACGGTGTGTGTTCTGTCCTGTGTCAGTGCTGTACCCCAGTGTTATACGGTGTGGGTTCTGTCCTGCGTCAGTGCTGTAGCCCAGTGTTATACGGTGTGGGTTCTGTCCTGTGTCAGTGCTGCACCCCAGTGTTATACGGTGTGGGTTGTGTCCTGTGTCAGTGCTGTAGCACAGTGTTATACGGTGTGGGTTCTGTCCTGGGTCAGTGCTGTACCCCAGTGTTATACGGTGTGGGTTCTGTCCTGTGTCAGTGCTGTACCCCAGTGTTATACGGTGTCGGTTGTGTCCTGTGTCAGTGCTGTAGCACAGTGTTATACGGTGAGGGTTCTGTCCTGTGTCAGTCCTGTCGCCCAGTGTTATACGGTGTGGGTTGTGTCCTGTGTCAGTGGTGTAGCCCAGTGTTAGACGTTGTGGGTTGTGTCCTGTGTCAGTGCTGTACCCCAGTGTTATACGGTGTGGGTTGTGTCCTCTGTCAGTGCTGTACCCCAGTGTTATTCGGTGTGGGTTGTGTCCTGTGTCAGTGCCGTAGCCCAGTGTTATACGGTGTGGGTTCTGTCCTGCGTCAGTGCTGTACCCCAGTGTTATACGGTGTGGGTTCTGTCCTGTGTCAGTGCTGTAGCCCAGTGTTATACGGTGTGGGTTCTGTCCTGAGTCAGTGCTGTACGCCAGTGTTATACGGTGTGGGTTCTGTCCTGGGTCAGTGCTGTACCCCAGAGTTATACGGTGTGGGTTCTGTCCTGTGTCAGTGCTGTACCCTAGTGTTATACGGTGTGGGTTGTGTCCTGTGTCAGTGCTGTACCCCAGTGCTAAACGATGTGGGTTCGGTCCTGTGTCAGTGCTGCAGCCCAGTGTTATACGGTGTGGGTTCTGTCCTGTGTCAGTGCTGTACCCCAGTGTTATACGGTGTGGGTTGTGTCCTGCGTCAGTGCTGTACCCCAGTGTTATACGGTGTGGGTTCTGTCCTGTGTCAGTGCTGTACGCCAGTGTTATACGGTGTGGGTTCTGTCCTGTGTCAGTGCTGTACCCCAGTGTTATACGGTGTGGGTTGTGTCCTGCGTCAGTGCTGTACCCCAGTGTTATACGGTGTGGGTTCTGTCCTGTGTCAGTGCTGTACCCCAGTGTTATACGGTGTGGGTTCTGTCCTGCGTCAGTGCTGTAGCCCAGTGTTATACGGTGTGGGTTCTGTCCTGCGTCAGTGCTGTACCCCAGTGTAATACGGTGTGGGTTCTGTCCTGTGTCAGTGCTGTACCCAGTGGTATACGGTGTGGGTTGTGTCCTGTGTCAGTGCTGTACCCCAGTGTTATACGCTGTGGGTTCTGTCCTGCGTCAGTGCTGTAGCCCAGTGTTATACGGTGTGGGTTCTGTCCTGTGTCAGTGCTGTAGCCCAGTGTTATACTGTGTGGGTTCTGTCCTGTGTCAGTGCTGTACCCCAGTGTTATACGGTGTGGGTTCTGTCCTGCGTCAGTGCTGTACCCCAGTGTAATACGGTGTGGGTTCTGTCCTGTGTCAGTGCTGTACCCCAGTGTTATACGGTGTGGGTTCTGTCCTCTGTCAGTGCTGTACCCCAGTGTTATACGGTGTGGGTTCTGTCCTCTGTCAGTGCTGTACCCCAGTGTTATTCGGTGTGGGTTGTGTCCTGTGTCAGTGCTGTAGCCCAGTGTTATACGGTGTGGGTTCGGTCCTGTGTCAGTGCTGTCGCCCAGTGTTAGACGGTATGGGTTGTGTCCGGCTTCAATGCTGTACCCCAGTGTTATACGGTGTGGGTTCTGTCCTGTGTCAGTGCTGTACCCCAGTGTTATACGGTGTGGGTTCTGTCCTGTGTCAGTGCCGTAGCCCAGTGTTATACGGTGTGGGTTCTGTCCTGCGTCAGTGCTGTACCCCAGTGTTATACGGTGTAGGTTCTGTCCTGCGTCAGTGCTGTAACCCAGTGCTAAACGGTGTGGGTTCGGTCCTGTGTCAGTGCTGTAGCCCAGTGTTATACGGTATGGGTTGTGTCCTGCGTCAGTGCTGTACCCCAGTGTTATACGGTATGGGTTCTGTCCTGCGTCAGTGCTGTACCCCAGTGTTATACGGTGTGGGTTCTGTCCTGTGTCAGTGCTGTAGCCCAGTGTTATACGGTGTGGGTTCTGTCCTGTGTCAATGCTGTACCCCAGTGTTATACGGTGTGGGTTGTGTCCTGTGTCAGTGCTGTACCCCAGAGTTATACGGTGTGGGTTGTGTCCTGCGTCAGTGCTGTACCCTAGAGTTATACGGTGTGGTTTCTGTCCTGCGTCAGTGCTGTACCCCAGTGTTCTACGGTGTGGGTTCTGTCCTGCGTCAGTGCTGTAGCCCAGTGTTATACGGTGTGGGTTCTGTCCTGTGTCAGTGCTGTAGCCCAGTGTTATACGGTGTGGGTTCGGTCCTATGTCAGTGCTGTACCCCAGTGTTATACGGTGTGGGATCGGTCCTGTGTCAGTGATGTAGCCCAGTGTTATACGGTATGGGTTGTGTCCTGCGTCAGTGCTGTACCCCAGTGTTATACGGTGTGGGTTGTGTCTGGCGTCAGTGCTGTACCCCAGTGTTATACGGTGTGGGTTCTGTCCTGTGTCAGTGCTGTAGCCCAGTGTTATCCGGTGTGGGTTCTGTCCTGTGTCAGTACTGTAGCCCAGTGTTATACGGTCTGGGTTCTGTCCTGTGTCAGTGCTGGACCCTAGTGTTATACGGTGTGTGTTCTGTCCTGTGTCAGTGCTGTACCCCAGTGTTAGACGGTGTGGGTTGTGTCCTGTGTCAGTGCTGTAGCCCAGTGTTATACGGTGTGGGTTGTGTCCTGTGTCAGTGCTGTATCCCAGTGTTATACGGTGTGGGTTCTGTCCTGTGTCAGTGCTGTACCCCAGTGTTAGACGGTGTGGGTTGTGTCCTGTGTCAGTGCTGTAGCCCAGTGTTATACGGTCTGGGTTCTGTCCTGTGTCAGTGCTGTATCCCAGTGTTATACGGTGTGGGTTCTGTCCTGTGTCAGTGCTGTACCCCAGTGTTAGACGGTGTGGGTTGTGTCCTGTGTCAGTGCTGTAGCCCAGTGTTATACGGTGTGGGTTGTGTCCTGTGTCAGTGCTGTACCCCAGTGTTATATGGTGTGGGTTGTTCCTGTGTCAGTGCTGTAGCCCAGTGTTATACGGTGTGGGTTCTGTCCTGTGTCAGTGCTGTACCCCAGTGTTATACGGTGTGGGTTCTGTCCTGTGTCAGTGCTGTACCCCAGTGTTATACGGTGTGGGTTGTGTCCTGTGTCAGTGCTGTAGCCCAGTGTTATACGGTGTGGGTTCGGTCCTGTGTCAGTGCTGTCGCCCAGTGTTATACGGTGTGGGTTCGGTCCTGTGTCAGTGCTGTACCCCAGTGTTATACGGTGTGGGTTCTGTCCTGTGTCAGTGCTGTAGCCCAGTGTTATACGGTGTGGGTTGTGTCCTGTGTCAGTGCTGTACCCTAGTGTCTTACGGTATGGGTTGTGTCCTGCGTCAGTGCTGTACCCCAGTGTTATACGGTGTGGGTTCTGTCCTGTGTCAGTGCTGTTCCCCAGTGTAATACGGTGTGGGTTCTGTCCTGTGTCAGTGCTGTAGCCCAGTGTTATACTGTGTGGGTTCTGTCCTGTGTCAGTGCTGTACCCCAGTGTTATACGGTGTGGGTTCTGTCCTCTGTCAGTGCTGTACCCCAGTGTTATACGGTGTGGGTTCTGTCCTCTGTCAGTGCTGTACCCCAGTGTTATACGGTGTGGGTTCTGTCCTCTGTCAGTGCTGTACCCCAGTGTTATTCGGTGTGGGTTGTGTCCTGTGTCAGTGCTGTACCCCAGTGTTATACGGTGTGGGTTGTGTCCTGTGTCAGTGCTGTACCCCAGTGTTATACGGTGCGGGTTCGGTCCTGTGTCAGTGCTGTCGCCCAGTGTTAGACAGTGTGGGTTGTGTCCGGCTTCAGTGCTGTACCCCAGTGTTATACGGTGTGGGTTCTGTCCTGTGTCAGTGCCGTAGCCCAGTGTTATACGGTGTAGGTTCTGTCCTGCGTCAGTGCTGTACCCCAGTGCTAAACGGTGTGGGTTCGGTCCTGTGTCAGTGCTGTAGCCCAGTGTTATACGGTATGGGTTCTGTCCTGCGTCAGTGCTGTACCCCAGTGGTATACGGTGTGGGTTGTGTCCTGCGTCAGTGCTGTACCCTAGAGTTATACGGTGTGGGTTCTGTCCTGTGTCAGTGCTGTACCCCAGTGTTATACGGTGTGGGTTGTGTCCTGCGTCAGTGCTGTACACTAGAGTTATACGGTGTGGGTTCTGTCCTGTGTCAGTGCTGTACCCCAGTGTTATACGGTGTGGGTTGTGTCCTGCGTCAGTGCTGTACCCCAGTGTTATACGTTGTGGGTTCTGTCCTGCGTCAGTGCTGTACCCCAGTGTTATACGGTGTGGGTTGTGTCCTGTGTCAGTGCTGTACCCAGTGTTATACGGTGTGGGTTGTGTCCTGCGTCAGTGCTGTACCCCAGTGTTATACGGTGTGGGTTCTGTCCTGTGTCAGTGCTGTACCCCAGTGTTATACGGTGTGGGTTCTGTCCTGCGTCAGTGCTGTACCCCAGTGTTATACGGTGTGGGTTGTGTCCTGTGTCAGTGCTGTAGCCCAGTGTTATACGGTGTGGGTTCGGTCCTGTGTCAGTGATGTAGCCCAGTGTTATACGGTATGGGTTGTGTCCTGCGTCAGTGCTGTACCCCAGTGTTATACGGTGTGGGTTGTGTCTGGCGTCAGTGCTGTACCCCAGTGTTATACGGTCTGGGTTCTGTCCTGTGTCAGTACTGTAGCCCAGTGTTATACGGTCTGGGTTCTGTCCTGTGTCAGTGCTGTAGCCCAGTGTTATACTGTGTGGGTTCTGTCCTGTGTCAGTGCTGTACCCCAGTGTTATACGGTGTGGGTTGTGTCCTGTGTCAGTGCTGTACCCCAGTGTTATACGGTGTGGGTTGTGTCCTGTGTCAGTGCTGTACCCCAGTGTTATCCGGTGTGGGTTCTGTCCTGCGTCTGTGCTGTACCCCAGTGTTATACGGTGTGGGTTCTGTCCTGTGTCAGTGCTGTACCCCAGTGTTATACGGTGTGGGTTGTGTCCTGTGTCAGTGCTGTACCCCAGTGTTATACGGTGTGGGTTCTGTCCTGCGTCAGTGCTGTACCCCAGTGTTATACGGTGTGGGTTGTGTCCTGTGTCAGTGCTGTACCCCAGTGTTATCCGGTGTGGGTTCTGTCCTGCGTCAGTGCTGTACCCCAGTGTTATACGGTGTGGGTTCTGTCCTGCGTCAGTGCTGTACCCCAGTGTTATACGGTGTGGGTTCTGTCCTGTGTCAGTGCTGTACCCCAGTGTTATACGGTGTGGGTTCTGTCCTGCGTCAGTGCTGTAGCCCAGTGTAATCCGGTGTGGGTTCTGTCCTGCGTCAGTGCTGTACCCCAGTGTTATACGGTGTGGGTTCTGTCCTGCGTCAGTGCTGTAGCCCAGTGTTATCCGGTGTGGGTTCTGTCCTGCGTCAGTGCTGTACCCCAGTGTTATACGGTGTGGGTTGTGTCCTGCGTCAGTGCTGTACCCCAGTGTTATACGGTGTGGGTACTGTCCTGCGTCAGTGCTGCACCCCAGTGTTATACGGTGTGGGTTCTGTCCTGTGTCAGTGCTGTAGCCCAGTGTTATACGGTGTGGGTTGTGTCCTGTGTCAGTGCTGTAGCCCAACGTTATACGGTGTGTGTTCTGTCCTGTGTCAGTGCTGTGCCCCAGTGTTATACGGTATGGGTTGTGTCCTGTGTCAGTGCTGTAGCCCAGTGTTATACGGTGTGGGTTCTGTCCTGTGTCAGTGCTGTACCCCAGTGTTATACGGTGTGGGTTCTGTCCTGTGTCAGTGCAGTGCCCCAGTGTTATGCGATGTGGGTTCTGTCCTGTGTCAGTGCAGTGCCCCAGTGTTATGCGATGTGGGTTGTGTCCTGTGTCAGTGCTGTACCCCAGTGTTATACGGTGTGGGTTCTGTCCTGTGTCAGTGCTGTACCCCAGTGTAATACGGTGTGGGTTGTGTCCTGTGTCAGTGCTGTACCCCAGTGTTATACGGTGTGGGTTCTGTCCTGCGTCAGTGCTATACCCCAGTGTTATACGGTGTGGGTTCTGTCCTGTGTCAGTGCTGTACCCCAGTGTTATACGGTGTGGGTTCTGTCCTGTGTCAGTGCTGTAGCCCAGTGTTATACGGTGTGTGTTCTGTCCTGTGTCAGTGCTGTACCCCAGTGTTATACGGTGTGTGTTCTGTCCTGTGTCAGTGCTGTACCCCAGTGTTATACGGTGTGGGTTCTGTCCTGTGTCAGTGCTGTACCACAGTGTTATACGGTATGGGTTGTTCCTGCGTCAGTGCTGTAGCCCAGTGTTATACGGTGAGGGTTCTGTCCTGCGTCAGTGCTGTACCCCAGTGTTATACGGTGTGGGTTCTGTCCTGCGTCAGTGCTGGCGCCCAGTGTTATACGGTGAGGGTTCTGTCCTGCGTCAGTGCTGTACCCCAGTGTTATACGGTGTGGGTTCTGTCCTGCGTCAGTGCTGTACCCCAGTGTTATACGGTGTGGGTTCTGTCCTGCGTCAGTGCTGTACCCCAGTGTTATACGGTGTGGGTTCTGTCCTGCGTCAGTGCTGTAGCCCAGTGTTATCCGGTGTGGGTTCTGTCCTGCGTCAGTGCTGTACCCCAGTGTTATACGGTGTGGGTTGTGTCCTGCGTCAGTGCTGTACCCCAGTGTTATACGGTGTGGGTTGTGTCCTGTGTCAGTGCTGTACCCCAGTGTTATACGGTGTGGGTTCTGTCCTGTGTCAGTGCTGTAGCCCAGTGTTATACGGTGTGGGTTCTGTCCTGCGTCAGTGCTGTACCCCAGTGTTATACGGTGTGGGTTCTGTCCTGCGTCAGTGCTGTAGCCCAGTGTTATCCGGTGTGGGTTCTGTCCTGCGTCAGTGCTGTACCCCAGTGTTATACGGTGTGGGTTCTGTCCTGCGTCAGTGCTGTACCCCAGTGTTATACGGTGTCGGTTCTGTCCTGCGTCAGTGCTGTAGCCCAGTGTTATACGGTGTGGGTTCTGTCCTGTGTCAGTGCTGTAGCCCAGTGTTATACGGTGTGGGTTCTGTCCTGTGTCAGTGCTGTACCCCAGTGTTATACGGTGTGGGTTCTGTCCTGCGTCAGTGCTGTACCCCAGTGTTATACGGTGTCGGTTCTGTCCTGCGTCAGTGCTGTAGCCCAGTGTTATACGGTGTGGGTTCTGTCCTGTGTCAGTGCTGTACCCCAGTGTTATACGGTGTGGGATCTGTCCTGTGTCAGTGCTGTACCCCAGTGTTATACGGTGTGGGTTCTGTCCTGTGTCAGTGCTGTACCCCAGTGTTATACGGTCTGGGTTGTGTCCTGTGTCAGTGCTGTACCACAGTGTTATACGGTGTGGGTTCTGTCCTGTGTCAGTGCTGTAGGCCAGTGTTATACGGTGTCGGTTCTGTCCTGCGTCAGTGCTGTACCCCAGTGTTATGCGGTGTGGGTTGTGTCCTGTGTCAGTGCTGTAGCCCAGTGTTATACGGTGTGGGTTGTGTCCTGCGTCAGTGCTGTACCCCAGTGTTATACGGTGTGGGTTGTGTCCTGCGTCAGTGCTGTACCCCAGTGTTATACGGTATAGGTTCTGTCCTGTGTCAGTGCTGTAGCCCAGTGTTATACGGTGTGGGTTCCGTCCTGTGTCAGTGCTGTCGCCCAGTGTTAGACGGTGTGGGTTCTGTCCTGTGTCAGTGCTGTACCCCAGTGTTATACGGTGTGGGTTGTGTCCTGTGTCAGTGCTGTACCCCAGTGTTATACGGTGTGGGTTGTGTCCGGCTTCAGTGCTGTACCCCAGTGTTATACGGTATGGGTTGTGTCCTGCGTCAGTGCTGTACCCCAGTGTTATACGGTGTGGGTTCTGTCCTGCGTCAGTGCTGTACCCCAGTGTTATACGGTGTGGGTTCTGTCCTGTGTCAGTGCTGTAGCCCAGTGTTATACGGTGTGGGTTCTGTCCTGCGTCAGTGCTGTACCCCAGTGTTATACGGTGTGGGTTGTGTCCTGTGTCAGTGCTGTACCCTAGTGTCTTACGGTATGGGTTGTGTCCTGCGTCAGTGCTGTACCCCAGTGTTATACGGTGTGGGTTCTGTCCTGTGTCAGTGCTGTTCCCCAGTGTAATACGGTGTGGGTTCTGTCCTGTGTCAGTGCTGTAGCCCAGTGTTATACTGTGTGGGTTCTGTCCTGTGTCAGTGCTGTACCCCAGTGTTATACGGTGTGGGTTCTGTCCTCTGTCAGTGCTGTACCCCAGTGTTATACGGTGTGGGTTCTGTCCTCTGTCAGTGCTGTACCCCAGTGTTATACGGTGTGGGTTCTGTCCTCTGTCAGTGCTGTACCCCAGTGTTATACGGTGTGGGTTCGGTCCTGTGTCAGTGCTGTCGCCCAGTGTTAGACGGTGTGGGTTGTGTCCGGCTTCAGTGCTGTACCCCAGTGTTATACGGTGTGGGTTCTGTCCTGTGTCAGTGCCGTAGCCCAGTGTTATACGGTGTAGGTTCTGTCCTGCGTCAGTGCTGTACCCCAGTGCTAAACGGTGTGGGTTCGGTCCTGTGTCAGTGCTGTACCCCAGTGTTATACGGTGTGGGTTCTGTCCTGTGTCAGTGCTGTACCCCAGTGTTATACGGTGTGGGTTGTGTCCTGTGTCAGTGCTGTACCCCAGTGTTATACGGTGTGGGTTGTGTCCTGCGTCAGTGCTGTACCCTAGAGTTATACGGTGTGGGTTCTGTCCTGCGTCAGTGCTGTACCCCAGTGTTATACGGTGTGGGTTGTGTCCTGCGTCAGTGCTGTACCCCAGTGTTATACGGTGTGGGTTGTGTCCTGTGTCAGTGCTGTACCCCAGTGTTATACGTTGTGGGTTCTGTCCTGCGTCAGTGCTGTACCCCAGTGTTATACGGTGTGGGTTGTGTCCTGTGTCAGTGCTGTACCCCAGTGTTATACGGTGTGGGTTGTGTCCTGTGTCAGTGCTGTACCCCAGTGTTATACGTTGTGGGTTCTGTCCTGCGTCAGTGCTGTACCCCAGTGTTATACGGTGTGGGTTGTGTCCTGTGTCAGTGCTGTAGCCCAGTGTTATACGGTATGGGTTCTGTCCTGTGTCAGTGCTGTATCCCAGTGTTATACGGTGTGGGTTGTGTCCTGTGTCAGTGCTGTACCCCAGTGTTATACGGTGTGAGTTCTGTCCTGTGTCAGTGCTGTACCCCAGTGTTATACGGTGTGAGTTCTGTCCTGTGTCAGTGCTGTACCCCAGTGTTATACGGTGTGGGTTCTGTCCTGTGTCAGTGCTGTATCCCAGTGTTATACGGTGTGGGTTGTGTCCTGTGTCAGTGCTGTACCCCAGTGTTATACGGTGTGGGTTCTGTCCTGTGTCAGTGCTGTACCCCAGTGTTATACGGTGTGGGTTCTGTCCTGTGTCAATGCTGTACCCCAGTGTTATACGGTGTGGGTTCGGTCCTGCGTCAGTGCTGTACCCCAGTGTTATAGGGTGTGGGTTCTGTCCTGCGTCAGTGCTGTAGCCCAGTGTTATCCGGTGTGGGTTTTGTCCTGCGTCAGTGCTGTACCCCAGTGTTATACGGTGTGGGTTCTGTCCTGCGTCAGTGCTGTACCCCAGTGTTATACGGTGTGGGTTCTGTCCTGTGTCAGTGCTGTACCCCAGTGTTATACGGTGTGGGTTCTGTCCTGTGTCAGTGCTGTACCCCAGTGTTATACGGTGTGGGTTGTGTCCTGCGTCAGTGCTGTAGCCCAGTGTTATACGGTGTGGGTTCTGTCCTGCGTCAGTGCTGTACCCCAGTGTTATACGTTGTGGGTTCTGTCCTGCGTCAGTGCTGTACCCCAGTGTTATACGGTGTGGGTTGTGTCCTGTGTCAGTGCTGTACCCAGTGTTATACGGTGTGGGTTCTGTCCTGCGTCAGTGCCGTACCCCAGTGTTATACGGTGTGGGTTGTGTCCGGCGTCAGTGCTGTAGCCCAGTGTTATACGGTGTGGGTTCTGTCCTGTGTCAGTGCTGTACCCCAGTGTTATACGGTGTGAGTTGTGTCCTGCGTCAGTGCTGTACCCCAGTGTTATACGGTGTGGGTTGTGTCCTGTGTCAGTGCTGTAGCCCAGTGTTATACGGTGTGGGTTCGGTCCTATGTCAGTGCTGTAGCCCAGTGTTAAACGGTGTGGGTTGTGTCCTGTGTCAGTGCTGTAGCCCAGTCTTATACGGTGTGGGTTCGGTCCTGTGTCAGTGATGTAGCCCAGTGTTATACGGTATGGGTTGTGTCCTGCGTCAGTGCTGTACCCCAGTGTTATACGGTGTGGGTTGTGTCTGGCGTCAGTGCTGTACCCCAGTGTTATACGGTCTGGGTTCTGTCCTGTGTCAGTACTGTAGCCCAGTGTTATACGGTCTGGGTTCTGTCCTGTGTCAGTGCTGGACCCCAGTGTTATACGGTGTGGGTTCTGTCCTGTGTCAGTGCTGTACCCCAGTGTTAGACGGTGTGGGTTGTGTCCTGCGTCAGTGCTGTACCCCAGTGTTATACGGTGTGGGTTCTGTCCTGTGTCATTGCTGTCGCCCAGTGTTTTTCGGTGTGGGTTGTGTCCGGCGTCAGTGCTGTACCCCAGTGTTATACGGTGTGGGTTCTGTCCTGTGTCAGTGCTGTACCCCAGTGTTAGACGGTGTGGATTGTGTCCTGTGTCAGTGCTGTACCCCAGTGTTATACGGTGTGGGTTGTGTCCTGTGTCAGTGCTGTACCCCAGTGTTATACGGTGTGGGTTCGGTCCTGTGTCAGTGCTGTAGCCCAGTGTTTTTCGGTGTGGGTTGCGTCCGGCGTCAGTGCTGTACCCCAGTGTTATACGGTGTGGGTTCGGTCCTGTGTCAGTGCTGTACCCCAGTGTTATACGGTGTGGGTTCGGTCCTGTGTCAGTGCTGTACCCCAGTGTTATACGGTGTGGGTTGTGTCCTGTGTCAGTGCTGTACCCCAGTGTTATACGGTGTGGGTTGTGTCCGGCTTCAGTGCAGTACCCCAGTATTATCCGGTGTGGGTTCTGTCCTGTGTCAGTGCTGTACCCCAGTGTTATACGGTGTGGGTTCTGTCCTGTGTCAGTGCTGTACCCCAGTGTTATACGGTGTGGGTTCTGTCCTGTGTCAGTGCTGTAGCCCAGTGTTATACGGTGTGGGTTCTGTCCTGTGTCAGTGCTGTACCCCAGTGTTATACGGTGTGGGTTCTGTCCTGTGTCAGTGCTGTACCCCAGTGTTATACGGTGTGGGTTCTGTCCTGCGTCAGTGCTGTACCCCAGTGTTATACGGTGTGGGTTCTGTCCTGTGTCAGTGCTGTACCCGAGTGTTATACGGTGTGCGTTCTGTCCTGCGTCAGTGCTGTACCCCAGTGTTATACGGTGTGGGTTCTGTCCTGCGTCAGTGCTGTACCCCAGTGTTATACGGTGTGGGTTCTGTCCTGTGTCAGTGCTGTACCCGAGTTTTATACGGTGTGGGTTCTGTCCTGTGTCAGTGCTGTACCCCAGTGTTATACGGTGTGGGTTCTGTCCTGTGTCAGTGCTGTACCCCAGTGTTATACGGTGTGGGTTCTGTCCTGTGTCAGTGCTGTACCCCAGTGTTATACGGTGTGGGTTCTGTCCTGTGTCAGTGCTGTACCCCAGTGTTATACGGTGTGGGTTCTGTCCTGCGTCAGTGCTGTACCCCAGTGTTATACGGTGTGGGTTCTGTCCTGTGTCAGTGCTGTAGCCCAGTGTTATACGGTGTGGGTTCTGTCCTGCGTCAGTGCTGTACCCCAGTGTTATACGGTATGGGTTGTGTCCTGCGTCAGTGCTGTACTCCAGTGTTATACGGTGTGGGTTCTGTCCTGCGTCAGTGCTGTACCCCAGTGTTATACGGTGTGGGTTCTGTCCTGTGTCAGTGCTGTAGCCCAGTGTTATACGGTGTGGGTTCTGTCCTGTGTCAGTGCTGTACCCCAGTGTTATACGGTGTGGGTTGTGTCCTGTGTCAGTGCTGTACCCTAGTGTCTTACGGTATGGGTTGTGTCCTGCGTCAGTGCTGTACCTCAGTGTTATACGGTGTGGACTCTGTCTTGTGTCAGTGCTGTACCCCAGTGTTATACGGTGTGGGTTCTGTCCTGTGTCTGTGCTGTACCCCAGTGTTATACGGTGTGGGTTCTGTCCTGTGTCAGTGCTGTACCCCAGTGTTATACGGTGTGGGTTCTGTCCTGTGTCAGTGCTGTACCCCAGTGTTATACGGTGTGGGTTCTGTCCTGCGTCAGTGCTGTACCCCAGTGTTATACGGTGTGGGTTCTGTCCTGTGTCAGTGCTGTAGCCCAGTGGTATACGGTGTGGGTTGTGTCCTGTGTCAGTGCTGTACCCCAGTGTTATACGGTGTGGGTTCTGTCCTGTGTCAGTGCTGTAGCCCAGTGTTATACGGTGTGGGTTCTGTCCTGTGTCAGTGCTGTACCCCAGTGTTATACGGTGTGGGTTCTGTCCTGTGTCAGTGCTGTACCCCAGTGTAATACGGTGTGGGTTCTGTCCTGTGTCAGTGCTGTACCCCAGTGTTATACGGTGTGGGTTGTGTCCTGTGTCAGTGCTGTACCCCAGTGTTATACGGTGTGGGTTCTGTCCTGTGTCAGTGCTGTACCCCAGTGTTATACGGTGTGGGTTGTGTCCTGTGTCAGTGCTGTAGCCCGGTCTTATACGGTGTGGGTTCTGTCCTGTGTCAGTGCTGTACCCCAGTGTTATACGGTGTGGGTTGTGTCCTGTGTCAGTGCTGTACCCCAGTGTTATACGGTGTGGGTTCTGTCCTGTGTCAGTGCTGTACCCCAGTGTTATACGGTGTGGGTTGTGTCCTGTGTCAGTGCTGTACCCCAGTGTTATACGGTGTGGGTTCTGTCCTGTGTCAGTGCTGTACCCCAGTGTTATACGGTGTGGGTTGTGTCCTGTGTCAGTGCTGTACCCCAGTGTTATACGGTATTGATTCTGTCCTGCGTCAGTGCTGTACCCCAGTGTTATACGGTGTGGGTTCTGTCCTGTGTCAGTGCCGTAGCCCAGTGTTATACGGTGTGGGTTCTGTCCTGCGTCAGTGCTGTACCCCAGTGTTATACGGTGTAGGTTCTGTCCTGCGTCAGTGCTGTACCCCAGTGTTATACGGTGTAGGTTCTGTCCTGCGTCAGTGCTGTACCCCAGTGTTATACGGTGTAGGTTCTGTCCTGCGTCAGTGCTGTACCCCAGTGTTATACGGTGTGGGTTGTGTCCTGTGTCAGTGCTGTACCCCAGTGTTATACGGTGTGGGTTGTGTCCTGTGTCAGTGCTGTACCCCAGTGTTATACGGTGTAGGTTCTGTCCTGCGTCAGTGCTGTACCCCAGTGTTATACGGTGTAGGTTCTGTCCTGCGTCAGTGCTGTACCCCAGTGTTATACGGTGTGGGTTGTGTCCTGTGTCAGTGCTGTACCCCAGTGTTATACGGTGTGGGTTCTGTCCTGTGTCAGTGCTGTGTCCCAGTGCTAAACGGTGTGGGTTCGGTCCTGTGTCAGTGCTGTACCCCAGTGTTATACGGTGTGGGTTCTGTCCTGTGTCAGTGCTGTACCCCAGTGTTATACGGTGTGGGTTCTGTCCTGTGTCAGTGCTGTACCCCAGTGTTATACGGTGTGGGTTCTGTCCTGTGTCAGTGCTGTACCCCAGTGTTATACGGTGTGGGTTCTGTCCTGTGTCAGTGCTGTACCCCAGTGTTATGCGGTGTGGGTTCTGTCCTGCGTCAGTGCTGTACCCCAGTGTTATACGGTGTGGGTTGTGTCCTGTGTCAGTGTTGTAGCCCAGTGTTATACGGTGTAGGTTCTGTCCTGCGTCAGTGCTGTACCCCAGTGTTATACGGTGTAGGTTCTGTCCTGCGTCAGTGCTGTACCCCAGTGTTATACGGTGTGGGTTCTGTCCTGTGTCAGTGCTGTACCCCAGTGTTATACGGTGTGGGTTCTGTCCTGTGTCAGTGCTGTACCCCAGTGTTATACGGTGTAGGTTCTGTCCTGCGTCAGTGCTGTACCCCAGTGTTATACGGTGTAGGTTCTGTCCTGCGTCAGTGCTGTACCCCAGTGTTATACGGTGTAGGTTCTGTCCTGCGTCAGTGCTGTACCCCAGTGTTATACGGTGTAGGTTCTGTCCTGCGTCAGTGCTGTACCCCAGTGTTATACGGTGTGGGTTCTGTCCTGTGTCAGTGCTGTACCCCAGTGTTATACGGTGTGGGTTGTGTCCTGTGTCAGTGCTGTAGCCCAGTGTTATACGGTGTGGGTTCTGTCCTGTGTCAGTGCTGTGTCCCAGTGCTAAACGGTGTGGGTTCGGTCCTGTGTCAGTGCTGTAGCCCAGTGTTATACGGTGTGGGTTCTGTCCTGCGTCAGTGCTGTACCCCAGTGTTATACGGTGTGGGTTCTGTCCTGCGTCAGTGCTGTACCCCAGTGTTATACGGTGTGGGTTCTGTCCTGTGTCAGTGCTGTACCCCAGTGTTATACGGTGTGGGTTCTGTCCTGTGTCAGTGCTCTAGCCCAGTGTTATACGGTGTAGGTTCTGTCCTGTGTCAGTGCTGTACCCTAGAGTTATCCGGTGTGGGTTCTGTCCTGCGTCAGTGCTGTACCCCAGTGTTATACGGTGTGGGTTCTGTCCTGCGTCAGTGCTGTAGCCCAGTGTTATACGGTGTGGGTTCTGTCCTGCGTCAGTGCTGTACCCCAGTGTTATACGGTGTGGGTTGTGTCCTGCGTCAGTGCTGTAGCCCAGTGTTATACGGTGTGGGTTCTGTCCTGTGTCAGTGTTGCAGCCCAGTGTTATACGGTGTGGGTTCTGTCCTGTGTCAGTGCTGTACCCCAGTGTTATACGGTGTGGGTTCTGTGCTGCGTCTGTGCTGTACCCCAGCGTTAAACGGTGTGGGTTCTGTCCTGCGTCAGTGCTGTAGCCCAGTGTTATACGGTGTGGGTTCTGTCCTGCGTCAGTGCTGTAGCCCAGTGTTATACGGTGTGGGTTGTGTCCTGTGTCAGTGCTGTACCCCAGTGTTGAACGGTGTGGGTTCTGTCCTGCGTCAGTGGTGTAGCCCAGTGTTATACGGTGTGGGTTGTGTCCTGTGTCAGTGCTGTACCCCAGTGTTGAACGGTGTGGGTTCTGTCCTGCGTCAGTGGTGTAGCCCAGTGTTATACGGTGTGGGTTCTTTCCTGCGTCAGTGCTGTACCCCAGTGTTATACGGTGTGGGTTCTTTCCTGCGTCAGTGCTGTAGCCCAGTGTTATACGGTGTGGGTTCTGTCCAGCGTCAGTGCTGTACCCCAGTGTTATACGGTGTGCGTTCTGTCCTGTGTCAGTGCTGTACCCCTGGTTTATACGTTGTGGGTTCTGTCCTGTGTCAGTGCTGTACCCCAGTGTTATACGGTGTGGGTTCTGTCCTGTGTCAGTGCTGTACCCCAGTGTCATACGGTATGGGTTGTGTCCTGTGTCAGTGCTATACCCCAGTGTTATACGGTGTGGGTTCTGTCCTGCGTCAGTGCTGTACCCCAGTGTTATACGGTGTGGGTTGTGTCCTGTGTCAGTGCTGTACCCCAGTGTTATACGGTGTGGGTTCTGTCCTGCGTCAGTGCTGTACCCCAGTGTTATACGGTGTGGGTTCTGTCCTGCGTCAGTGCTGTACCCCAGTGTTATACGGTGTGGGTTCTGTCCTGCGTCAGTGCTGTACCCCAGTGTTATACGTTGTGGGTTCTGTCCTGCGTCAGTGCTGTACCCCAGTGTTATACGGTGTGGGTTGTGTCCTGCGTCAGTGCTGTAACCCAGTGTTATACGGTGTGGGTTCTGTCCTGTGTCAGTGCTGTAGCCCAGTGTTATACGGTGTGGGTTCTGTCCTGTGTCAGTGCTGTAGCCCAGTGTTATACGGTGTGGGTTCTGTCCTGCGTCAGTGCTGTACCCCAGTGTTATACGGTGTGGGTTCTGTCCTGTGTGAGTGCTGTAGCCCAGTGTTATACGGTGTGGGTTCTTTCCTGCGTCAGTGCTGTACCCCAGTGTTATACGGTGTGGGTTCTTTCCTGCGTCAGTGCTGTACCCCAGTGTTATACGGTGTGGGTTCTGTCCTGTGTCAGTGCTGTACCCCAGTGTTATACGGTGTGGGTTCTTTCCTGCGTCAGTGCTGTACCCCAGTGTTATACGGTGTGGGTTCTGTCCTGCGTCAGTGCTGTACCCCAGTGTTATACGGTGTGGGTTCTGTCCTGCGCCAGTGCTGTACCCCAGTGTTATACGGTGTGGGTTCTGTCCTGCGTCAGTGCTGTACCCCAGTGTTATACGTTGTGGGTTCTGTCCTGCGTCAGTGCTGTACCCCAGTGTTATACGGTGTGGGTTGTGTCCTGCGTCAGTGCTGTAACCCAGTGTTATACGGTGTGGGTTCTGTCCTGTGTCAGTGTTGCAGCCCAGTGTTATACGGTGTGGGTTCTGTCCTGCGTCAGTGCTGTACCCCAGTGTTATACGGTGTGGGTTCTGTGCTGCGTCTGTGCTGTACCCCAGTGTTAAACGGTGTGGGTTCTGTCCTGCGTCAGTGCTGTAGCCCAGTGTTAAACGGTGTGGGTTCTGTCCTGCGTCAGTGCTGTAGCCCAGTGTTATACGGTGTGGGTTGTGTCCTGTGTCAGTGCTGTACCCCAGTGTTGAACGGTGTGGGTTCTGTCCTGCGTCAGTGCTGTAGCCCAGTGTTATACGGTGTGGGTTCTGTCCTGCGTCAGTGCTGTAGCCCAGTGTTATACGGTGTGGGTTCTTTCCTGCGTCAGTGCTGTACCCCAGTGTTATACGGTGTGGGTTCTGTCCTGCGTCAGTGCTGTAGCACAGTGTTATACGATGTGGGTTCTGTCCTGTGTCAGTGCTGTGCCCCAGTGTTATACGGTGTGGATTCTGTCCTGTGTCAGTGCTGTACCCCAGTGTTATACGGTGTGGGTTCTGTCCTGTGTCAGTGCTGTACCCCAGTGTTATACGGTGTGGGTTCTGTCCTGCGTCAGTGCTGTACCCCAGTGTTATACGCTCTGGGTTCTGTCCTGTGTCAGTGCTGTACCCCAGTGTTATACGGTGTGGGTTCTGTCCTGTGTCAGTGCTGTGCCCCAGTGTTATACGGTGTGGGTTCTGTCCTGCGTCAGTGCTGTAGCCCAGTGTTATACGGTGTGGGTTCTGTCCTGCGTCAGTGCTGTACCCCAGTGTTATACGTTGTGGGTTCTGTCCTGCGTCAGTGCTGTACCCCAGTGTTATACGGTGTGGGTTCTGTCCTGCGTCAGTGCTGTACCCCAGTGTTCTCCGATGTGGGTTCTGTCCTGCGTCAGTGCTGTACCCCAGTGTTATACGGTGTGGGTTCTGTCCTGTGTCAGTGCTGTACCCCAGTGTTATACGGTGTGGGTTGTGTCCTGCGTCAGTGCTGTAACCCAGTGTTATACGGTGTGGGTTCTGTCCTGTGTCAGTGCTGTGCCCCAGTGTTATACGGTGTGGGTTCTGTCCTGCGTCAGTGCTGTAGCCCAGTGTTATACGGTGTGGGTTCTGTCCTGCGTCAGTGCTGTACCCCAGTGTTATACGTTGTGGGTTCTGTCCTGCGTCAGTGCTGTAGCCCAGTGTTATACGGTGTGGGTTCTGTCCTGCGTCAGTGCTGTACCCCAGTGTTATACGTTGTGGGTTCTGTCCTGCGTCAGTGCTGTACCCCAGTGTTATACGGTGTGGGTTCTGTCCTGCGTCAGTGCTGTACCCCAGTGTTCTCCGATGTGGGTTCTGTCCTGCGTCAGTGCTGTACCCCAGTGTTATACGGTGTGGGTTCTGTCCTGTGTCAGTGCTGTACCCCAGTGTTATACGGTGTGGGTTCTGTCCTGTGTCAGTGTTGCAGCCCAGTGTTATACGGTGTGGGTTCTGTCCTGTGTCAGTGCTGTAACCCAGTGTTATACGGTGTGGGTTCTGTCCTGTGTCAGTGTTGCAGCCCAGTGTTATACGGTGTGGGTTGTGTCCTGCGTCAGTGCTGTAACCCAGTGTTATACGGTGTGGGTTCTGTCCTGTGTCAGTGTTGCAGCCCAGTGTTATACGGTGTGGGTTCTGTCCTGTGTCAGTGCTGTACCCCAGTGTTAAACGGTGTGGGTTCTGTGCTGCGTCTGTGCTGTACCCCAGTGTTAAACGGTGTGGGTTCTGTCCTGCGTCAGTGCTGTAGCCCAGTGTTATACGGTGTGGGTTCTTTCCTGCGTCAGTGCTGTACCCCAGTGTTGAACGGTGTGGGTTCTGTCCTGCGTCAGTGCTGTCCCCCAGTGTTATACGGTGTGGGTTCTTTCCTGCGTCAGTGCTGTACCCCAGTGTTATACGGTGTGGGTTGTGTCCTGCGTCAGTGCTGTAGCACAGTGTTATACGATGTGGGTTCTGTCCTGTGTCAGTGCTGTGCCCCAGTGTTATACGGTGTGGGTTCTGTCCTGTGTCAGTGCTGTACCCCAGTGTTATACGGTATGGGTTGTGTCCTGCGTCAGTGCTGTAGCCCAGTGTTATACGGTGTGGGTTCTGTCCTGTGTCAGTGCTGTACCCCAGGTTTATACGTTGTGGGTTCTGTCCTGTGTCAGTGCTGTACCCCAGTGTCATACGGTATGGGTTGTGTCCTGTGTCAGTGCTATACCCCAGTGTTATACGGTGTGGGTTCTGTCCTGTGTCAGTGCTGTAGCCCAGTGTTATACGGTGTGGGTTCTGTCCTGTGTCAGTGCTATACCCCAGTGTTATACGGTGTGGGTTCTGTCCTGCGTCAGTGCTGTAGCACAGTGTTATACGATGTGGGTTCTGTCCTGTGTCAGTGCTGTGCCCCAGTGTTATACGATGGGGGTTCTTTCCTGCGTCAGTGCTGTACCCCAGTGTTATACGGTGTGGGTTCTTTCCTGCGTCAGTGCTGTACCCCAGTGTTATACGGTGTGGGTTCTGTCCTGTGTCAGTGCTATACCCCAGTGTTATACGGTGTGGGTTCTGTCCTGCGTCAGTGCTGTACCCCAGTGTTATACGGTGTGGGTTGTGTCCTGTGTCAGTGCTGTAGCCCAGTGTTATACGGTGTGGGTTGTGTCCTGTGTCAGTGCTGTAGCACAGTGTTATACGATGTGGGTTCTGTCCTGTGTCAGTGCTGTGCCCCAGTGTTATACGGTGTGGGTTCTGTCCTGTGTCAGTGCTGTAGCCCAGTGTTATACGGTGTCGGTTGTGTCCTGTGTCAGTGCTGTAGCCCAGTGTTATACGGTGTGGGTTGTGTCCTGTGTCAGTGCTATACCCCAGTGTTATGCGGTATGGGTTGTGTCCTGCGTCAGTGCTGTAGCCCAGTGTTATACGGTGTGGGTTCTGTCCTGTGTCAGTGCTGTAGCCCAGTGTTATACGGTGTGGGTTCTGTCCTGTGTCAGTGCTGTACCCCAGTGTTATGCGGTATGGGTTCTGTCCTGTGTCAGTGCTGTACCCCAGGTTTATACGTTGTGGGTTCTGTCCTGTGTCAGTGCTGTACCCCAGTGTTATACGGTGTGGGTTCTGTCCTGTGTCAGTGCTGTACCCCAGTGTTATACGGTGTGGGTTCTGTCCAGCGTCAGTGCTGTACCCCAGGTTTATACGTTGTGGGTTCTGTCCTGCGTCAGTGCTGTAGCCCAGTGTTATACGGTGTGGGTTCTGTCCTGTGTCAGTGCTGTACCCCAGGTTTATACGTTGTGGGTTCTGTCCTGTGTCAGTGCTGTACCCCAGTGTTATACGGTGTGGGTTCTGTCCAGCGTCAGTGCTGTACCCCAGGTTTATACGGTGTGGGTTCTGTCCTGCGTCAGTGCTGTACCCCAGTGTTATACGGTGTGGGTTGTGTCCTGCGTCAGTGCTGTAACCCAGTGTTATACGGTGTGGGTTCTGTCCTGTGTCAGTGTTGCAGCCCAGTGTTATACGGTGTGGGTTCTGTCCTGTGTCAGTGCTGTACCCCAGTGTTATACGGTGTGGGTTCTGTGCTGCGTCTGTGCTGTACCCCAGCGTTAAACGGTGTGGGTTCTGTCCTGCGTCAGTGCTGTAGCCCAGTGTTATACGGTGTGGGTTCTGTCCTGCGTCAGTGCTGTAGCCCAGTGTTATACGGTGTGGGTTGTGTCCTGTGTCAGTGCTGTACCCCAGTGTTGAACGGTGTGGGTTCTGTCCTGCGTCAGTGGTGTAGCCCAGTGTTATACGGTGTGGGTTGTGTCCTGTGTCAGTGCTGTACCCCAGTGTTGAACGGTGTGGGTTCTGTCCTGCGTCAGTGGTGTAGCCCAGTGTTATACGGTGTGGGTTCTTTCCTGCGTCAGTGCTGTACCCCAGTGTTATACGGTGTGGGTTCTTTCCTGCGTCAGTGCTGTACCCCAGTGTTATACGGTGTGGGTTCTGTCCTGTGTCAGTGCTGTACCCCAGTGTTATACGGTGTGGGTTCTGTCCAGCGTCAGTGCTGTACCCCAGTGTTATACGGTGTGCGTTCTGTCCTGTGTCAGTGCTGTACCCCTGGTTTATACGTTGTGGGTTCTGTCCTGTGTCAGTGCTGTACCCCAGTGTTATACGGTGTGGGTTCTGTCCTGTGTCAGTGCTGTACCCCAGTGTCATACGGTGTGGGTTGTGTCCTGTGTCAGTGCTGTACCCCAGTGTTATACGGTGTGGGTTCTGTCCTGTGTCAGTGCTGTAGCCCAGTGTTATACGGTGTGGGTTCTTTCCTGCGTCAGTGCTGTACCCCAGTGTTATACGGTGTGGGTTGTGTCCTGTGTCAGTGCTGTAGCCCAGTGTTATACGGTGTGGGTTGTGTCCTGTGTCAGTGCTATACCCCAGTGTTATACGGTGTGGGTTCTGTCCTGTGTCAGTGCTGTAGCCCAGTGTTATACGGTGTGGGTTCTTTCCTGCGTCAGTGCTGTACCCCAGTGTTATACGGTGTGGGTTGTGTCCTGCGTCAGTGCTGTACCCTAGAGTTATACGGTGTGGGTTCTGTCCTGCGTCAGTGCTGTACCCCAGTGTTATACGGTGTGGGTTCTGTCCTGCGTCAGTGCTGTAGCCCAGTGTTATACGGTGTGGGTTCTGTCCTGCGTCAGTGCTGTAGCCCAGTGTTATACGGTGTGGGTTCTTTCCTGCGTCAGTGCTGTACCCCAGTGTTATACGGTGTGGGTTCTTTCCTGCGTCAGTGCTGTACCCCAGTGTTATACGGTGTGGGTTGTGTCCTGCGTCAGTGCTGTACCCTAGAGTTATACGGTGTGGGTTCTGTCCTGCGTCAGTGCTGTACCCCAGTGTTATACGGTGTGGGTTCTGTCCTGCGTCAGTGCTGTAGCCCAGTGTTATACGGTGTGGGTTCTGTCCTGCGTCAGTGCTGTAGCCCAGTGTTATACGGTGTGGGTTCTTTCCTGCGTCAGTGCTGTACCCCAGTGTTATACGGTGTGGGTTCTGTCCTGCGTCAGTGCTGTACCCCAGTGTTATGCGGTGTGGGTTCTTTCCTGCGTCAGTGCTGTACCCCAGTGTTATACGGTGTGGGTTCTTTCCTGCGTCAGTGCTGTACCCCAGTGTTATACGGTGTGGGTTCTTTCCTGCGTCAGTGCTGTACCCCAGTGTTATACGGTGTGGGTTCTGTCCTGTGTCAGTGCTGTACCCTAGAGTTATACGGTGTGGGTTCTGTCCTGCGTCAGTGCTGTACCCCAGTGTTATACGGTGTGGGTTCGGTCCTGCGTCAGTGCTGTAGCCCAGTGTTATACGGTGTGGGTTCTGTCCTGCGTCAGTGCTGTACCCCAGTGTTATACGTTGTGGGTTCTGTCCTGCGTCAGTGCTGTACCCCAGTGTTATACGGTGTGGGTTGTGTCCTGCGTCAGTGCTGTAACCCAGTGTTATACGGTGTGGGTTCTGTCCTGTGTCAGTGTTGCAGCCCAGTGTTATACGGTGTGGGTTCTGTCCTGCGTCAGTGCTGTACCCCAGTGTTATACGGTGTGGGTTCTGTGCTGCATCTGTGCTGTACCCCAGTGTTAAACGGTGTGGGTTCTGTCCTGCGTCAGTGCTGTAGCCCAGTGTTATACGGTGTGGGTTCTGTCCTGCGTCAGTGCTGTAGCCCAGTGTTATACGGTGTGGGTTGTGTCCTGTGTCAGTGCTGTACCCCAGTGTTGAACGGTGTGGGTTCTGTCCTGCGTCAGTGCTGTAGCCCAGTGTTATACGGTGTGGGTTGTGTCCTGTGTCAGTGCTGTAGCCCAGTGTTATACGGTGTGGGTTCTTTCCTGCGTCAGTGCTGTACCCCAGTGTTATACGGTGTGGGTTCTGTCCTGCGTCAGTGCTGTAGCACAGTGTTATACGATGTGGGTTCTGTCCTGTGTCAGTGCTGTGCCCCAGTGTTATACGGTGTGGATTCTGTCCTGTGTCAGTGCTGTACCCCAGTGTTATACGGTGTGGGTTCTGTCCTGTGTCAGTGCTGTACCCCAGTGTTATACGGTGTGGGTTGTGTCCTGCGTCAGTGCTGTACCCTAGAGTTATACGGTGTGGGTTCTGTCCTGCGTCAGTGCTGTACCCCAGTGTTATACGCTCTGGGTTCTGTCCTGTGTCAGTGCTGTACCCCAGTGTTATACGGTGTGGGTTCTGTCCTGTGTCAGTGCTGTGCCCCAGTGTTATACGGTGTGGGTTCTGTCCTGCGTCAGTGCTGTAGCCCAGTGTTATACGGTGTGGGTTCTGTCCTGCGTCAGTGCTGTACCCCAGTGTTATACGTTGTGGGTTCTGTCCTGCGTCAGTGCTGTACCCCAGTGTTATACGGTGTGGGTTGTGTCCTGCGTCAGTGCTGTAACCCAGTGTTATACGGTGTGGGTTCTGTCCTGTGTCAGTGTTGCAGCCCAGTGTTATACGGTGTGGGTTCTGTCCTGTGTCAGTGCTGTACCCCAGTGTTAAACGGTGTGGGTTCTGTGCTGCGTCTGTGCTGTACCCCAGTGTTAAACGGTGTGGGTTCTGTCCTGCGTCAGTGCTGTAGCCCAGTGTTATACGGTGTGGGTTCTTTCCTGCGTCAGTGCTGTACCCCAGTGTTGAACGGTGTGGGTTCTGTCCTGCGTCAGTGCTGTCCCCCAGTGTTATACGGTGTGGGTTCTTTCCTGCGTCAGTGCTGTACCCCAGTGTTATACGGTGTGGGTTCTGTCCTGCGTCAGTGCTGTAGCACAGTGTTATACGATGTGGGTTCTGTCCTGTGTCAGTGCTGTGCCCCAGTGTTATACGGTGTGGGTTCTGTCCTGTGTCAGTGCTGTACCCCAGTGTTATACGGTATGGGTTGTGTCCTGCGTCAGTGCTGTACCCCAGTGTTATACGGTGTGGGTTCTGTCCTGTGTCAGTGCTGTAGCCCAGTGTTATACGGTGTGGGTTCTGTCCTGTGTCAGTGCTGTACCCCAGGTTTATACGTTGTGGGTTCTGTCCTGTGTCAGTGCTGTACCCCAGTGTCATACGGTATGGGTTGTGTCCTGTGTCAGTGCTGTAGCCCAGTGTTATACGGTGTGGGTTCTGTCCTGCGTCAGTGCTGTAGCACAGTGTTATACGATGTGGGTTCTGTCCTGTGTCAGTGCTGTGCCCCAGTGTTATACGATGGGGGTTCTTTCCTGCGTCAGTGCTGTACCCCAGTGTTATACGGTGTGGGTTCTTTCCTGCGTCAGTGCTGTACCCCAGTGTTATACGGTGTGGGTTCTGTCCTGTGTCAGTGCTATACCCCAGTGTTATACGGTGTGGGTTCTGTCCTGCGTCAGTGCTGTACCCCAGTGTTATACGGTGTGGGTTGTGTCCTGTGTCAGTGCTGTAGCCCAGTGTTATACGGTGTGGGTTGTGTCCTGTGTCAGTGCTGTAGCACAGTGTTATACGATGTGGGTTCTGTCCTGTGTCAGTGCTGTGCCCCAGTGTTATACGGTGTGGGTTCTGTCCTGTGTCAGTGCTGTAGCCCAGTGTTATACGGTGTCGGTTGTGTCCTGTGTCAGTGCTGTAGCCCAGTGTTATACGGTGTGGGTTGTGTCCTGTGTCAGTGCTATACCCCAGTGTTATGCGGTATGGGTTGTGTCCTGCGTCAGTGCTGTAGCCCAGTGTTATACGGTGTGGGTTCTGTCCTGTGTCAGTGCTGTACCCCAGGTTTATACGTTGTGGGTTCTGTCCTGTGTCAGTGCTGTACCCCAGTGTTATACGGTGTGGGTTGTGTCGGCTTCAGTGCTGTACCCCAGTGTTATACGGTGTGGGTTCTGTCCTGTGTCAGTGCTGTACCCCAGGTTTATACGTTGTGGGTTCTGTCCTGTGTCAGTGCTGTACCCCAGGTTTATACGTTGTGGGTTCTGTGCTGCGTCTGTGCTGTACCCCAGTGTTAAACGGTGTGGGTTCTGTCCTGTGTCAGTGCTGTACCCCAGTGTTTTCCGGTGTGCGTTCTGTCCTGTGTCAGTGCTGTACCCCTGGTTTATACGTTGTGGGTTCTGTCCTGTGTCAGTGCTGTACCCCAGTGTCATACGGTATGGGTTGTGTCCTGTGTCAGTGCTGTACCCCAGTGTTATACGGTGTGGGTTGTGTCCTGTGTCAGTGCTGTACCCCAGTGTTATACGGTGTGGGTTCTGTCCTGTGTCAGTGCTATACCCCAGTGTTATACGGTGTGGGTTCTGTCCTGTGTCAGTGCTGTAGCCCAGTGTTATACGGTGTGGGTTCTGTCCTGTGTCAGTGCTGTAGCCCAGTGTTATACGGTGTGGGTTCTGTCCTGTGTCAGTGCTGTACACCAGTGTTATACGGTGTGGGTTCTGTCCTGTGTCAGTGCTGTAGTCCAGTGTTATACGGTGTGGGTTGTGTCCTGTGTCAGTGCTGTAGCCCAGTGTTATACGGTGTGGGTTCTGTCCTGCGTCAGTGCTGTAGCCCAGTGTTATACGGTGTGGGTTCTGTCCTGAGTCAGTGCTGTAGCCCAGTGTTATACGGTGTGGGTTCTGTCCTGTGTCAGTGCTGTACCCCAGTGTTATACGGTGTGGGTTCTGTCCTGTGTCAGTGCTGGACCCCAGTGTTATATGGTGTGGGTTGTGTCCTGTGTCAGTGCTGTACCCCAGTGTTATACGGTGTGGGTTCTGTCCTGCGTCAGTGCTGTACCCCAGTGTTATACGGTGTGGGTTCTGTCCTGTGTCAGTGCTGTAGCCCAGTGTTATACGGTGTGGGTTCTGTCCTGTGTCAGTGCTGTACCCCAGTGTTATACGGTGTGGGTTCTGTCCTGCGTCAGTGCTGTACCCCAGTGTTATACGGTGTGGGTTCTGTCCAGCGTCAGTGCTGTACCCCAGTGTTATACGGTGTGGGTTCTGTCCTGTGTCAGTGGTGTAGCCCAGTGTTATACGGTGTGGGTTGTGTCCTGTTTCAGTGCTGTACCCCAGTGTTATACGGTGTGGGTTCTGTCCTGTGTCAGTGGTGTAGCCCAGTGTTATACGGTGTGGGTAGTGTCCTCCGTCAGTGCTGTACCCCAGTGTTATACTGTGTGGGTTCTGTCTTATGTCAGTGCTGTAGCCCAGTGTTATACGGTGTGGGTTGTGTCCTGTGTCAGTGCTGTAGCCCAGTGTTTTACTGTGTGGGTTCTGTCCTGTGTCAGTGCTGTACGCCAGTGTTATACGGTGTGGGTTGTGTCCTGTGTCAGTGCTGTACCCCAGTGTTATACGGTGTGGGTTCTGTCCTGTGTCAGTGCTGTACCCCAGTGTTATACGGTGCTGGTTGTGTCCTGTGTCAGTGCTGTACCCCAGTGTTATACGGTGTGGGTTCTGTCCTGTGTCAGTTCTGTAGCCCAGTGGTATACGTTGTGGGTTGTGTCCTATGTCAGTGCAGTAGCCCAGTGTTATACGGTGTGGGTTGTGTCCTGTGTCAGTGCTGTACCCCAGTGTTATACGGTGTGGGTTGTGTCCTGCGTCAGTGCTGTACCCCAGAGTTATACGGTGTGGGTTCTGTCCTGTGTCAGTTCTGTAGCCCAGTGGTATACGGTGTGGGTTGTGTCCTGTGTCAGTGCTGTAGCCCAGTGTTATACGGTGTGGGTTCTGTCCTGTGTCAGTGCTGTTCCCCAGTGTAATACGGTGTGGGTTCTGTCCTGTGTCAGTGCTGTAGCCCAGTGTTATACGGTGTGGGTTCTGTCCTGCGTCAGTGCTGTACCCCAGTGTTATACGGTGTGGGTTCTGTCCTGTGTCAGTGCTGTTCCCCAGTGTTATACGGTGTGGGTTCTGTCCTGTGTCAGTGCTGTACCCCAGTGTTATACGGTGTGGGTTGTGTCCTGTGTCAGTGCTGTACTCCAGTGTTATACGGTGTGGGTTCTGTCCTGCGTCAATGCTGTACCCCAGTGTTATACGGTGTGGGTTCTGTCCTGTGTCAGTGCTGTTCCCCAGTGTTATACGTTGTGGGTTGTGTCCTGTGTCAGTGCTGTACCCCAGTGTTATACGGTGTGGGTTGTGTCCTGTGTCAGTGCTGTAGCCCAGTGTTATACGGTGTGGGTTCTGTCCTGCGTCAGTGCTGTACCCCAGTGTTATACGGTGTGGGTTCTGTCCTGTGTCAGTGCTGTTCCCCAGTGTAATACGGTGTGGGTTCTGTCCTGTGTCAGTGCTGTACCCCAGTGTTATACTGTGTGGGTTCTGTCCTGTGTCAGTGCTGTACCCCAGTGTTATACGGTGTGGGTTCTGTCCTCTGTCAGTGCTGTACCCCAGTGTTGTACGGTGTGGGTTCTGTCCTCTGTCAGTGCTGTACCCCAGTGTTATACGGTGTGGGTTCTGTCCTCTGTCAGTGCTGTACCCCAGTGTTATTCGGTGTGGGTTGTGTCCTGTGTCAGTGCTGTAGTACAGTGTTATACGGTGTGGGTTCGGTCCTGTGTCAGTGCTGTCGCCCAGTGTTAGACGGTGTGGGTTGTGTCCGGCTTCAGTGCTGTACCCCAGTGTTATACGGTGTGGGTTGTGTCCTGTGTCAGTGCTGTACCCCAGTGTTATACGGTGTGGTTTCGGTCCTCTGTCAGTGCAGTAGCCCAGTGTTATACGGTGTGTGTTCTGTCCTGTGTCAGTGCTGTACCCCAGTGTTATACGGTGTGGGTTCTGTCCTGTGTCAGTGCTGTACCCCAGTGTTATACGGTGTGGGTTGTGTCCTGTGTCAGTGCTGTACCCCAGTGTTATACGGTGTGGGTTCTGTCCTGTGTCAGTGCTGTACCCCAGTGTTATACGGTGTGGGTTGTGTCCTGTGTCAGTGCTGTACCCCAGTGTTATACGGTGTGGGTTGTGTCCTGCGTCAGTGCTGTACCCCAGTGCTATACGGTGTGGGTTGTGTCCTGCGTCAGTGCTGTACCCCAGTGTTATACGGTGTGGGTTCTGTCCTGTGTCAGTGCCGTAGCCCAGTGTTATACGGTGTGGGTTCTGTCCTGCGTCAGTGCTGTACCCCAGTGTTATACGGTGTAGGTTCTGTCCTGCGTCAGTGCTGTACCCCAGTGTTATACGGTGTGGGTTGTGTCCTGTGTCAGTGCTGTATCCCAGTGTTATACGGTGTGGGTTGTGTCCTGCGTCAGTGCTGTACCCCAGTGTTATACGGTGTGGGTTCGGTCCTGTGTCAGTGCTGTACCCCAGTGTTATACGGTATGGGTTGTGTCCTGTGTCAGTGCTGTACCCCAGTGTTATACGGTGTGGGTTGTGTCCTGCGTCAGTGCTGTACCCCAGTGTTATACGTTGTGGGTTCTGTCCTGTGTCAGTGCTATACCCCAGTGTTATACGGTGTGTGTTCTGTCCAGCGTCAGTGCTGTACCCCAGGTTTATACGTTGTGGGTTCTGTGCTGCGTCTGTGCTGTACCCCAGTGTTAAACGGTGTGGGTTCTGTCCTGCGTCAGTGGTGTAGCCCAGTGATATACGGTGTGCGTTCTGTCCTGTGTCAGTGCTGTACCCCAGTGTTATACGGTGTGGGTTCTGTCCTGTGTCAGTGCTGTTCCCCAGTGTTATACGTTGTGGGTTGTGTCCTGTGTCAGTGCTGTACCCCAGTGTTATACGGTGTGGGTTGTGTCCTGTGTCAGTGCTGTAGCCCAGTGTTATACGGTGTGGGTTCTGTCCTGCGTCAGTGCTGTACCCCAGTGTTATACGGTGTGGGTTCTGTCCTGTGTCAGTGCTGTTCCCCAGTGTAATACGGTGTGGGTTCTGTCCTGTGTCAGTGCTGTACCCCAGTGTTATACTGTGTGGGTTCTGTCCTGTGTCAGTGCTGTACCCCAGTGTTATACGGTGTGGGTTCTGTCCTCTGTCAGTGCTGTACCCCAGTGTTATACGGTGTGGGTTCTGTCCTCTGTCAGTGCTGTACCCCAGTGTTATACGGTGTGGGTTCTGTCCTCTGTCAGTGCTGTACCCCAGTGTTATTCGGTGTGGGTTGTGTCCTGTGTCAGTGCTGTAGTACAGTGTTATACGGTGTGGGTTCGGTCCTGTGTCAGTGCTGTCGCCCAGTGTTAGACGGTGTGGGTTGTGTCCGGCTTCAGTGCTGTACCCCAGTGTTATACGGTGTGGGTTGTGTCCTGTGTCAGTGCTGTACCCCAGTGTTATACGGTGTGGTTTCGGTCCTCTGTCAGTGCAGTAGCCCAGTGTTATACGGTGTGTGTTCTGTCCTGTGTCAGTGCTGTACCCCAGTGTTATACGGTATGGGTTGTGTCCTGTGTCAGTGCTGTACCCCAGTGTTATACGGTGTGGGTTGTGTCCTGCGTCAGTGCTGTACCCCAGTGTTATACGGTGTGGGTTGTGTCCTGCGTCAGTGCTGTAGCCCAGTGTTATACGGTGTGGGTTCTGTCCTGTGTCAGTGCCGTAGCCCAGTGTTATACGGTGTGGGTTCTGTCCTGCGTCAGTGCTGTACCCCAGTGTTATACGGTGTAGGTTCTGTCCTGCGTCAGTGCTGTACCCCAGTGTTATACGGTATGGGTTGTGTCCTGTGTCAGTGCTGTACCCCAGTGTTATACGGTATGGGTTGTGTCCTGTGTCAGTGCTGTACCCCAGTGTTATACGGTGTGGGTTGTGTCCTGTGTCAGTGCTGTACCCCAGTGTTATACGGTGTGGGTTGTGTCCTGTGTCAGTGCTGTACCCCAGTGTTATACGGTGTGGGTTCTGTCCTGTGTCAGTGCTGTAGTCCAGTGTTATACGGTGTGGGTTCTGTCCTGTGTGAGTGCTGTAGCCCAGTGTTATACGGTGTGGGTTCTTTCCTGCGTCAGTGCTGTACCCCAGTGTTATACGGTGTGGGTTCTTTCCTGCGTCAGTGCTGTACCCCAGTGTTATACGGTGTGGGTTCTGTCCTGTGTCAGTGCTGTACCCCAGTGTTATACGGTGTGGGTTCTTTCCTGCGTCAGTGCTGTACCCCAGTGTTATACGGTGTGGGTTCTGTCCTGCGTCAGTGCTGTACCCCAGTGTTATACGGTGTGGGTTCTGTCCTGCGCCAGTGCTGTACCCCAGTGTTATACGGTGTGGGTTCTGTCCTGTGTCAGTGCTGTACCCCAGTGTTATACGTTGTGGGTTCTGTCCTGCGTCAGTGCTGTACCCCAGTGTTATACGGTGTGGGTTGTGTCCTGCGTCAGTGCTGTAACCCAGTGTTATACGGTGTGGGTTCTGTCCTGTGTCAGTGTTGCAGCCCAGTGTTATACGGTGTGGGTTCTGTCCTGCGTCAGTGCTGTACCCCAGTGTTATACGGTGTGGGTTCTGTGCTGCGTCTGTGCTGTACCCCAGTGTTAAACGGTGTGGGTTCTGTCCTGCGTCAGTGGTGTAGCCCAGTGATATACGGTGTGCGTTCTGTCCTGTGTCAGTGCTGTACCCCTGGTTTATACGTTGTGGGTTCTGTCCTGTGTCAGTGCTGTACCCCAGTGTCATACGGTGTGGGTTGTGTCCTGTGTCAGTGCTGTACCCCAGTGTTATACGGTGTGGGTTCTGTCCTGTGTCAGTGCTGTAGTCCAGTGTTATACGGTGTGGGTTCTGTCCTGTGTCAGTGCTGTACCCCAGTGTTATACGGTGTGGGTTCTGTCCTGCGTCAGTGCTGTACCCCAGTGTTATACGGTGTGGGTTGTGTCCTGTGTCAGTGCTGTAGCCCAGTGTTATACGGTGTGGGTTCTGTCCTGCGTCAGTGCTGTACCCCAGTGTTATACGGTGTGGGTTCTGTCCTGCGTCAGTGCTGTACCCCAGTGTTATACGGTGTGGGTTCTGTCCTGTGTCAGTGCTGTACCCCAGTGTTATACGGTGTGGGTTCGGTCCTGTGTCAGTGCTGTACCCCAGTGTTATACGGTGTGGGTTCTGTCCTGCGTCAGTGCTGTACCCCAGTGTTATACGGTGTGGGTTCTGTCCTGTGTCAGTGGTGTAG
This sequence comes from Chiloscyllium plagiosum, assembly GCF_037043375.1. Lineage (NCBI taxonomy): Eukaryota > Metazoa > Chordata > Chondrichthyes > Orectolobiformes > Hemiscylliidae > Chiloscyllium > Chiloscyllium plagiosum. The sequence continues at coordinate 137,768,694 of NW_028270143.1, read as the reverse complement.
CCCAGTGTTATACGGTGTGGGTAGTGTCCTACGTCAGTGCTGTACCCCAGTGTTATACTGTGTGGGTTCTGTCCTGTGTCAGTGGTGTAGCCCAGTGTTATACGGTGTGGGTAGTGTCCTGCGTCAGTTCTGTACCCCAGTGTTATACTGTGTGGGTTCTGTCCTGTGTCAGTGCTGTACCCCAGTGTTATACGGTGTGGGTTCTGTCCTGTGTCAGTGGTGTAGCCCAGTGTTATACGGTGTGGGTAGTGTCCTACGTCAGTGCTGTACCCCAGTGTTATACTGTGTGGGTTCTGTCTTATGTCAGTGCTGTAGCCCAGTGTTATACGGTGTGGGTTGTGTCCTGCGTCAGTGCTGTACCCCAGAGTTATACGGTGTGGGTTCTGTCCTGTGTCAGTGCTGTACCCCAGTGTTATACGGTGTGGGTTCTGTCCTGTGTCAGTGCTGTAGCCCAGTGTTATATGGTGTGGGTAGTGTCCTACGTCAGTGCTGTACCCCAGTGTTATACTGTGTGGGTTCTGTCTTATGTCAGTGCTGTACCCCAGTGTTATACGGTGTGGGTCGTGTCCTGCGTCAGTGCTGTACCCCAGAGTTATACGGTGTGGGTTGTGTCCTGTGTCAGTGCTGCACCCCAGTGTTATACGGTGTGGGTTCTGTCCTGTGTCAGTGCTGTACCCCAGTGTTATACGGTGTGGGTTCTGTCCTGCGTCAGTGCTGTACCCCAGTGTTATACGGTGTGGGTTCTGTCCTGTGTCAGTGCTGTACCCCAGTGTTATACGGTGTGGGTTCTGTCCTGCGTCAGTGCTGTACCCCAGTGTTATACGGTGTGGGTTCTGTCCTGTGTCAGTGCTGTTCCCCAGTGTAATACGGTGTGGGTTCTGTCCTGTGTCAGTGCTGTACCCCAGTGTTATACGGTGTGGGTTCTGTCCTGCGTCAGTGCTGTACCCCAGTGTTATACGGTGTGGGTTCTGTCCTGTGTCAGTGCTGTACCCCAGTGTTATACGGTGTGGGTTCTGTCCTGTGTCAGTGCTGTTCCCCAGTGTAATACGGTGTGGGTTCTGTCCTGTGTCAGTGCTGTACCCCAGTGTTATACTGTGTGGGTTCTGTCCTGTGTCAGTGCTGTACCCCAGTGTTATACGGTGTGGGTTCTGTCCTCTGTCAGTGCTGTACCCCAGTGTTATTCGGTGTGGGTTGTGTCCTGTGTCAGTGCTGTAGTACAGTGTTATACGGTGTCGGTTCGGTCCTGTGTCAGTGCTGTCGCCCAGTGTTAGACGGTGTGGGTTGTGTCCGGCTTCAGTGCTGTACCCCAGTGTTATACGGTGTGGGTTGTGTCCTGTGTCAGTGCTGTACCCCAGTGTTATACGGTGTGGTTTCGGTCCTCTGTCAGTGCAGTATCCCAGTGTTATACGGTGTGTGTTCTGTCCTGTGTCAGTGCTGTACCCCAGTGTTATACGGTATGGGTTGTGTCCTGTGTCAGTGCTGTACCCCAGTGTTATACGGTGTGGGTTGTGTCCTGCGTCAGTGCTGTACCCCAGTGTTATACGGTGTGGGTTGTGTCCTGCGTCAGTGCTGTACCCCAGTGTTATACGGTGTGGGTTGTGTCCTGCGTCAGTGCTGTACCCCAGGTTTATACGTTGTGGGTTCTGTCCTGTGTCAGTGCTATACCCCAGTGTTAAACGGTGTGGGTTCTGTCCAGCGTCAGTGCTGTACCCCAGGTTTATACGTTGTGGGTTCTGTGCTGCGTCTGTGCTGTACCCCAGTGTTAAACGGTGTGGGTTCTGTCCTGCGTCAGTGCTGTACCCCAGTGTTATACGGTGTGGGTTCTGTCCTGTGTCAGTGCTGTACCCCTGGTTTATACGTTGTGGGTTCTGTCCTGTGTCAGTGCTGTACCCCAGTGTCATACGGTGTGGGTTGTGTCCTGTGTCAGTGCTGTACCCCAGTGTTATACGGTGTGGGTTCTGTCCTGTGTCAGTGCTGTAGTCCAGTGTTATACGGTGTGGGTTGTGTCCTGTGTCAGTGATGTAGCCCAGTGATATACGGTGTGGGTTCTGTCCTGTGTCAGTGCTGTACCCCAGTGTTATACGGTGTGGGTTCTGTCCTGCGTCAGTGCTGTACCCCAGTGTTATACGGTGTGGGTTCTGTTCTGTGTCAGTGCTGTAGCCCAGTGTTATACGGTGTGGGTTCTGTCCTGCGTCAGTGCTGTACCCCAGTGTTATACGGTGTGGGTTCTGTCCTGCGTCAGTGCTGTACCCCAGTGTTATACGGTGTGGGTTCTGTCCTGTGTCAGTGCTGTACCCCAGTGTTATACGGTGTGGGTTCTGTCCTGTGTCAGTGCTGTACCCCAGTGTTATACGGTGTGGGTTCTGTCCTGTGTCAGTGCTGTAGCCCAGTGTTATATGGTGTGGGTTCGGTCCTGTGTCAGTGCTGTACCCCAGTGTTATACGGTGTGGGTTCTGTCCTGTGTCAGTGCTGGACCCCAGTGTTATATGGTGTGGGTTCTGTCCTGCGTCAGTGCTGTACCCCAGTGTTATACGGTGTGGGTTCTGTCCTGTGTCAGTGCTGTAGCCCAGTGTTATATGGTGTGGGTTCGGTCCTGTGTCAGTGCTGTACCCCAGTGTTATACGGTGTGGGTTCTGTCCTGTGTCAGTGCTGTACCCCAGTGTTATACGGTGTGGGTTCTGTCCTGCGTCAGTGCTGTACCCCAGTGTTATACGGTGTGGGTTCGGTCCTGTGTCAGTGCTGTACCCCAGTGTTATACGGTGTGGGTTCTGTCCTGTGTCAGTGCTGTACCCCAGTGTTATACGGTGTGGGTTCTGTCCTACGTCAGTGCTGTACCCCAGTGTTATACTGTGTGGGTTCTGTCTTATGTCAGTGCTGTAGCCCAGTGTTATACGGTGTGGGTTCTGTCCTGAGTCAGTGCTGTACCCCAGTGTTATACGGTGTGGGTTCTGTCCTGTGTCAGTGCTGTACCCCAGTGTTATACGGTGTGGGTTGTGTCCTGTGTCAGTGCTGTACCCCAGTGTTATACGGTGTGGGTTCTGTCCTGCGTCAGTGCTGTACCCCAGTGTTATACGGTGTGGGTTCTGTCCTGTGTCAGTGCTGTTCCCCAGTGTTATACGGTGTGGGTTCTGTCCTGTGTCAGTGCTGTTCCCCAGTGTTATACGGTGTGGGTTCTGTCCTGTGTCAGTGGTGTAGCCCAGTGTTATACGGTGTGGGTAGTGTCCTGCGTCAGTTCTGTACCCCAGTGTTATACTGTGTGGGTTCTGTCCTGTGTCAGTGCTGTACCCCAGTGTTATACGGTGTGGGTTCTGTCCTGTGTCAGTGGTGTAGCCCAGTGTTATACGGTGTGGGTAGTGTCCTACGTCAGTGCTGTACCCCAGTGTTATACTGTGTGGGTTCTGTCTTATGTCAGTGCTGTAGCCCAGTGTTATACGGTGTGGGTTGTGTCCTGTGTCAGTGCTGTAGCCCAGTGTTATACGGTGTGGGTTCTGTCCTGAGTCAGTGCTGTACCCCAGTGTTATACGGTGTGGGTTGTGTCCTGCGTCAGTGCTGTACCCCAGAGTTATACGGTGTGGGTTCTGTCCTGTGTCAGTGCTGTACCCCAGTGTTATACGGTGTGGGTTGTGTCCTGTGTCAGTGCTGTACCCCAGTGTTATACGGTGTGGGTTCTGTCCTGCGTCAGTGCTGTACCCCAGTGTTATACGGTGTGGGTTCTGTCCTGTGTCAGTGCTGTTCCCCAGTGTAATACGGTGTGGGTTCTGTCCTTTGTCAGTGCTGTACCCCAGTGTTATACGGTGTGGGTTGTGTCCTGTGTCAGTGCTGTACCCCAGTGTTATACGGTGTGGGTTCTGTCCTGTGTCAGTGCTGTACCCCAGTGTTATACGGTGTGGGTTCTGTCCTGTGTCAGTGCTGTACCCCAGTGTTATACGGTGTGGGTTCTGTCCTGTGTCAGTGCTGTACCCCAGTGTTTTCCGGTGTGGGTTCTGTCCTGTGTCAGTGCTGTTCCCCAGTGTAATACGGTGTGGGTTCTGTCCTGTGTCAGTGCTGTACCCCAGTGTTATACTGTGTGGGTTCTGTCCTGTGTCAGTGCTGTACCCCAGTGTTATACGGTGTGGGTTCTGTCCTCTGTCAGTGCTGTACCCCAGTGTTATTCGGTGTGGGTTGTGTCCTGTGTCAGTGCTGTAGTACAGTGTTATACGGTGTCGGTTCGGTCCTGTGTCAGTGCTGTCGCCCAGTGTGAGACGGTGTGGGTTGTGTCCGGCTTCAGTGCTGTACCCCAGTGTTATACGGTGTGGGTTGTGTCCTGTGTCAGTGCTGTACCCCAGTGTTATACGGTGTGGTTTCGGTCCTCTGTCAGTGCAGTAGCCCAGTGTTATACGGTGTGTGTTCTGTCCTGTGTCAGTGCTGTACCCCAGTGTTATACGGTGTGGTTTCGGTCCTCTGTCAGTGCAGTAGCCCAGTGTTATACGGTGTGTGTTCTGTCCTGTGTCAGTGCTGTACCCCAGTGTTATACGGTGTGGGTTCTGTCCTGTGTCAGTGCTGTACCCCAGTGTTATACGGTGTGTGTTCTGTCCTGTGTCAGTGCTGTACCCCAGTGTTATACGGTGTGGGTTCTGTCCTGTGTCAGTGCTGTACCCCAGTGTTATACGGTGTGGTTTCGGTCCTCTGTCAGTGCAGTAGCCCAGTGTTATACGGTGTGTGTTCTGTCCTGTGTCAGTGCTGTACCCCAGTGTTATACGGTGTGGGTTCTGTCCTGTGTCAGTGCTGTACCCCAGTGTTATACGGTGTGTGTTCTGTCCTGTGTCAGTGCTGTACCCCAGTGTTATACGGTGTGGGTTGTGTCCTGCGTCAGTGCTGTACCCCAGTGTTATACGGTGTGGGTTGTGTCCTGCGTCAGTGCTGTACCCCAGTGTTATACGGTGTGGGTTGTGTCCTGCGTCAGTGCTGTACCCCAGTGTTATACGGTGTGGGTTCTGTCCTGTGTCAGTGCCGTAGCCCAGTGTTATACGGTGTGGGTTCTGTCCTGCGTCAGTGCTGTACCCCAGTGTTATACGGTGTAGGTTCTGTCCTGCGTCAGTGCTGTACCCCAGTGCTAAACGGTGTGGGTTCGGTCCTGTGTCAGTGCTGTAGCCCAGTGTTATACGGTATGGGTTGTGTCCTGCGTCAGTGCTGTACCCCAGTGTTATACGGTATTGATTCTGTCCTGCGTCAGTGCTGTACCCCAGTGTTATACGGTGTGGGTTCTGTCCTGTGTCAATGCTGTAGCCCAGTGTTATACGGTGTGGGTTCTGTCCTGTCTCAGTGCTGTACCCCAGTGTTATACGGTGTGGGTTGTGTCCTGCGTCAGTGCTGTACCCTAGAGTTATACGGTGTGGGTTCTGTCCTGCGGCAGTGCTGTACCCCAGTGTTATACGGTGTGGGTTCTGTCCTGCGTCAGTGCTGTACCCCAGTGTTATACGGTGTGGGTTCTGTCCTCTGTCAGTGCTGTACCCCAGTGTTATACGGTGTGGGTTGTGTCCTCTGTCAGTGCTGTACCCCAGTGTTATACGGTGTGGGTTCTGTCCTCTGTCAGTGCTGTACCCCAGTGTTATTCGGTGTGGGTTGTGTCCTGTGTCAGTGCTGTAGTACAGTGTTATACGGTGTGGGTTCGGTCCTGTGTCAGTGCTGTCGCCCAGTGTTAGACGGTGTGGGTTGTGTCCGGCTTCAGTGCTGTACCCCAGTGTTATACGGTGTGGGTTGTGTCCTGTGTCAGTGCTGTACCCCAGTGTTATACGGTGTGGTTTCGGTCCTCTGTCAGTGCAGTAGCCCAGTGTTATACGGTGTGTGTTCTGTCCTGTGTCAGTGCTGTACCCCAGTGTTATACGGTATGGGTTGTGTCCTGTGTCAGTGCTGTACCCCAGTGTTATACGGTGTGGGTTGTGTCCTGCGTCAGTGCTGTATCCCAGTGTTATACGGTGTGGGTTGTGTCCTGCGTCAGTGCTGTACCCCAGTGTTATACGGTGTGGGTTCTGTCCTGTGTCAGTGCCGTAGCCCAGTGTTATACGGTGTGGGTTGTGTCCTGCGTCAGTGCTGTACCCCAGTGTTATACGGTGTGGGTTCTGTCCTGTGTCAGTGCCGTAGCCCAGTGTTATACGGTGTGGGTTCTGTCCTGTGTCAGTGCTGTACCCCAGTGTTATACGGTATGGGTTGTGTCCTGTGTCAGTGCTGTACCCCAGTGTTATACGGTGTGGGTTGTGTCCTGCGTCAGTGCTGTATCCCAGTGTTATACGGTGTGGGTTGTGTCCTGCGTCAGTGCTGTGCCCCAGTGTTATACGGTGTGGGTTCTGTCCTGTGTCAGTGCCGTAGCCCAGTGTTATACGGTGTAGGTTCTGTCCTGCGTCAGTGCTGTACCCCAGTGTTATACGGTATGGGTTGTGTCCTGTGTCAGTGCTGTACCCCAGTGTTATACGGTGTGGGTTGTGTCCTGCGTCAGTGCTGTACCCCAGTGTTATACGGTGTGGGTTGTGTCCTGCGTCAGTGCTGTACCCCAGGTTTATACGTTGTGGGTTCTGTCCTGTGTCAGTGCTATACCCCAGTGTTATACGGTGTGTGTTCTGTCCAGCGTCAGTGCTGTACCCCAGGTTTATACGTTGTGGGTTCTGTGCTGCGTCTGTGCTGTACCCCAGTGTTAAACGGTGTGGGTTCTGTCCTGCGTCAGTGGTGTAGCCCAGTGATATACGGTGTGCGTTCTGTCCTGTGTCAGTGCTGTACCCCTGGTTTATACGTTGTGGGTTCTGTCCTGTGTCAGTGCTGTACCCCAGTGTCATACGGTGTGGGTTGTGTCCTGTGTCAGTGCTGTACCCCAGTGTTATACGGTGTGGGTTCTGTCCTGTGTCAGTGCTGTAGCCCAGTGTTATACGGTGTGGGTTCTGTCCTGCGTCAGTGCTGTACCCCAGTGTTATACGGTGTGGGTTCTGTCCTGCGTCAGTGCTGTACCCCAGTGTTATACGGTGTGGGTTCTGTCCTGTGTCAGTGCTGTAGCCCAGTGTTATACGGTGTGGGTTCTGTCCTGCGTCAGTGCTGTACCCCAGTGTTATACGGTGTGGGTTCTGTCCTGCGTCAGTGCTGTACCCCAGTGTTATACGGTGTGGGTTCTGTCCTGTGTCAGTGGTGTAGCCCAGTGTTATACGGTGTGGGTAGTGTCCTACGTCAGTGCTGTACCCCAGTGTTATACTGTGTGGGTTCTGTCCTGTGTCAGTGGTGTAGCCCAGTGTTATACGGTGTGGGTAGTGTCCTGCGTCAGTTCTGTACCCCAGTGTTATACTGTGTGGGTTCTGTCCTGTGTCAGTGCTGTACCCCAGTGTTATACGGTGTGGGTTCTGTCCTGTGTCAGTGGTGTAGCCCAGTGTTATACGGTGTGGGTAGTGTCCTACGTCAGTGCTGTACCCCAGTGTTATACTGTGTGGGTTCTGTCTTATGTCAGTGCTGTAGCCCAGTGTTATACGGTGTGGGTTGTGTCCTGCGTCAGTGCTGTACCCCAGAGTTATACGGTGTGGGTTCTGTCCTGTGTCAGTGCTGTACCCCAGTGTTATACGGTGTGGGTTCTGTCCTGTGTCAGTGCTGTAGCCCAGTGTTATATGGTGTGGGTAGTGTCCTACGTCAGTGCTGTACCCCAGTGTTATACTGTGTGGGTTCTGTCTTATGTCAGTGCTGTACCCCAGTGTTATACGGTGTGGGTCGTGTCCTGCGTCAGTGCTGTACCCCAGAGTTATACGGTGTGGGTTGTGTCCTGTGTCAGTGCTGTACCCCAGTGTTATACGGGGTGGGTTCTGTCCTGTGTCAGTGCTGTACCCCAGTGTTATACGGTGTGGGTTCTGTCCTGTGTCAGTGCTGTACCCCAGTGTTATACGGTGTGGGTTCTGTCCTGTGTCAGTGCTGTACCCCAGTGTTATACGGTGTGGGTTCTGTCCTGCGTCAGTGCTGTACCCCAGTGTTATACGGTGTGGGTTCTGTCCTGTGTCAGTGCTGTTCCCCAGTGTAATACGGTGTGGGTTCTGTCCTGTGTCAGTGCTGTACCCCAGTGTTATACTGTGTGGGTTCTGTCCTGTGTCAGTGCTGTACCCCAGTGTTATACGGTGTGGGTTCTGTCCTCTGTCAGTGCTGTACCCCAGTGTTATTCGGTGTGGGTTGTGTCCTGTGTCAGTGCTGTAGTACAGTGTTATACGGTGTCGGTTCGGTCCTGTGTCAGTGCTGTCGCCCAGTGTTATACGGTGTGGGTTGTGTCCTGCGTCAGTGCTGTACCCCAGAGTTATACGGTGTGGGTTCTGTCCTGTGTCAGTGCTGTAGCCCAGTGTTATATGGTGTGGGTAGTGTCCTACGTCAGTGCTGTACCCCAGTGTTATACTGTGTGGGTTCTGTCTTATGTCAGTGCTGTACCCCAGTGTTATACGGTGTGGGTCGTGTCCTGCGTCAGTGCTGTACCCCAGAGTTATACGGTGTGGGTTGTGTCCTGTGTCAGTGCTGTACCCCAGTGTTATACGGTGTGGGTTCTGTCCTGCGTCAGTGCTGTACCCCAGTGTTATACGGTGTGGGTTCTGTCCTGTGTCAGTGCTGTTCCCCAGTGTAATACGGTGTGGGTTCTGTCCTGTGTCAGTGCTGTAGCCCAGTGTTATACGGTGTGGGTTGTGTCCTGTGTCAGTGCTGTACCCCAGTGTTATACGGTGTGGGTTCTGTCCTGCGTCAGTGCTGTACCCCAGTGTTATACGGTGTGGGTTCTGTCCTGTGTCAGTGCTGTAGCCCAGTGTAATACGGTGTGGGTTCTGTCCTGTGTCAGTGCTGTACCCCAGTGTTATACGGTGTGGGTTCTGTCCTGCGTCAGTGCTGTACCCCAGTGTTATACGGTGTGGGTTGTGTCCTGTGTCAGTGCTGTAGTACAGTGTTATACGGTGTCGGTTCTGTCCTGTGTCAGTGCTGTACCCCAGTGTTATACGGTGTGGGTTCTGTCCTCTGTCAGTGCTGTACCCCAGTGTTATACGGTGTGGGTTCTGTCCTGCGTCAGTGCTGTACCCCAGTGTTATTCGGTGTGGGTTGTGTCCTGTGTCAGTGCTGTAGTACAGTGTTATACGGTGTCGGTTCGGTCCTGTGTCAGTGCTGTCGCCCAGTGTTAGACGGTGTGGGTTGTGTCCGGCTTCAGTGCTGTACCCCAGTGTTATACGGTGTGGGTTGTGTCCTGTGTCAGTGCTGTACCCCAGTGTTATACGGTGTGGTTTCGGTCCTCTGTCAGTGCAGTATCCCAGTGTTATACGGTGTGTGTTCTGTCCTGTGTCAGTGCTGTACCCCAGTGTTATACGGTATGGGTTGTGTCCTGTGTCAGTGCTGTACCCCAGTGTTATACGGTGTGGGTTGTGTCCTGCGTCAGTGCTGTACCCCAGTGTTATACGGTGTAGGTTCTGTCCTGCGTCAGTGCTGTACCCCAGTGCTAAACGGTGTGGGTTCGGTCCTGTGTCAGTGCTGTACCCCAGTGTTATACGGTGTGGGTTGTGTCCTGCGTCAGTGCTGTACCCCAGTGTTATACGGTGTGGGTTGTGTCCTGCGTCAGTGCTGTACCCCAGTGTTTATACGTTGTGGGTTCTGTCCTGTGTCAGTGCTATACCCCAGTGTTATACGGTGTGTGTTCTGTCCAGCGTCAGTGCTGTACCCCAGGTTTATACGTTGTGGGTTCTGTGCTGCGTCTGTGCTGTACCCCAGTGTTAAACGGTGTGGGTTCTGTCCTGCGTCAGTGCTGTACCCCAGTGTTATACGGTGTGGGTTCTGTCCTGTGTCAGTGCTGTACCCCAGTGTTATACGTTGTGGGTTCTGTCCTGTGTCAGTGCTGTACCCCAGTGTCATACGGTGTGGGTTGTGTCCTGTGTCAGTGCTGTACCCCAGTGTTATACGATGTGGGTTCTGTCCTGTGTCAGTGCTGTACCCCAGTGTTATACGGTGTGGGTTCTGTCCTGTGTCAGTGCTGTAGTCCAGTGTTATACGGTGTGGGTTGTGTCCTGTGTCAGTGATGTAGCCCAGTGATATACGGTGTGGGTTCTGTCCTGTGTCAGTGCTGTACCCCAGTGTTATACGGTGTGGGTTCTGTCCTGCGTCAGTGCTGTACCCCAGTGTTATACGGTGTGGGTTGTGTCCTGTGTCAGTGCTGTAGCCCAGTGTTATACGGTGTGGGTTCTGTCCTGCGTCAGTGCTGTACCCCAGTGTTATACGGTGTGGGTTGTGTCCTGTGTCAGTGCTGTACCCCAGTGTTATACGGTGTGGGTTCTGTCCTGTGTCAGTGCTGTACCCCAGTGTTATACGGTGTGGGTTCTGTCCTGCGTCAGTGCTGTACCCCAGTGTTATACGGTGTGGGTTCTGTCCTGCGTCAGTGCTGTACCCCAGTGTTAAACGGTGTGGGTTCTGTCCTGTGTCAGTGCTGTACCCCAGTGTTATACGGTGTGGGTTCTGTCCTGTGTCAGTGCTGTACCCCAGTGTTATACGGTGTGGGTTCTGTCCTGTGTCAGTGCTGTACCCCAGTGTTATACGGTGTGGGTTCTGTCCTGTGTCAGTGCTGGACCCCAGTGTTATATGGTGTGGGTTGTGTCCTGTGTCAGTGCTGTACCCCAGTGTTATACGGTGTGGGTTCTGTCCTGCGTCAGTGCTGTACCCCAGTGTTATACGGTGTGGGTTCGGTCCTGTGTCAGTGCTGTACCCCAGTGTTATACGGTGTGGGTTCTGTCCTGCGTCAGTGCTGTACCCCAGTGTTATACGGTGTGGGTTCTGTCCTGTGTCAGTGGTGTACCCCAGTGTTATACGGTGTGGGTTCTGTCCTGTGTCAGTGGTGTAGCCCAGTGTTATACGGTGTGGGTAGTGTCCTACGTCAGTGCTGTACCCCAGTGTTATACTGTGTGGGTTCTGTCTTATGTCAGTGCTGTAGCCCAGTGTTATACGGTGTGGGTTCTGTCCTGAGTCAGTGCTGTACCCCAGTGTTATACGGTGTGGGTTATGTCCTGTGTCAGTGCTGTAGCCCAGTGTTATACGGTGTGGGTTGTGTCCTGCGTCAGTGCTGTACCCCAGAGTTATACGGTGTGGGTTCTGTCCTGTGTCAGTGCTGTACCCCAGTGTTATACGGTGTGGGTTGTGTCCTGTGTCAGTGCTGTACCCCAGTGTTATACGGTGTGGGTTCTGTCCTGCGTCAGTGCTGTACCCCAGTGTTATACGGTGTGGGTTCTGTCCTGTGTCAGTGCTGTTCCCCAGTGTTATACGGTGTGGGTTCTGTCCTGTGTCAGTGCTGTTCCCCAGTGTTATACGGTGTGGGTTCTGTCCTGTGTCAGTGCTGTTCCCCAGTGTTATACGGTGTGGGTTCTGTCCTGCGTCAGTGCTGTACCCCAGTGTTATATGGTGTGGGTTCTGTCCAGCGTCAGTGCTGTACCCCAGTGTTATACGGTGTGGGTTCTGTCCTGTGTCAGTGGTGTAGCCCAGTGTTATACGGTGTGGGTAGTGTCCTGCGTCAGTTCTGTACCCCAGTGTTATACTGTGTGGGTTCTGTCCTGTGTCAGTGCTGTACCCCAGTGTTATACGGTGTGGGTTCTGTCCTGTGTCAGTGGTGTAGCCCAGTGTTATACGGTGTGGGTAGTGTCCTACGTCAGTGCTGTACCCCAGTGTTATACTGTGTGGGTTCTGTCTTATGTCAGTGCTGTAGCCCAGTGTTATACGGTGTGGGTTGTGTCCTGTGTCAGTGCTGTAGCCCAGTGTTATACGGTGTGGGTTCTGTCCTGAGTCAGTGCTGTACCCCAGTGTTATACGGTGTGGGTTGTGTCCTGCGTCAGTGCTGTACCCCAGTGTTATACGGTGTGGGTTCTGTCCTGTGTCAGTGCTGTACCCCAGTGTTATACGGTGTGGGTTGTGTCCTGTGTCAGTGCTGTACCCCAGTGTTATACGGTGTGGGTTCTGTCCTGCGTCAGTGCTGTACCCCAGTGTTATACGGTGTGGGTTCTGTCCTGTGTCAGTGCTGTTCCCCAGTGTAATACGGTGTGGGTTCTGTCCTGTGTCAGTGCTGTACCCCAGTGTTATACGGTGTGGGTTGTGTCCTGTGTCAGTGCTGTACCCCAGTGTTATACGGTGTGGGTTCTGTCCTGTGTCAGTGCTGTTCCCCAGTGTAATACGGTGTGGGTTCTGTCCTGTGTCAGTGCTGTACCCCAGTGTTATACGGTGTGGGTTGTGTCCTGTGTCAGTGCTGTACCCCAGTGTTATACGGTGTGGGTTGTGTCCTGTGTCAGTGCTGTACCCCAGTATTATACGGTGTGGGTTCTGTCCTGTGTCAGTGCTGTACCCCAGTGTTATACGGTGTGGGTTCTGTCCTGTGTCAGTGCTGTACCCCAGTGTTATACGGTGTGGGTTCTGTCCTGCGTCAGTGCTGTACCCCAGTGTTTTCCGGTGTGGGTTCTGTCCTGTGTCAGTGCTGTTCCCCAGTGTAATACGGTGTGGGTTCTGTCCTGTGTCAGTGCTGTACCCCAGTGTTATACTGTGTGGGTTCTGTCCTGTGTCAGTGCTGTACCCCAGTGTTATACGGTGTGGGTTCTGTCCTCTGTCAGTGCTGTACCCCAGTGTTATTCGGTGTGGGTTGTGTCCTGTGTCAGTGCTGTAGTACAGTGTTATACGGTGTCGGTTCGGTCCTGTGTCAGTGCTGTCGCCCAGTGTGAGACGGTGTGGGTTGTGTCCGGCTTCAGTGCTGTACCCCAGTGTTATACGGTGTGGGTTGTGTCCTGTGTCAGTGCTGTACCCCAGTGTTATACGGTGTGGTTTCGGTCCTCTGTCAGTGCAGTAGCCCAGTGTTATACGGTGTGTGTTCTGTCCTGTGTCAGTGCTGTACCCCAGTGTTATACGGTATGGGTTGTGTCCTGTGTCAGTGCTGTACCCCAGTGTTATACGGTGTGGGTTGTGTCCTGCGTCAGTGCTGTACCCCAGTGTTATACGGTGTGGGTTGTGTCCTGCGTCAGTGCTGTACCCCAGTGTTATACGGTGTGGGTTCTGTCCTGTGTCAGTGCCGTAGCCCAGTGTTATACGGTGTGGGTTCTGTCCTGCGTCAGTGCTGTACCCCAGTGTTATACGGTGTAGGTTCTGTCCTGCGTCAGTGCTGTACCCCAGTGCTAAACGGTGTGGGTTCGGTCCTGTGTCAGTGCTGTAGCCCAGTGTTATACGGTATGGGTTGTGTCCTGCGTCAGTGCTGTACCCCAGTGTTATACGGTATTGATTCTGTCCTGCGTCAGTGCTGTACCCCAGTGTTATACGGTGTGGGTTCGGTCCTGTGTCAGTGCTGTAGCCCAGTGTTATACGGTATGGGTTGTGTCCTGCGTCAGTGCTGTACCCCAGTGTTATACGGTATTGATTCTGTCCTGCGTCAGTGCTGTACCCCAGTGTTATACGGTGTGGGTTCTGTCCTGTGTCAGTGCTGTAGCCCAGTGTTATACGGTGTGGGTTCTGTCCTGTGTCAATGCTGTACCCCAGTGTTCTACGGTGTGGGTTCTGTCCTGTGTCAGTGCTGTACCCCAGTGTTATACGGTGTGGGTTGTGTCCTGCGTCAGTGCTGTACCCTAGAGGTATACGGTGTGGGTTCTGTCCTGCGTCAGTGCTGTACCCCAGTGTTATACGGTGTGGGTTCTGTCCTGCGTCAGTGCTGTACCCCAGTGTTATACGTTGTGGGTTCTGTCCTGCGTCAGTGCTGTACCCCAGTGTTATACGGTGTGGGTTGTGTCCTGCATCAGTGCTGTAACCCAGTGTTATACGGTGTGGGTTGTGTCCTGTGTCAGTGTTGCAGCCCAGTGTTATACGGTGTGGGTTGTGTCCTGTGTCAGTGCTGTACCCCAGTGTTAAACGGTGTGGGTTCTGTGCTGCGTCTGTGCTGTACCCCAGTGTTAAACTGTGTGGGTTCTGTCCTGCGTCAGTGCTGTAGCCCAGTGTTATACGGTGTGGGTTCTTTCCTGTGTCAGTGCTGTACCCCAGTGTTATACGGTGTGGGTTCATTCCTGCGTCAGTGCTGTACCCCAGTGTTATACGGTGTGGGTTCTGTCCTGCGTCAGTGCTGTACCCCAGTGTTATACGGTGTGGGTTCTGTCCTGTGTCAGTGCTGTAGCCCAGTATTATACGGTGTGGGTTCTGTCCTGCGTCAGTGCTGTAGCCCAGTGTTATACGGTGTGGGTTCTTTCCTGCGTCAGTGCTGTACCCCAGTGTTATACGGTGTGTGTTCTGTCCTGTGTCAGTGCTGTAGCACAGTGTTATACGATGTGGGTTCTGTCCTGTGTCAGTGCTGTGCCCCAGTGTTGAACGGTGTGGGTTCTGTCCTGCGTCAGTGCTGTACCCCAGTGTTATACGGTGTGGGTTCTGTCCTGCGTCAGTGCTGTAGCCCAGTGTTATACGGTGTGTGTTCTGTCCTGTGTCAGTGCTGTAGCACAGTGTTATACGATGTGGGTTCTGTCCTGTGTCAGTGCTGTGCCCCAGTGTTGAACGGTGTGGGTTCTGTCCTGTGTCAGTGCTGTACCCCAGTGTTATACGGTGTGTGTTCTGTCCTGTGTCAGTGCTGTAGCACAGTGTTTTCCGATGTGGGTTCTGTCCTGTGTCAGTGCTGTGCCCCAGTGTTGAACGGTGTGGGTTCTGTCCTGTGTCAGTGCTGTACCCCAGTGTTATACGGTGTGGGTTCTGTCCTGCGTCAGTGCTGTAGCCCAGTGTTAGACGGTGTGGGTTCTTTCCTGCGTCAGTGCTGTACCCCAGTGTTATACGGTGTGGGTTCTGTCCTGCGTCAGTGCTGTAGCACAGTGTTATACGATGTGGGTTCTGTCCTGTGTCAGTGCTGTGCCCCAGTGTTATACGGTGTGGGTTCTGTCCTGTGTCAGTGCTGTACCCCAGTGTTATACGGTATGGGTTGTGTCCTGCGTCAGTGCTGTAGCCCAGTGTTATACGGTGTGGGTTCTGTCCTGCGTCAGTTCTGTACCCCAGTGTTATACGGTGTGGGTTCTGTCCTGTGTCAGTGCTGTACACCAGGTTTATACGTTGTGGGTTCTGTCCTGTGTCAGTGCTGTACCCCAGTGTCATACGGTATGGGTTGTGTCCTGTGTCAGTGCTATACCCCAGTGTTATACGGTGTGGGTTCTGTCCTGTGTCAGTGCTGTAGCCCAGTGTTATACGTTGTGGGTTCTGTCCTGTGTCAGTGCTGTACCCCAGTGTTATACGGTGTGGGTTCTTTCCTGCGTCAGTGCTGTACCCCAGTGTTATACGGTGTGGGTTCTGTCCTGAGTCAGTGCTGTACCCCAGTGTTATACGGTGTGGGTTGTGTCCTGTGTCAGTGCTGTCGCCCAGTGTTAGACGGTGTGGGTTGTGTCCGGCTTCAGTGCTGTACCCCAGTGTTATACGGTGTGGGTTCGGTCCTCTGTCAGTACTGTCGCCCAGTGTTAGACGGTGTGGGTTGTGTCCGGCTTCAGTGCTGTACCCCAGTGTTATACGGTGTGGGTTGTGTCCTGTGTCATTGCTGTTTACCAGTGTTATACGGTGTGGGTTGTGTCCTGTGTCAGTGCTGTACCCCAGTGTTATACGGTATGGGTTCTGTCCTGCGTCAGTGCTGTACCCCAGTGTTATACGGTGTGGGTTCGGTCCTGTGTCAGTGCTGTAGCCCAGTGTTATACGGTGTGGGTTGTGTCCTGTGTGAGTGCTGTAGCCCAGTGTTATACGGTGTGGGTTCTGTCCTGTGTCAGTGCTGTAGCCCAGTGTTATACGGTGTGGGTTCTGTCCTGTGTCAGTGCTGTAGCCCAGTGTTACACGGTATGGGTTGTGTCCTGCGTCAGTGCTGTACCCCAGTGTTATACGGTGTGGGTTGTGTCCTGTGTCAGTGCTGTACCCCAGTGTTATACGGAGTGGGTTGTGTCCTGTGTCAGTGCTGTACCCCAGTGTTATACGGTGTGGGTTCTGTCCTGTGTCAGTGCTGTACCCCAGTGTTATACGGTGTGGGTTCTGTCCTGCATCAATGCTGTACCTCAGTGTTATACGGTGTGGGTTCTGTCCTGTGTCAGTGCTGTACCCCAGTGTTATACGGTGTGGGTTCTGTCCTGTGTCAGTGCTGTAGCCCAGTGTTATACGGTGTGGGTTCTGTCCTGTGTCAGTGCTGTAGCCCAGTGTTATACGGTGTGGGGTCTGTCCTGTGTCAGTGCTGTAGCCCAGTGTTATACGGTGTGGGTTCTGTCCTGTGTCAGTGCTGTACCCCAGTGTTATACGGTGTGGGTTCTGTCCTGTGTCAGTGCTGTACCCCAGTGTTATACGGTGTGGGTTCTGTCCTGAGTCAGTGCTGTACGCCAGTGTTATACGGTGTGGGTTCTGTCCTGGGTCAGTGCTGTACCCCAGTGTTATACGGTTTGGGTTGTGTCCTGCGTCAGTGCTGTACCCCAGTTATACGGTGTAGGTTCTGTCCTGCGTCAGTGCTGTACCCCAGTGCTAAACGGTGTGGGTTCGGTCCTGTGTCAGTGCTGTAGCCCAGTGTTATACGGTATGGGTTGTGTCCTGCGTCAGTGCTGTACCCCAGTGTTATACGGTATGGGTTCTGTCCTGCATCAGTGCTGTACCCCAGTGTTATACGGTGTGGGTTCTGTCGTGCGTCAGTGCTGTAGCCCAGTGTTATACGGTGTGGGTTGTGTCCTGTGTCAGTGCTGTAGCCCAGTGTTATACGGTGTGGGTTGTGTCCTGTGTAAATGCTGTACCCCAGTGTTCTACGGTGTGGGTTCTGTCCTGTGTCAGTGCTGTACCCCAGTGTTATACGGTGTGGGTTGTGTCCTGCGTCATTGCTGTACCCCAGTGTAATACGGTGTGGGTTCTGTCCTGCGTCAGCGCTGTACCCCAGTGTTATACGTTGTGGGTTCTGTCCTGCGTCAGTGCTGTACCACAGTGTTATACGGTGTGGGTTGTGTCCTGCGTCAGTGCTGTAGCCCAGTGTTATACGGTGTGGGTTGTGTCCTGTGTCAGTGCTGTACCCCAGTGTTGAACGGTGTGGGTTCTGTCCTGCGTCAGTGCTGTACCCCAGTGTTATACGGTGTGGGTTGTGTCCTGTGTCAGTGCTGT
The DNA here is from genome assembly GCF_037043375.1 of Chiloscyllium plagiosum. Lineage (NCBI taxonomy): Eukaryota > Metazoa > Chordata > Chondrichthyes > Orectolobiformes > Hemiscylliidae > Chiloscyllium > Chiloscyllium plagiosum. The sequence goes on along the minus strand of NW_028270143.1, from coordinate 137,751,597 downwards.
ACCCCAGTGTTATACGGTGTGGGTTCGGTCCTGTGTCAGTGCTGTACCCCAGTGTTATACGGTGTGGGTTCTGTCCTGTGTCAGTGCTGTACCCCAGTGTTATACGGTGTGGGTTCTGTCCTGTGTCAGTGCTGTACCCCAGTGTTATACGGTGTGGGTTCTGTCCTGTGTCAGTGCTGTACCCCAGTGTTATACTGTGTGGGTTCTGTCTTATGTCAGTGCTGTAGCCCAGTGTTATACGGTGTGGGTTCTGTCCTGTGTCAGTGCTGTACCCCAGTGTTATACGGTGTAGGTTCTCTCCTGTGTCAGTGCTGTGTCCCAGTGTTATACGGTGTGGGTTCTGTCCTGCGTCATTGCTATACCCCAGTGTTCTACGGTGTGGGTTCTGTCCTGTGTCAGTGCTGTAGCCCAGTGTTATACGGTGTGGGTTCTGTCCTGAGTCAGTGCTGTAGCCCAGTGTTATACGGTGTGTGTTCTGTCCTGTGTCAGTGCTGTAGCCCAGTGTTATACGGTGTGGGTTCTGTCCTGAGTCAGTGCTGTAGCCCAGTGTTATACGGTGTGTGTTCTGTCCTGTGTCAGTGCTGTAGCCCAGTGTTATACGGTGTGGGTTCTGTCCTGCGTCAGTGCTGTACCCCAGTGTTATACGGTGTGGGTTCTGTCCTGAGTCAGTGCTGTACCCCAGTGTTATACGGTGTGGGTTGTGTCCTGTGTCAGTGCTGTACCCCAGTGTGAGACGCTGTGGGTTCTGGCCTGTGTCAGTGCTGTACCCCAGTGTTATACGGTGTGGGTTCGGTCCTGTGTCAGTGCTGTAGCCCAGTGTTATACGGTATGAGTTGTGTCCTGCGTCAGTGCTGTACCCCAGTGTTATACTGTGTGGGTTCTGTCCTGTGTCAGTGCTGTAGCCCAGTGTTATACGGGGTGGGTTCTGTCCTGCGTCAGTGCCGTACCCCAGTTTTATACGGTGTGGGTTCTGTCCTGTGTCAGTGCTGTACCCCAGTGTTATACGGTGTGGGTTGTGTCCTGTGTCAGTGCTGTACCCCAGTGTTATACGGGATGGGTTCTGTCCTGTGTCAGTGATGTGGCCCAGTGTTATACGGTATGGGTTGTGTCCTGCGTCAGTGCTGTACCCCAGTGTTATACGGTGTGGGTTGTGTCTGGCGTCAGTGCTGTACCCCAGTGTTGTACGGTCTGGGTTGTGTCCTGTGTCAGTGCTGTACCCCTGTGTTATACGGTGTGGGTTCTGTCCTGCGTCTGTGCTGTACCCCAGTGTTATACGGTGTGGGTTCTGTCCTGTGTCAGTGCTGTGTCCCAGTGTTATACGGTGTGGGTGTTGTCCTGTGTCAGTGCTGTACCCCAGTGTTATACGGTGTGGGTTCTGTCCTGTGTCAGTGCTGTACCCCAGTGTTATACGGTGTTGGTTCTGTCCTGTGTCAGTGCTGTAGCCCAGTGTTATACGGTGTGGGTTCTGTCCTGTGTCAGTGCTGTACCCCAGTGTTATACGGTGTGTGTTCTGTCCTGCGTCAGTGCTGTAGCCCAGTGTTATACGGTGTGGGTTCTGTCCTGTGTCAGTGCTGTGTCCCAGTGTTATACGGTGTGGGTTCTGTCCTGTGTCAGTGCTGTGTCCCAGCGTTATACGGTGTGGGTTCTGTCCTGTGTCAGTGCTGTACGCCAGTGTTATACGGTGTGGGTTCAGTCGTGCGTCAGTGCTGTACCCCAGTGTTATACGGTGTGGGTTTTGTCCTGTGTCAGTGCTGTACCCCAGTATTATACGGTATGGGTTGTTCCTGCGTCAGTGCTGTAGCCCAGTGTTATACGGTGTGGGTTCTGTCCTGTGTCATTTCTGTACCCCAGTGTTATACGGTGTGGGTTCTGTCCTACGTCAGTGCTGTACCCCAGTGTTATACGGTGTGGGTTCTGTCCTGTGTCAGTGCTGTGTCCCAGTGTTATACGGTGTGGGTTCTGTCCTGTGTCAGTGCTGTAGCCCAGTGTTATACGGTGTGGGTTCTGTCCTGTGTCAGTGCTGTGTCCCAGTGTTATACGGTGTGGGTTGTGTCCTGTGTCAGTGCTGTAGCCCAGTGTTATACGGTGTGGGTTGTGTCCTGTGTCAGTGCTGTACACCAGTGTTATACGGTGTGGGTTCTGTCCTGTGTCAGTGCTGTACCCCAGTGTTATACGGTGTGGGTTCAGTCGTGCGTCAGTGCTGTAACCCCAGTGTTATACGGTGTTGGTTGTGTCCTGTGTCAGTGCTGTACCCCAGTGTTATACGGTGTGGGTTCTGTCCTGTGTCAGTGCTGTACCCCAGTGTTATACGGTGTGGGTTGTGTCCTGTGTCAGTGATGTACCCCAGTGTTATACGGTGTGGGTTGTTCCTGCGTCAGTGCTGTAGCCCAGTGTTATACGGTGTGGGTTCTGTCCTGTGTCAGTGCTGTAGCCCAGTGTTATACGGTGTGGTTTCTGTTCTGCGTCAGTGCTGTAGCCCAGTGTTTTACGGTGTGGGTTCTGTCCTGTGTCAGTGCTGTACCCCAGTGTTATACGGTGTGGGTTGTGTCCTGCGTCAGTGCTGTAGCCCAGTGTTTTACGGTGTGGGTTCTGTCCTGTGTCACTGCTGTACCCCAGTGTTATACGGTGTGGGTTCGGTCCTGTGTCAGTGCTGTACCCCAGTGTTATACGGTGTGGGTTCTGTCCTGTGTGAGTGCTGTACGCCAGTGTTATACGGTGTGGGTTCTGTCCTGTGTGAGTGCTGTAGCCCAGTGTTATACGGTGTGGGTTCTGTCCTGTGTCAGTGCTGTAGCCCAGTGTTATACGGTGTGGGTTCTGTCCTGTGTGAGTGCTGTAGCCCAGTGTTATACGGTGTGGGTTCTGTCCTGCGTCAGTGCTGTAGCCCAGTGTTATACGGTGTGGGTTCTGTCCTGAGTCAGTGCTGTAGTCAAGTGTTATACGGTATTGATTCTGTCCTGCGTCAGTGCTGTACCCCAGTGTTATACGGTGTGGGTTCTGTCCTGTGTCAGTGCTGTAGCCCAGTGTTATACGGTGTGGGTTCTGTCCAGTGTCAGTGCTGCACCCCAGTGTTATACGGAGTGGGTTTTGTCCTGCGTCAGTGCTGTAGCCCAGTGTTATACGGTGTGGGTTCTGTCCTGTGTCAGTGCTGTAGCCCAGTGTTATACGGAGTGGGTTTTGTCCTGCGTCAGTGCTGTAGCCCAGTGTTATACGGTGTGGGTTCTGTCCAGTGTCAGTGCTGCACCCCAGTGTTATACGGAGTGGGTTTTGTCCTGCGTCAGTGCTGTAGCCCAGTGTTATACGGTGTGGGTTCTGTCCAGTGTCAGTGCTGCACCCCAGTGTTATACGGAGTGGGTTTTGTCCTGCGTCAGTGCTGTAGCCCAGTGTTATACGGTGTGGGTTCTGTCCTGTGTCAGTGCTGTAGCCCAGTGTTATACGGTGTGGGTTCTGTCCTGTGTCAGTGCTGTAGCCCAGTGTTATACGGTGTGGGTTCTGTCCTACGTCAGTGCTGTACCCCAGTGTTATACCGTGTGGGTTGTGTCCTGCGTCAGTGCTGTAGCCCAGTGTTTTACGGTGTGGGTTGTGTCCTGTGTCACTGCTGTACCCCAGTGTTATACGGTGTGGGTTCGGTCCTGTGTCAGTGCTGTACCCCAGTGTTATACGGTGTGGGTTGTGTCCTGCGTCAGTGCTGTACCCCAGTGTTATACGGTGTGGGTTGTGTCCTGTGTCAGTGCTGTACTCCAGTGTTATACGGTGTGGGTTCTGTCCTGTGTGAGTGCTGTACGCCAGTGTTATACGGTGTGGGTTCTGTCCTGTGTGAGTGCTGTAGCCCAGTGTTATACGGTGTGGGTTCTGTCCTGTGTCAGTGCTGTAGCCCAGTGTTATACGGTGTGGGTTCGGTCCTGTGTGAGTGCTGTAGCCCAGTGTTATACGGTGTGGGTTCTGTCCTGCGTCAGTGCTGTAGCCCAGTGTTATACTGTGTGGGTTCTGTCCTGAGTCAGTGCTGTACCCCAGTGTTATACGGTGTGGGTTCTGTCCTGTGTCAGTGCTGTACCCCAGTGTTATACGGTGTGGGTTCTGTCCAGTGTCAGTGCTGCACCCCAGTGTTATACGGAGTGGGTTTTGTCCTGCGTCAGTGCTGTAGCCCAGTGTTATACGGTGTGGGTTCTGTCCTGCGTCAGTGCTGTAGCCCAGTGTTATACGGTGTGGGTTCTGTCCAGTGTCAGTGCTGCACCCCAGTGTTATACGGAGTGGGTTTTGTCCTGCGTCAGTGCTGTAGCCCAGTGTTATACGGTGTGGGTTCTGTCCAGTGTCAGTGCTGCACCCCAGTGTTATACGGAGTGGGTTTTGTCCTGCGTCAGTGCTGTAGCCCAGTGTTATACGGTGTGGGTTCTGTCCTGTGTCAGTGCTGTAGCCCAGTGTTATACGGTGTGGGTTCTGTCCTGTGTCAGTGCTGTACCCCAGTGTTATACGGTGTGGGTTCTCTCCTGTGTCAGTGCTGTAGCCCAGTGTTATACGGTGTGGGTTCTGTCCTGCGTCAGTGCTGTACCCCAGTGTTATACGGTGTGGGTTCTGTCCTGTGTCAGTGCTGTACGCCAGTGTTATACGGTGTGGGTTCTGTCCTGCGTCAGTGCTGTACCCCAGTGTTATACTTTGTGGGTTCTGTCCTGCGTCAGTGCTATACCCCAGTATTATACGGTGTGGGTTCTGTCCTGCGTCAGTGCTGTACCCCAGTGTTATACGGTGTGTGTTCTGTCCTGTGTCCGTGCTGTCGCACAGTGTTATACGGTATGGGTTCTGTCCTGCATCAGTGCTGTAGCCCAGTGTTATACGGTGTGGGTTCTGTCCTGTGTCAGTGCTGTAGCCCAGTGTTATACGGTGTGGGTTCTGTCCTACGTCAGTGCTGTACCCCAGTGTTATACGGTGTGGGTTCTGTCCTGTGTCAGTGCTGTGTCCCAGTGTTATACGGTGTGGGTTCTGTCCTGTGTCAGTGCTGTAGCCCAGTGTTATACGGTGTGGGTTCTGTCCTGTGTCAGTGCTGTGTCCTAGTGTTATACGGTGTGGGTTGTGTCCTGTGTCAGTGCTGTAGCCCAGTGTTATACGGTGTGGGTTGTGTCCTGTGTCAGTGCTGTACACCAGTGTTATACGGTGTGGGTTCTGTCCTGTGTCAGTGCTGTACCCCAGTGTTATACGGTGTGGGTTCAGTCGTGCGTCAGTGCTGTTACCCCAGTGTTATACGGTGTTGGTTGTGTCCTGTGTCAGTGCTGTACCCCAGTGTTATACGGTGTGGGTTCTGTCCTGTGTCAGTGCTGTACCACAGTGTTATACGGTGTGGGTTCAGTCGTGCGTCAGTGCTGTTACCCCAGTGTTATACGGTGTTGGTTGTGTCCTGTGTCAGTGCTGTACCCCAGTGTTATACGGTGTGGGTTCTGTCCTGTGTCAGTGCTGTACCCCAGTGTTATACGGTGTGGGTTCAGTCGTGCGTCAGTGCTGTTACCCCAGTGTTATACGGTGTGGGTTGTGTCCTGTGTCAGTGATGTACCCCAGTGTTATACGGTGTGGGTTGTTCCTGCGTCAGTGCTGTAGCCCAGTGTTATACGGTGTGGGTTCTGTCCTGTGTCAGTGCTGTACCCCAGTGTTATACCGTGTGGGTTGTGTCCTGCGTCAGTGCTGTAGCCCAGTGTTTTACGGTGTGGGTTGTGTCCTGTGTCACTGCTGTACCCCAGTGTTATACGGTGTGGGTTCGGTCCTGTGTCAGTGCTGTACCCCAGTGTTATACGGTGTGGGTTGTGTCCTGCGTCAGTGCTGTACCCCAGTGTTATACGGTGTGGGTTGTGTCCTGTGTCAGTGCTGTACCCCAGTGTTATACGGTGTGGGTTCTGTCCTGTGTGAGTGCTGTACGCCAGTGTTATACGGTGTGGGTTCTGTCCTGTGTGAGTGCTGTAGCCCAGTGTTATACGGTGTGGGTTCTGTCCTGTGTCAGTGCTGTAGCCCAGTGTTATACGGTGTGGGTTCTGTCCTGTGTGAGTGCTGTAGCCCAGTGTTATACGGTGTGGGTTCTGTCCTGCGTCATTGCTGTAGCCCAGTGTTATACGGTGTGGGTTCTGTCCTGAGTCAGTGCTGTAGTCAAGTGTTATACGGTATTGATTCTGTCCTGCGTCAGTGCTGTACCCCAGTGTTATACGGTGTGGGTTCTGTCCTGTGTCAGTGCTGTAGCCCAGTGTTATACGGTGTGGGTTCTGTCCAGTGTCAGTGCTGCACCCCAGTGTTATACGGAGTGGGTTTTGTCCTGCGTCAGTGCTGTAGCCCAGTGTTATACGGTGTGGGTTCTGTCCTGCGTCAGTGCTGTAGCCCAGTGTTATACGGTGTGGGTTCTGTCCAGTGTCAGTGCTGCACCCCAGTGTTATACGGAGTGGGTTTTGTCCTGCGTCAGTGCTGTAGCCCAGTGATATACGGTGTGGGTTCTGTCCTGTGTCAGTGCTGTAGCCCAGTGTTATACGGTGTGGGTTCTGTCCTGTGTCAGTGCTGTACCCCAGTGTTATACGGTGTGGGTTCTGTCCTGTGTCAGTGCTGTACCCCAGTGTTATACGGTGTGGGTTCTCTCCTGTGTCAGTGCTGTAGCCCAGTGTTATACGGTGTGGGTTCTGTCTTGCGTCAGTTCTATACCCCAGTGTTATACGGTGTGGGTTCTGTCCTGTGTCAGTGCTGTACGCCAGTGTTATACGGTGTGGGTTCTGTCCTGCGTCAGTGCTGTACCCCAGTGTTATACTTTGTGGGTTCTGTCCTGCGTCAGTGCTATACCCCAGTATTATACGGTGTGGGTTCTGTCCTGTGTCAGTGCTGTACCCCAGTGTTATACGGTGTGGGTTCTGTCCTGTGTCAGTGCTGTACCCCAGTGTTATACGGTGTGTGTTCTGTCCTGTGTCCGTGCTGTCGCACAGTGTTATACGGTATGGGTTCTGTCCTGCGTCAGTGCTGTACCCCAGTGTTATACGGTGTGGGTTCTGTCCTGTGTCAGTGCTGTACCCCAGTGTTAAACGGTGTGGGTTCTGTCCTGCGTCAGTGCTGTACCCCTGTGTTAAACGGTGTGGGTTCTGTCCTGCGTCAGTGCTGTACCTCAGTGTTTTTCGGTGTGGGTTGTGTCCTCAGTCAGTGCTGTACCCCAGTGTTGAACAGTGTGGGTTCTGTCCTGCGTCAGTGCTGTACCCCAGTGTTATACGGTGTGGGTTCTGTCCTGTGTCAGTGCTGTACCCCAGTGTTATACGGTGTGGGTTTTGTCCTGCGTCAGTGCTGTAGCCCAGTGTTATACGGTGTGGGTTCTGTCTTGTGTCAGTGCTATACCCCAGTGTTATACGGTGTGGGTTCTGTCCTGTGTCACTGCTGTACCCCAGTGTTATACGGTGTGGGTTCTGTCCTGCCTCAGTGCTGTACCCCAGTGTTATACGGTGTGGGTTGTGTCCTGTGTCAGTGCTGTACCCCAGTGTTATACGGTGTGGGTTCTGTCCTGTGTCAGTGCTATACCCCAGTGTTATACGGTGTGGGTTCTGTCCTGTGTCAGTGCTGTAGCCCAGTGTTATACGGTGTGTGTTCTGTCCTGCGTCAGTTCTGTACCCCAGTGTTATACGGTGTAGGTTCTGTCCTGTGTCAGTGCTATACCCCAGTGTTATACGGTGTGGGTTGTGTCCTGTGTCAGTGCTATACCCCAGTGTTATACGGTGTGGGTTGTGTCCAGTGTCAGTACTGTACCCCAGTGTTATACGGTGTAGGTTCTGTCCTGTGTCAGTGCTGTACCCCAGTGTTATACGGTGTGGGTTCTGTCCTGTGTCAGTGCTGTAGCCCAGTGTTATACGGTGTGGGTTCTGTCCTGTGTGAGTGCTGTAGCCCAGTGTTATACGGTGTGGGTTCTGTCCTGCGTCAGTGCTGTAGCCCAGTGTTATACGGTGTGGGTTCTGTCCTGAGTCAGTGCTGTAGTCAAGTGTTATACGGTGTGGGTTCTGTCCTGCGTCAGTGCTGTAGCCCAGTGTTATACGGTGTGGGTTCTGTCCTGTGTCAGTGCTGTACCCCAGTGTTATACGGTGTGGGTTCTGTCCTGTGTCAGTGCTGTAGCCCAGTGTTATACGGTGTGGTTTCTGTCCTGCGTCAGTTCTGTACCCCAGTGTTATACGGTGTAGGTTCTGTCCTGTGTCAGTGCTATACCCCAGTGTTATACGGTGTGGGTTGTGTCCTGTGTCAGTGCTATACCCCAGTGTTATACGGTGTGGGTTCTGTCCTGAGTCAGTGCTGTAGTCAAGTGTTATACGGTATTGATTCTGTCCTGCGTCAGTGCTGTACCCCAGTGTTATACGGTGTAGGTTCTGTCCTGTGTCAGTGCTGTACCCCAGTGTTATACGGTGTGGGCTCTGTCCTGTGTCAGTGCTGTAGCCCAGTGTTATACGGTGTGGGTTCTGTCCTGCATCAGTGCTGTAGCCCAGTGTTATACGGTGTGGGTTCTGTCCTGAGTCAGTGCTGTAGTCAAGTGTTATACGGTATTGATTCTGTCCTGCGTCAGTGCTGTACCCCAGTGTTATACGGTGTGGGTTCTGTCCTGTGTCAGTGCTGTAGCCCAGTGTTATACGGTGTGGGTTCTGTCCAGTGTCAGTGCTGCACCCCAGTGTTATACGGAGTGGGTTTTGTCCTGCGTCAGTGCTGTAGCCCAGTGTTATACGGTGTGGGTTCTGTCCTGTGTCAGTGCTGTAGCCCAGTGTTATACGGAGTGGGTTTTGTCCTGCGTCAGTGCTGTAGCCCAGTGTTATACGGTGTGGGTTCTGTCCAGTGTCAGTGCTGCACCCCAGTGTTATACGGAGTGGGTTTTGTCCTGCGTCAGTGCTGTAGCCCAGTGTTATACGGTGTGGGTTCTGTCCAGTGTCAGTGGTGTACCCCAGTGTTATACGGTGTGGGTTCTGTCCTGTGTCAGTGCTGTACCCCAGTGTTATACGGAGTGGGTTTTGTCCTGCGTCAGTGCTGTAGCCCAGTGTTATACGGTGTGGGTTCTGTCCTGTGTCAGTGCTGTAGCCCAGTGTTATACGGTGTGGGTTCTGTCCTGTGTCAGTGCTGTACCCCAGTGTTATACGGTGTGGGTTCTGTCCTGTGTCAGTGCTGTACCCCAGTGTTATACGGTGTGGGTTCTCTCCTGTGTCAGTGCTGTAGCCCAGTGTTATACGGTGTGGGTTCTGTCTTGCGTCAGTTCTATACCCCAGTGTTATACGGTGTGGGTTCTGTCCTGTGTCAGTGCTGTACGCCAGTGTTATACGGTGTGGGTTCTGTCCTGTGTCAGTGCTGTACCCCAGTGTTATACGGTGTGTGTTCTGTCCTGTGTCCGTGCTGTCGCACAGTGTTATACGGTATGGGTTCTGTCCTGCGTCAGTGCTGTACCCCAGTGTTATACGGTGTGGGTTCTGTCCTGTGTCAGTGCTGTACCCCAGTGTTAAACGGTGTGGGTTCTGTCCTGCGTCAGTGCTGTACCCCTGTGTTAAACGGTGTGGGTTCTGTCCTGCGTCAGTGCTGTACCTCAGTGTTTTTCGGTGTGGGTTGTGTCCTCAGTCAGTGCTGTACCCCAGTGTTGAACAGTGTGGGTTCTGTCCTGCGTCAGTGCTGTACCCCAGTGTTATACGGTGTGGGTTCTGTCCTGTGTCAGTGCTGTACCCCAGTGTTATACGGTGTGGGTTTTGTCCTGCGTCAGTGCTGTAGCCCAGTGTTATACGGTGTGGGTTCTGTCTTGTGTCAGTGCTATACCCCAGTGTTATACGGTGTGGGTTCTGTCCTGTGTCACTGCTGTACCCCAGTGTTATACGGTGTGGGTTCTGTCCTGCCTCAGTGCTGTACCCCAGTGTTATACGGTGTGGGTTGTGTCCTGCGTCAGTTCTGTACCCCAGTGTTATACGGTGTAGGTTCTGTCCTGTGTCAGTGCTGTAGCCCAGTGTTATACGGTGTGGGTTGTGTCCTGTGTCAGTGCTGTAGCCCAGTGTTATACGGTGTGTGTTCTGTCCTGCGTCAGTTCTGTACCCCAGTGTTATACGGTGTAGGTTCTGTCCTGTGTCAGTGCTATACCCCAGTGTTATACAGTGTGGGTTCTGTCCTGCGTCAGTGCTGTACCCCAGTGTTATACGGTGTGGGTTGTGTCCTGTGTCAGTGCTATACCCCAGTGTTATACGGTGTGGGTTGTGTCCTGTGTCAGTGCTATACCCCAGTGTTATACGGTGTGGGTTGTGTCCTGTGTCAGTGCTGTACCCCAGTGTTATACGGTGTAGGTTCTGTCCTGTGTCAGTGCTATACCCCAGTGTTATACGGTGTGGGTTGTGTCCTGTGTCAGTGCTATACCCCAGTGTTATACGGTGTGGGTTGTGTCCAGTGTCAGTGCTGTACCCCAGTGTTATACGGTGTAGGTTCTGTCCTGTGTCAGTGCTGTACCCCAGTGTTATACGGTGTGGGTTCTGTCCTGTGTCAGTGCTGTACCCCAGTGTTATACGGTGTGGGTTCTGTCCTGTGTCAGTGCTGTAGCCCAGTGTTATACGGTGTGGGTTGTGTCCTGTGTCTGTGCTGTACCCCAGTGTTATACGGTGTGGGTTCTGTCCTGTGTCAGTGCTGTACCCCAGTGATATACGGTGTGGGTTCTGTCCTGTGTCAGTGCTGTTCCCCAGTGTTATACGGTATGGGTTGTGTCCTGTGTCAGTGCTGTAGCCCAGTGTTATACGGTGTGGGTACTGTCCTGCGTCAGTGCTGTACCCAAGTGTTATACGGTGTGGGTTGTGTCCTGTGTCAGTGCTGTACCCCAGTGTTATACGGTGTGTGTTCTGTCCTGTGTCAGTGCTGTAGCCCAGTGTTATAGGGTGTGGGTTGTGTCCTGTGTCAGTGCTGTACCCCAGTGTTATACGGTGTGGGTTCAGTCGTGCGTCAGTGCTGTACCCCAGTGTTATACGGTGTGGGTACTGTCCTGTGTCAGTGCTGTACCCCAGTGTTATACGGTGTGGGTTCTGTCCTGCGTCAGTGCTGTACCCCAGTGTTATACGGTGTGGGTTGTGTCCTGTGTCAGTGCTGTACCCCAGTGTTATACGGGGTGGGTTCTGTCCTGTGTCAGTGCTGTACCCCAGTATTATACGGTGTGGGTTGTGTCCTGTGTCAGTGCTGTACCCCAGTGTTATACGGGGTGGGTTCTGTCCTGTGTCAGTGCTGTACCCCAGTGTTATACGGTGTGGGTTGTGTCCTTTGTCAGTGCTGTACCCCAGTGTTATACGGTGTGGGTTCTGTCCTGTGTCAGTGCTGTACCCCAGTGTTATACGGTGTGGGTTCTGTCCTGTGTCAGTGCTGTACCCCAGTGTTATACGGTGTGGGTTCTGTCCTGTGTCAGTGCTGTACCCCAGTGTTATACGGTGTGGGTTCTGTCCTGTGTCAGTGCTGTACCCCAGTGTTATACGGTGTTGTTTCTGTCCTGCGTCAGTGCTGTACCCCAGTGTTATACGGTGTGGGTTCTGTCCTGTGTCAGTGCTGTACCCCAGTGTTATACGGTGTGGGTTGTGTCCTGTGTCAGTGCTGTACCCCAGTGTTATACGGTGTGGGTTCTGTCCTGTGTCAGTGCTGTACCCCAGTGTTATACGGTGTGGGTTGTGTCCTGTGTCAGTGCTGTACCCCAGTGTTATACGGTGTGGGTTGTGTCCTGTGTCAGTGCTGTACCCCAGTGTTATACGGTGTGGGTTGCGTCCTGTGTCAGTGCTGTACCCCAGTGTCATACAGTATGGGTTGTGTCCTGCAACAGTGCTGTACCCCAGTGTTATACGGGATGGGTTCTGTCCTGTGTCAGTGCTGTAGCCCTGTGTTATACGGTGTGGGTTCTGTCCTGTGTCAGTGCTGTACCCCAGTGTTATACGGTGTGGTTTGTGTCCTGTGTCAGTGCTGTACCACAGTGTTATACGGTGTGGGTTCTGTCCTGTGTCAGTGCTGTACCCCAGTGTCATACAGTATGGGTTGTGTCCTGCAACAGTGCTGTACCCCAGTGTTATACGGTGTGGGTTCTGTACTGTGTCAGTGCGGTACCCCAGTGTTATACGGTGTGGGTTGTGTCCTGTGACAGTGCTGTACCCCAGTGTTATACGGTGTGGGTTCTGTCCTGTGTCAGTGCTGTACCGCAGTGTTATACGGTGTGGGTTGTGTCCTGTGTCAGTGCTGTACCCCAGTGTTATACGGTGTGGGTTCTGTCCTGTGTCAGTGCGGTACCCCAGTGTTATACGGTGTGGGTTGTGTCCTGTGTCAGTGCTGTACCCCAGTGTCATACAGTATGGGTTGTGTCCTGCAACAGTGCTGTACCCCAGTGTTATACGGTGTGGGTTCTGTCCTGTGTCAGTGCTGTACCCCAGTGTTATACGGTGTGGGTTGTGTCCTGTGTCAGTGCTGTAGCCCAGTGTTATACGGTGTGGGTTGTGTCCTGTGTCAGTGCTGTAGCCCAGTGTTATACGGTGTGGGTTGTGTCCTGTGTCAGTGCTGTAGCCCAGTGTTATTCGGTGTGGGTTCTGTCCTGTGTCAGTGCTGTACCCCAGTGTTATACGGTGTGGGTTGTGTCCTGTGTCAGTGCTGTAGCCCAGTGTTATACGGTGTGGGTTGTGTCCTGTGTCAGTGCGGTAGCCCAGTGTTATACGGTATGGGTTCTGTCCTGTGTCAGTGCGGTACCCCAGTGTTATCCGGTGTGGGTTCTGTCCTCTGTCAGTGCTGTACCCCAGTGTTATACTGTGTGGGTTGTGTCCTGCGTCAGTGCTGTACCCCAGTGTTATACGGTGTGGGTTCTGTCCTGCGTCAGTGCTGTACCCCAGTGTTATGCGGTGTGGGTTGTGTCCTGTGTCAGTGCTGTACCCCAGTGTTATACGGTGTGGGTTGTGTCCTGTGTCAGTGCTGTTCCCCAGTGTTATACGGTGTGGGTTGTGTCCTGTGTCAGTGCTGTAGCCCAGTGTTATATGGTGTGGTTTCGGTCCTGTGTCAGTGCTGTACCCCAGTGTTATACGGTGTGGGTTGTGTCCTGTGTCAGTGCTGTAGCTCAGTGTTATATGGTGTGGGTTCTGTCCTGTGTCAGTGCTGTACCCCAGTGTTATACGGTGTGGGTTCTGTCCTGTGTCAGTGCTGTACCCCAGTGTTATATGGTGTGGGTTGTGTCCTGTGTCAGTGCTGTAGCCCAGTGTTATATGGTGTGGGTTCTGTCCTGTGTCAGTGCTGTACCCCAGTGTTATACGGTGTGGGTTCTGTCCTGTGTCAGTGCTGTACCCCAGTGTTATACGGTGTGGGTTGTGTCCTGTGTCAGTGCTGTAGCCCAGTGTTATACGGTGTGGGTTGTGTCCTGTGTCAGTGCTGTAGCCCAGTGTTATACGGTGTGGGTTCTGTCCTGTGTCAGTGCTGTAGCCCAGTGTTATACGGTGTGGGTTCTGTCCTGCGTCAGTGCCATACCCCAGTGTTATACGGTGTGGGTTTTGTCCTGCGTCAGTGCTGTACCCCAGTGTTATACGTTGTGGGTTTTGTCCTCTGTCAGTGCTATACCCCAGTGTTATACGGTGTGGGTTCTGTCCTGTGTCAGTGCTGTACCCCAGTGTTATACGGTGTGGGTTCTGTCCTGTGTCAGTGCTGTACCCCAGTGTTATACGGTGTGGGTTGTGTCCTGTGTCAGTGCTGTAGCCCAGTGTTATACGGTGTGGGTTGTGTCCTGTGTCAGTGCTGTAGCCCAGTGTTATACGGTATGGGTTCTGTCCTGAGTAAGTGCTGTAGCCCAGTGTTATACGGTGTGGGTTCTGTCCTGTGTCAGTGCTGTACCCCAGTGTTATACGGTGTGGGTTCTGTCCTGTGTCAGTGCTGTACCCCAGTGTTATACGGTGTGGGTTCTGTCCTGTGTCAGTGCTGTACCCCAGTGTTATACGGTGTGGGTTCAGTCGTGCGTCAGTGCTGTACCCCAGTGTTATACGGTGTGGGTTGTGTCCTGTGTCAGTGCTGTACGCCAGTGTTATACGGTATGGGTTGTTCCTGCGTTAGTGCTGTAGCCCAGTGTTATACGGTGTGGGTTCTGTCCTGTGTCAGTGCTGTACCCCAGTGTTAAACGGTGTGTGTTCTGTCCTGCGTCAGTGCTGTACCCCAGTGTTATACGGGGTGGGTTCTGTCCTGTGTCAGTGCTGTAGCCCAGTGTTATACGGTGTGGGTTCTGTCCTGTGTCAGTGCTGTACCCCAGTGTTATACGGTGTGGGTTGTGTCCTGTGTCAGTGCGGTACCCCAGTGTTATACGGTGTGGGTTGTGTCCTGTGTCAGTGCTGTACCCCAGTGTCATACAGTATGGGTTGTGTCCTGCAACAGTGCTGTACCCCAGTGTTATACGGTGTGGGTTCTGTCCTGTGTCAGTGCTGTACCCCAGTGTTATACGGTGTGGGTTGTGTCCTGTGTCAGTGCTGTAGCCCAGTGTTATACGGTGTGGGTTGTGTCCTGTGTCAGTGCTGTAGCCCAGTGTTATACGGTGTGGGTTGTGTCCTGTGTCAGTGCTGTAGCCCAGTGTTATACGGTGTGGGTTCTGTCCTGTGTCAGTGCTGTACCCCAGTGTTATACGGTGTGGGTTGTGTCCTGTGTCAGTGCTGTAGCCCAGTGTTATACGGTGTGGGTTGTGTCCTGTGTCAGTGCGGTAGCCCAGTGTTATACGGTATGGGTTCTGTCCTGTGTCAGTGCGGTACCCCAGTGTTATCCGGTGTGGGTTCTGTCCTCTGTCAGTGCTGTACCCCAGTGTTATACTGTGTGGGTTGTGTCCTGCGTCAGTGCTGTACCCCAGTGTTATACGGTGTGGGTTCTGTCCTGCGTCAGTGCTGTACCCCAGTGTTATGCGGTGTGGGTTGTGTCCTGTGTCAGTGCTGTACCCCAGTGTTATACGGTGTGGGTTGTGTCCTGTGTCAGTGCTGTTCCCCAGTGTTATACGGTGTGGGTTGTGTCCTGTGTCAGTGCTGTAGCCCAGTGTTATATGGTGTGGTTTCGGTCCTGTGTCAGTGCTGTACCCCAGTGTTATACGGTGTGGGTTGTGTCCTGTGTCAGTGCTGTAGCTCAGTGTTATATGGTGTGGGTTCTGTCCTGTGTCAGTGCTGTACCCCAGTGTTATACGGTGTGGGTTCTGTCCTGTGTCAGTGCTGTACCCCAGTGTTATATGGTGTGGGTTGTGTCCTGTGTCAGTGCTGTAGCCCAGTGTTATATGGTGTGGGTTCTGTCCTGTGTCAGTGCTGTACCCCAGTGTTATACGGTGTGGGTTCTGTCCTGTGTCAGTGCTGTACCCCAGTATTATACGGTGTGGGTTGTGTCCTGTGTCAGTGCTGTAGCCCAGTGTTATACGGTGTGGGTTGTGTCCAGTGTCAGTGCTGTAGCCCAGTGTTATACGGTGTGGGTTCTGTCCTGTGTCAGTGCTGTAGCCCAGTGTTATACGGTGTGGGTTCTGTCCTGCGTCAGTGCCATACCCCAGTGTTATACGGTGTGGGTTTTGTCCTGCGTCAGTGCTGTACCCCAGTGTTATACGTTGTGGGTTTTGTCCTCTGTCAGTGCTATACCCCAGTGTTATACGGTGTGGGTTCTGTCCTGTGTCAGTGCTGTACCCCAGTGTTATACGGTGTGGGTTCTGTCCTGTGTCAGTGCTGTACCCCAGTGTTATACGGTGTGGGTTGTGTCCTGTGTCAGTGCTGTAGCCCAGTGTTATACGGTGTGGGTTGTGTCCTGTGTCAGTGCTGTAGCCCAGTGTTATACGGTATGGGTTCTGTCCTGAGTAAGTGCTGTAGCCCAGTGTTATACGGTGTGGGTTCTGTCCTGTGTCAGTGCTGTACCCCAGTGTTATACGGTGTGGGTTCTGTCCTGTGTCAGTGCTGTACCCCAGTGTTATACGGTGTGGGTTCAGTCGTGCGTCAGTGCTGTAGCCCAGTGTTATACGGTGTGGGTTCTGTCCTGTGTCAGTGCTGTACCCCAGTGTTAAACGGTGTGTGTTCTGTCCTGCGTCAGTGCTGTACCCCAGTGTTATACGGGGTGGGTTCTGTCCTGTGTCAGTGCTGTAGCCCAGTGTTATACGGTGTGGGTTCTGTCCTGTGTCAGTGCTGTACCCCAGTGTTATACGGTGTGGGTTGTGTCCTGTGTCAGTGCGGTACCCCAGTGTTATACGGTGTGGGTTGTGTCCTGTGTCAGTGCTGTACCCCAGTGTCATACAGTATGGGTTGTGTCCTGCAACAGTGCTGTACCCCAGTGTTATACGGTGTGGGTTCTGTCCTGTGTCAGTGCTGTACCCCAGTGTTATACGGTGTGGGTTGTGTCCTGTGTCAGTGCTGTAGCCCAGTGTTATACGGTGTGGGTTGTGTCCTGTGTCAGTGCGGTAGCCCAGTGTTATACGGTATGGGTTCTGTCCTGAGTAAGTGCTGTAGCCCAGTGTTATACGGTGTGGGTTCTGACCTGTGTCAGTGCTGTAGCCCAGTGTTATACGGTGTGGGTTCTGTCCTGTGTCAGTGCTGTACCCCAGTGTTATACGGTGTAGGTTCTGTCCTGTGTCAGTGCGGTACCCCAGTGTTATCCGGTGTGGGTTCTGTCCTCTGTCAGTGCTGTACCCCAGTGTTATACTGTGTGGGTTGTGTCCTGCGTCAGTGCTGTACCCCAGTGTTATACGGTGTGGGTTCTGTCCTGCGTCAGTGCTGTACCCCAGTGTTATGCGGTGTGGGTTGTGTCCTGTGTCAGTGCTGTACCCCAGTGTTATACGGTGTGGGTTGTGTCCTGTGTCAGTGCTGTTCCCCAGTGTTATACGGTGTGGGTTGTGTCCTGTGTCAGTGCTGTAGCCCAGTGTTATATGGTGTGGGTTCGGTCCTGTGTCAGTGCTGTACCCCAGTGTTATACGGTGTGGGTTGTGTCCTGTGTCAGTGCTGTAGCCCAGTGTTAAATGGTGTGGGTTCTGTCCTGTGTCAGTGCTGTACCCCAGTGTTATACGGTGTGGGTTCTGTCCTGTGTCAGTGCTGTACCCCAGTGTTATATGGTGTGGGTTGTGTCCTGTGTCAGTGCTGTAGCCCAGTGTTATATGGTGTGGGTTCTGTCCTGTGTCAGTGCTGTACCCCAGTGTTATACGGTGTGGGTTCTGTCCTGGGTCAGTGCTGTACCCCAGTGTTATACGGTGTGGGTTGTGTCCTGTGTCAGTGCTGTAGCCCAGTGTTATACGGTGTGGGTTGTGTCCTGTGTCAGTGCTGTAGCCCAGTGTTATACGGTGTGGGTTCTGTCCTGTGTCAGTGCTGTAGCCCAGTGTTATACGGTGTGGGTTCTGTCCTGCGTCAGTGCCATACCCCAGTGTTATACGGTGTGGGTTTTGTCCTGCGTCAGTGCTGTACCCCAGTGTTATACGTTGTGGGTTTTGTCCTCTGTCAGTGCTATACCCCAGTGTTATACGGTGTGGGTTCTGTCCTGTGTCAGTGCTGTACCCCAGTGTTATACGGTGTGGGTTCTGTCCTGTGTCAGTGCTGTACCCCAGTGTTATACGGTGTGGGTTCTGTCCTGTGTCAGTGCTGTACCCCAGTGTTATACGGTGTGGGTTCAGTCGTGCGTCAGTGCTGTACCCCAGTGTTATACGGTGTGGGTTGTGTCCTGTGTCAGTGCTGTACCCCAGTGTTAAACGGTGTGTGTTCTGTCCTGCGTCAGTGCTGTACCCCAGTGTTATACGGGGTGGGTTCTGTCCTGTGTCAGTGCTGTACCCCAGTGTTATACGGTGTGGGTTGTGTCCTGTGTCAGTGCTGTACCCCAGTGTCATACGGTATGGGTTGTGTCCTGCGTCAGTGCTGTACCCCAGTGTTATACGGTGTGGGTTCTGTCCTGTGTCAGTGCTGTAGCCCAGTGTTATACAGTGTGGGTTCTGTCCTGTGTCAGTGCTGTACCCCAGTGTTATACGGTGTGGGTTGTGTCCTGTGTCAGTGCGGTACCCCAGTGTTATACGGTGTGGGTTGTGTCCTGTGTCAGTGCTGTACCCCAGTGTCATACGGTATGGGTTGTGTCCTGCGTCAGTGCTGTACCCCAGTGTTATACGGTGTGGGTTCTGTCCTGTGTCAGTGCTGTAGAAAAGTGTTATACGGTATGGGTTCTGTCCTGTGTCAGTGCTGTACCCCAGTGTTATACGGTGTGGGTTCTGTCCTGTGTCAGTGCTGTAGCCCAGTGTTATACGGTGTGGGTTGTGTCCTGCGTCAGTGCTGTACCCCAGTGTTATACGGTGTGGGTTCTGTCCTGTGTCAGTGCTGTACCCCAGTGTTATACGGTGTGGGTTCTGTCCTGTGTCAGTGCTGTAGCAAAGTGTTATACGGTATGGGTTCTGTCCTGTGTCAGTGCTGTAGCCAAGTGTTATACGGTGTGGGTTCTGTCTTGTGTCAGTGCTGTAGCCCAGTGTTATACGGTGTGGGTTGTGTCCTGCGTCAGTGCTGTACCCCAGTGTTATACGGTGTGGGTTCTGTCCTGTGTCAGTGCTGTAGCAAAGTGTTATACGGTATGGGTTCTGTCCTGTGTCAGTGCTGTAGCCAAGTGTTATACGGTGTGGGTTCTGTCCTGTGTCAGTGCTGTACCCCAGTGTTATACGGTGTGGGTTCTGTCCTGTGTCAGTGCTGTACCCCAGTGTTATATGGTGTGGGTTGTGTCCTGTGTCAGTGCTGTAGCCCAGTGTTATATGGTGTGGGTTCTGTCCTGTGTCAGTGCTGTACCCCAGTGTTATACGGTGTGGGTTCTGTCCTGGGTCAGTGCTGTACCCCAGTGTTATACGGTGTGGGTTGTGTCCTGTGTCAGTGCTGTAGCCCAGTGTTATACGGTGTGGGTTGTGTCCTGTGTCAGTGCTGTAGCCCAGTGTTATACGGTGTGGGTTCTGTCCTGTGTCAGTGCTGTAGCCCAGTGTTATACGGTGTGGGTTCTGTCCTGCGTCAGTGCCATACCCCAGTGTTATACGGTGTGGGTTTTGTCCTGCGTCAGTGCTGTACCCCAGTGTTATACGTTGTGGGTTTTGTCCTCTGTCAGTGCTATACCCCAGTGTTATACGGTGTGGGTTCTGTCCTGTGTCAGTGCTGTACCCCAGTGTTATACGGTGTGGGTTCTGTCCTGTGTCAGTGCTGTACCCCAGTGTTATACGGTGTGGGTTCTGTCCTGTGTCAGTGCTGTACCCCAGTGTTATACGGTGTGGGTTCAGTCGTGCGTCAGTGCTGTACCCCAGTGTTATACGGTGTGGGTTGTGTCCTGTGTCAGTGCTGTACCCCAGTGTTAAACGGTGTGTGTTCTGTCCTGCGTCAGTGCTGTACCCCAGTGTTATACGGGGTGGGTTCTGTCCTGTGTCAGTGCTGTACCCCAGTGTTATACGGTGTGGGTTGTGTCCTGTGTCAGTGCTGTACCCCAGTGTCATACGGTATGGGTTGTGTCCTGCGTCAGTGCTGTACCCCAGTGTTATACGGTGTGGGTTCTGTCCTGTGTCAGTGCTGTAGCCCAGTGTTATACAGTGTGGGTTCTGTCCTGTGTCAGTGCTGTACCCCAGTGTTATACGGTGTGGGTTGTGTCCTGTGTCAGTGCGGTACCCCAGTGTTATACGGTGTGGGTTGTGTCCTGTGTCAGTGCTGTAGAAAAGTGTTATACGGTATGGGTTCTGTCCTGTGTCAGTGCTGTACCCCAGTGTTATACGGTGTGGGTTCTGTCCTGTGTCAGTGCTGTAGCCCAGTGTTATACGGTGTGGGTTGTGTCCTGCGTCAGTGCTGTACCCCAGTGTTATACGGTGTGGGTTCTGTCCTGTGTCAGTGCTGTACCCCAGTGTTATACGGTGTGGGTTCTGTCCTGTGTCAGTGCTGTAGCAAAGTGTTATACGGTATGGGTTCTGTCCTGTGTCAGTGCTGTAGCCAAGTGTTATACGGTGTGGGTTCTGTCTTGTGTCAGTGCTGTAGCCCAGTGTTATACGGTGTGGGTTGTGTCCTGCGTCAGTGCTGTACCCCAGTGTTATACGGTGTGGGTTCTGTCCTGTGTCAGTGCTGTAGCAAAGTGTTATACGGTATGGGTTCTGTCCTGTGTCAGTGCTGTACCCCAGTGTTATACTGTGTGGGTTGTGTCCTGTGTCAGTGCTGTAGCCCAGTGTTATACGGTGTTGGTTCTGTCCTGTGTCAGTGCTGTACCCCAGTGTTATACGGTGTGGGTTCTGTCCTGTGTCAGTGCTGTACCCCAGTGTTATACGGTGTGGGTTCTGTCCTGTGTCAGTGCGGTAGCCAAGTGTTATACGGTGTGGGTTCGGTCCTGTGTCAGTGCTGTAGCCCAGTGTTATACGGTGTAGGTTCTGTCCTGTGTCAGTGCTGTACCCCAGTGTTATACGGTGTGGGTTCGGTCCTGTGTCAGTGCTGTAGCCCAGTGTTATAAGGTGTGGGTTCGGTCCTTTGTGAGTGCTGTTGCCCAGTGTTATACGGTGTGGGTTGTGTCCTGTGTCAGTGCTGTACCCCAGTGTTATACGGTGTGGGTTCTGTCCTGTGTCAGTGCTGTTCCCCAGTGTTAGACGGTGTGGGTTGTGTCCTGTGTCAGTGCTGTACCCCAGTGTTATACGGTTTGGGTTCGGTCCTGTGTCAGTGCTGTAGCCCAGTGTTATACGGTGTGGGTTCTGTCCTGCGTCAGTGCTGTAGCCCAGTGTTATACGGTGTGGGTTCTGTCCTGTGTCAGTGCTGTAGCCCAGTGTTATACGGTGTGGGTTGTGTCCTGTGTCAGTGCTGTACCCCAGTGTTATACGGTGTGGGTTGTGTCCTGCGTCAGTGCTGTACCCCAGTGTTATACGGTGTGGGTTGTGTCCGGCGTCAGTGCTGTACCCCAGTGTTATACGGTATGGGTTCTGTCCTGTGTCAGTGCTGTACCCCAGTGTTATACGTTGTGGGTTCGGTCCTGTGTCAGTGCTGTATCCCAGTGTTATACGGTGTGGGTTCTGTCCTGTGTCAGTGCTGTACCCCAGTGTTATACGGTGTGGGTTCGGTCCTGTGTCAGTGCTGTACCCCAGTGTTATACGGTGTGGGTTCTGTCCTGTGTCAGTGCTGTAGCCCAGTGTTATACGGTATGTGTTCTGTCCTGTGCCAGTGCTGTACCCAGTGTTATACGGTATGTGTTCAGTCCTGTGTCAGTGCTGTAGCCCAGTGTTATACGGTGTGGGTTCTGTCCTGCGTCAGTGCTGTACCCAAGTGTTATACGGTGTGGGTTGTGTCCTGTGTCAGTGCTGTAGCCCAGTGTTATACGGTATGTGTTCTGTCCTGTGCCAGTGCTGTACCCAGTGTTATACGGTATGTGTTCAGTCCTGTGTCAGTGCTGTAGCCCAGTGTTATACGGTGTGGGTTCTGTCCTGTGTCAGTGCGGTAGCCCAGTGTTATACGGTGTGGGTTCTGTCCTGTGTCAGTGCTGTAGCCCAGTGTTATACGGTGTGGGTTGTGTCCTGTGTCAGTGCTGTAGCCCAGTGTTATACGTTGTGGGTTCTGTCCTGTGTCAGTGCTGTACCCCAGTGTTATACGGTGTGGGTTCTGTCCTGTGTCAGTGCTGTACCCCAGTGTTATACGATGTGGGTTCTGTCCTGTGTCAGTGCTGTACCCCAGTGTTATACGGTGTGGGTTCTGTCCTGTGTCAGTGCTGTATCCCAGTGTTATACGGTGTGGGTTGTGTCCTGTGTCAGTGCTGTAGCCCAGTGTTATACGGTGTGGGTTCTGTCCTGAGTAAGTGCTGTAGCCCAGTGTTATACGGTGTGGGTTGTGTCCTGTGTCAGTGCTGTACCCCAGTGTTATACGGTGTGGGTTCTCTCCTGTGTCAGTGCTGTACCCCAGTGTTATACGGTGTGGGTTGTGTCCTGTGTCAGTGCTGTAGCCCACTGTTATGCGGTGTGGGTTGTGTCCTGTGTCAGTGCTGTACGCCAGTGTTATACGGTATGGGTTGTTCCTGCGTCAGTGCTGTAGCCCAGTGTTATACGGTGTGGGTTCTGTCCTGTGTCAGTGCTGTAGCCCAGTGTTATACGGTGTGGGTGGTGTCCTGCGTCAGTGCTGTAGCCCAGTGTTATACGATGTGGGTTCTGTCCTGTGTCAGTGCTGTACCCCAGTGTTAAACGGTGTGTGTTCTGTCCTGCGTCAGTGCTGTACCCCAGTGTTATACGGTGTGGGTTCTGTCCTGTCTCAGTGCTGTACCCCAGTGTTAAACGGTGTGTGTTCTGTCCTGCGTCAGTGCTGTACCCCAGTGTTAGACGGTGTGGGTTCTGTCCTGTGTCAGTGCTGTAGCAAAGTGTTATACGGTATGGGTTCTGTCCTGTGTCAGTGCTGTACCCCAGTGTTATACTGTGTGGGTTGTGTCCTGTGTCAGTGCTGTAGCCCAGTGTTATACGGTGTTGGTTCTGTCCTGTGTCAGTGCTGTACCCCAGTGTTATACGGTGTGGGTTCTGTCCTGTGTCAGTGCTGTACCCCAGTGTTATACGGTGTGGGTTCTGTCCTGTGTCAGTGCGGTAGCCAAGTGTTATACGGTGTGGGTTCGGTCCTGTGTCAGTGCTGTAGCCCAGTGTTATACGGTGTAGGTTCTGTCCTGTGTCAGTGCTGTACCCCAGTGTTATACGGTGTGGGTTCGGTCCTGTGTCAGTGCTGTACCCCAGTGTTATACGGTGTGGGTTCGGTCCTTTGTGAGTGCTGTTGCCCAGTGTTATACGGTGTGGGTTGTGTCCTGTGTCAGTGCTGTACCCCAGTGTTATACGGTGTGGGTTCTGTCCTGTGTCAGTGCTGTTCCCCAGTGTTAGACGGTGTGGGTTGTGTCCTGTGTCAGTGCTGTACCCCAGTGTTATACGGTTTGGGTTCGGTCCTGTGTCAGTGCTGTAGCTCAGTGTTATACGGTGTGGGTTCTGTCCTGCGTCAGTGCTGTACCCCAGTGTTATACGGTGTGGGTTGTGTCCTGTGTCAGTGCTGTACCCCAGTGTTATACGGTGTGGGTTCTGTCCTGTGTCAGTGCTGTACCCCAGTGTTATACGGTGTGGGTTGTGTCCTGCGTCAGTGCTGTACCCCAGTGTTATACGGTGTGGGTTGTGTCCGGCGTCAGTGCTGTACCCCAGTGTTATACGGTATGGGTTCTGTCCTGTGTCAGTGCTGTACCCCAGTGTTATACGTTGTGGGTTCGGTCCTGTGTCAGTGCTGTATCCCAGTGTTATACGGTGTGGGTTCTGTCCTGTGTCAGTGCTGTACCCCAGTGTTATACGGTGTGGGTTCTGTCCTGTGTCAGTGCTGTACCCCAGTGTTATACGGTGTGGGTTCTGTCCTGTGTCAGTGCTGTAGCCCAGTGTTATACGGTATGTGTTCTGTCCTGTGCCAGTGCTGTACCCAGTGTTATACGGTATGTGTTCAGTCCTGTGTCAGTGCTGTAGCCCAGTGTTATACGGTGTGGGTTCTGTCCTGCGTCAGTGCTGTACCCAAGTGTTATACGGTGTGGGTTGTGTCCTGTGTCAGTGCTGTAGCCCAGTGTTATACGGTATGTGTTCTGTCCTGTGCCAGTGCTGTACCCAGTGTTATACGGTATGTGTTCAGTCCTGTGTCAGTGCTGTAGCCCAGTGTTATACGGTGTGGGTTCTGTCCTGTGTCAGTGCGGTAGCCCAGTGTTATACGGTGTGGGTTCTGTCCTGTGTCAGTGCTGTAGCCCAGTGTTATACGGTGTGGGTTGTGTCCTGTGTCAGTGCTGTAGCCCAGTGTTATACGTTGTGGGTTCTGTCCTGTGTCAGTGCTGTACCCCAGTGTTATACGGTGTGGGTTCTGTCCTGTGTCAGTGCTGTACCCCAGTGTTATACGATGTGGGTTCTGTCCTGTGTCAGTGCTGTACCCCAGTGTTATACGGTGTGGGTTCTGTCCTGTGTCAGTGCTGTATCCCAGTGTTATACGGTGTGGGTTGTGTCCTGTGTCAGTGCTGTAGCCCAGTGTTATACGGTGTGGGTTCTGTCCTGAGTAAGTGCTGTAGCCCAGTGTTATACGGTGTGGGTTGTGTCCTGTGTCAGTGCTGTACCCCAGTGTTATACGGTGTGGGTTCTCTCCTGTGTCAGTGCTGTACCCCAGTGTTATACGGTGTGGGTTGTGTCCTGTGTCAGTGCTGTAGCCCACTGTTATGCGGTGTGGGTTGTGTCCTGTGTCAGTGCTGTACGCCAGTGTTATACGGTATGGGTTGTTCCTGCGTCAGTGCTGTAGCCCAGTGTTATACGGTGTGGGTTCTGTCCTGTGTCAGTGCTGTAGCCCAGTGTTATACGGTGTGGGTGGTGTCCTGCGTCAGTGCTGTAGCCCAGTGTTATACGATGTGGGTTCTGTCCTGTGTCAGTGCTGTACCCCAGTGTTAAACGGTGTGTGTTCTGTCCTGCGTCAGTGCTGTACCCCAGTGTTATACGGTGTGGGTTCTGTCCTGTCTCAGTGCTGTACCCCAGTGTTAAACGGTGTGTGTTCTGTCCTGCGTCAGTGCTGTACCCCAGTGTTAGACGGTGTGGGTTCTGTCCTGTGTCAGTGCTGTACCCCAGTGTTATACGGTGTGGGTTCTGTCCTGTGTCAGTGCTGTACCCCAGTGTTATACGGCGTGGGTTCTGTACTGTGTCAGTGCTGTACCCCAGTGTCATACGGTATGGGTTGTGTCCTGCGTCAGTGCTGTACCCCAGTGTTATACGGTGTGGGTTCTATCCTGTGTCAGTGCTGTACCCCAGTGGTATACGGTGTGGGTTCTGTCCTGTGTCAGTGCTGTAGCCCAGTGTTATACGGTGTGGGTTCTGTCCTGTGTCAGTGCTGTAGCCCAGTGTTATACGGTGTGGGTTGTGTCCTGTGTCAGTGCTGTAGCCCAGTGTTATACGATGTGGGTTCTGTCCTGTGTCAGTGCTGTACCCCAGTGTTATACGGTGTGGGTTCTGTCCTGTGTCAGTGCTGTATCCCAGTGTTATACGGTGTGGGTTCTGTCCTGTGTCAGTGCTGTAGCCCAGTGTTATACGGTGTGGGTTCTGTCCTGTGTCAGTGCTGTAGCCCAGTGTTATACGGTGTGGGTTCTGTCCTGTGTCAGTGCTGTACCCCAGTGTTATACGATGTGGGTTCTGTCCTGTGTCAGTGCTGTACCCCAGTGTTATACGGTGTGGGTTCTGTCCTGTGTCAGTGCTGTATCCCAGTGTTATACGGTGTGGGTTGTGTCCTGTGTCAGTGCTGTAGCCCAGTGTTATACGGTGTGGGTTCTGTCCTGAGTAAGTGCTGTAGCCCAGTGTTATACGGTGTGGGTTGTGTCCTGTGTCAGTGCTGTACCCCAGTGTTATACGGTGTGGGTTCTCTCCTGTGTCAGTGCTGTACCCCAGTGTTATACGGTGTGGGTTGTGTCCTGTGTCAGTGCTGTAGCCCACTGTTATGCGGTGTGGGTTGTGTCCTGTGTCAGTGCTGTACGCCAGTGTTATACGGTATGGGTTGTTCCTGCGTCAGTGCTGTAGCCCAGTGTTATACGGTGTGGGTTCTGTCCTGTATCAGTGCTGTAGCCCAGTGTTATACGGTGTGGGTGGTGTCCTGCGTCAGTGCTGTAGCCCAGTGTTATACGATGTGGGTTCTGTCCTGTGTCAGTGCTGTACCCCAGTGTTAAACGGTGTGTGTTCTGTCCTGCGTCAGTGCTGTACCCCAGTGTTATACGGTGTGGGTTCTGTCCTGTCTCAGTGCTGTACCCCAGTGTTAAACGGTGTGTGTTCTGTCCTGCGTCAGTGCTGTACCCCAGTGTTAGACGGTGTGGGTTCTGTCCTGTGTCAGTGCTGTACCCCAGTGTTATACGGTGTGGGTTCTGTCCTGTGTCAGTGCTGTACCCCAGTGTTATACGGCGTGGGTTCTGTACTGTGTCAGTGCTGTACCCCAGTGTCATACGGTATGGGTTGTGTCCTGCGTCAGTGCTGTACCCCAGTGTTATACGGTGTGGGTTCTATCCTGTGTCAGTGCTGTACCCCAGTGGTATACGGTGTGGGTTCTGTCCTGTGTCAGTGCTGTAGCCCAGTGTTATACGGTGTGGGTTCTGTCCTGTGTCAGTGCTGTAGCCCAGTGTTATACGGTGTGGGTTGTGTCCTGTGTCAGTGCTGTAGCCCAGTGTTATACGGTGTGGGTTCTGTCCTGTGTCAGTGCTGTAGCCCAGTGTTATACGGTGTGGGTTCTGTCCTGTGTCAGTGCTGTAGCCCAGTGTTATACGGTGTGGGTTCGGTCCTGTGTCAGTGCTGTAGCCCAGTGTTATACGGTGTGGGTTCTGTCCTGTGTCAGTGCTGTAGCCCAGTGTTATACGGTGTGGGTTCTGTCCTGTGTCAGTGCGGTAGCCAAGTGTTATACGGTGTGGGTTGTGTCCTGTGTCAGTGCTGTAGCCCATTGTTATACGGTGTGGGTTCGGTCCTTTGTGAGTGCTGTTGCCCAGTGTTAGACGGTGTGGGTTGTGTCCTGTGTCAGTGCTGTACCCCAGTGTTATACGGTTTGGGTTCGGTCCTGTGTCAGTGCTGTAGCCCAGTGTTATACGGTGTGGGTTCTGTCCTGCGTCAGTGCTGTACCCCAGTTTTATACGGTGTGGGTTGTGTCCTGTGTCAGTGCTGTACCCCAGAGTTATACGGTGTGGGTTGTGTCCTGCGTCAGTGCTGTACCCCAGTGTTATACGGTGTGGGTTGTGTCCTGCGTCAGTGCTGTACCCCAGTGTTATACGGTGTGGGTTGTGTCCGTCGTCAGTGCTGTACCCCAGTGTTATACGGTATGGGTTCTGTCCTGTGTCAGTGCTGTACCCCAGTGTTATACGGTGTGGGTTCTGTCCTGTGTCAGTGCTGTACCCCAGTGTTATAAGGTGTGGGTTCGGTCCTGTGTCAGTGCTGTATCCCAGTGTTATACGGTGTGGGTTCGGTCCTTTGTCAGTGCTGTAGCCCAGTGTTATACGGTGTGGGTTGTGTCCTGTGTCAGTGCTGTACCCCAGTGTTATACGGTATGGGTTGTGTCCTGCGTCAGTGCTGTACCCCAGTGTTATACGGTGTGGGTTGTGTCCTGCGTCAGTGCTGTACCCCAGTGTTATACGGTGTGGGTTGTGTCCTGTGTCAGTGCTGTACCCCAGTGTTATACGGTGTGGGTTCTGTCCTGTGTCAGTGCTGTACCCCAGTGTTATGCGGTGTGGGTTCTGTCCTGTGTCAGTGCAGTACCCCAGTGTTATACGGTGTGGGTTGTGTCCTGCGTCAGTGCTGTACCCCAGTGTTATACGGTGTGGGTTGTGTCCTGTGTCAGTGCTGTAGCCCAGTGTTATACGGTGTGGGTTCTGTCCTGTGTCTGTGCTGTACCCCAGTGTTATGCGGTGTGGGTTCTGTCCTGTGTCAGTGCTGTACCCCAGTGTTATACGGTGTGGGTTCTGTCCTGTGTCAGTGCTGTAGCCCAGTGTTATACGGTGTGGGTTCTGTCCTGTGTCAGTGCTGTACCCCAGTGTTATACGGTGTGGGTTCTGTCCTGTGTCAGTGCTGTACCCCAGTGTTATGCGGTGTGGGTTCTGTCCTGTGTCAGTGCTGTACCCCAGTGTTATACGGTGTGGGTTCTGTCCTGTGTCAGTGCTGTAGCCCAGTGTTATACGGTGTGGGTTCTGTCCTGTGTCAGTGCTGTAGCCCAGTGTTATACGGTGTGGGTTCTGTCCTGTGTCAGTGCTGTACCCCAGTGTTATACGGTGTGGGTTGTGTCCTGTGTCTGTGCTGTACCCCAGTGTTATGCGGTGTGGGTTCTGTCCTGTGTCAGTGCTGTACCCCAGTGTTATACGGTGTGGGTTCTGTCCTGTGTCAGTGCTGTAGCCCAGTGTTATACGGTGTGGGTTCTGTCCTGTGTCAGTGCTGTACCCCAGTGTTATACGGTGTGGGTTCTGTCCTGTGTCAGTGCTGTACCCCAGTGTTATGCGGTGTGGGTTCTGTCCTGTGTCAGTGCTGTACCCCAGTGTTATACGGTGTGGGTTCTGTCCTGTGTCAGTGCTGTAGCCCAGTGTTATACGGTGTGGGTTCTGTCCTGTGTCAGTGCTGTACCCCAGTGTTATACGGTGTGGGTTCTGTCCTGTGTCAGTGCTGTAGCCCAGTGTTATACGGTGTGGGTTCTGTCCTGTGTCAGTGCTGTACCCCAGTGTTATACGGTGTGGGTTCTGTCCTGTGTCAGTGCTGTACCCCAGTGTTATACGGTGTGGGTTCTGTCCTGTGTCTGTGCTGTAGCAAAGTGTTATACGGTATGGGTTCTGTCCTGTGTCAGTGCTGTAGCCAAGTGTTATACGGTGTGGGTTCTGTCTTGTGTCAGTGCTGTAGCCCAGTGTTATACGGTGTGGGTTGTGTCCTGCGTCAGTGCTGTACCCCAGTGTTATACGGTGTGGGTTCTGTCCTGTGTCAGTGCTGTAGCAAAGTGTTATACGGTATGGGTTCTGTCCTGCGTCAGTGCTGTACCCCAGTGTTATACTGTGTGGGTTGTGTCCTGTGTCAGTGCTGTAGCCCAGTGTTATACGGTGTTGGTTCTGTCCTGTGTCAGTGCTGTACCCCAGTGTTATACGGTGTGGGTTCTGTCCTGTGTCAGTGCTGTACCCCAGTGTTATACGGTGTGGGTTCTGTCCTGTGTCAGTGCGGTAGCCAAGTGTTATACGGTGTGGGTTCGGTCCTGTGTCAGTGCTGTACCCCAGTGTTATACGGTGTGGGTTCTGTCCTGCGTCAGTGCTGTACCCCAGTGTTATACGGTGTGGGTTCTGTCCTGTGTCAGTGCTGTAGCCCAGTGTTATACGGTGTAGGTTCTGTCCTGTGTCAGTGCTGTACCCCAGTGTTATACGGTGTGGGTTCGGTCCTGTGTCAGTGCTGTAGCCCAGTGTTATAAGGTGTGGGTTCGGTCCTTTGTGAGTGCTGTTGCCCAGTGTTATACGGTGTGGGTTGTGTCCTGTGTCAGTGCTGTACCCCAGTGTTATACGGTGTGGGTTCTGTCCTGTGTCAGTGCTGTTCCCCAGTGTTAGACGGTGTGGGTTGTGTCCTGTGTCAGTGCTGTACCCCAGTGTTATACGGTTTGGGTTCGGTCCTGTGTCAGTGCTGTAGCCCAGTGTTATACGGTGTGGGTTCTGTCCTGCGTCAGTGCTGTACCCCAGTGTTATACGGTGTGGGTTGTGTCCTGTGTCAGTGCTGTACCCCAGTGTTATACGGTGTGGGTTGTGTCCTGCGTCAGTGCTGTACCCCAGTGTTATACGGTGTGGGTTGTGTCCTGTGTCAGTGCTGTACCCCAGTGTTATACGGTGTGGGTTGTGTCCTGCGTCAGTGCTGTACCCCAGTGTTATACGGTGTGGGTTGTGTCCTGCGTCAGTGCTGTACCCCAGTGTTATACGGTGTGGGTTGTGTCCGGCGTCAGTGCTGTACCCCAGTGTTATACGGTATGGGTTCTGTCCTGTGTCAGTGCTGTACCCCAGTGTTATACGTTGTGGTTTCGGTCCTGTGTCAGTGCTGTATCCCAGTGTTATACGGTGTGGGTTCTGTCCTGTGTCAGTGCTGTACCCCAGTGTTATACGGTGTGGGTTCTGTCCTGTGTCAGTGCTGTACCCCAGTGTTATACGGTGTGGGTTCTGTCCTGTGTCAGTGCTGTAGCCCAGTGTTATACGGTATGTGTTCTGTCCTGTGCCAGTGCTGTACCCAGTGTTATACGGTATGTGTTCAGTCCTGTGTCAGTGCTGTAGCCCAGTGTTATACGGTGTGGGTTCTGTCCTGCGTCAGTGCTGTACCCAAGTGTTATACGGTGTGGGTTGTGTCCTGTGTCAGTGCTGTAGCCCAGTGTTATACGGTATGTGTTCTGTCCTGTGCCAGTGCTGTACCCAGTGTTATACGGTATGTGTTCAGTCCTGTGTCAGTGCTGTAGCCCAGTGTTATACGGTGTGGGTTCTGTCCTGTGTCAGTGCGGTAGCCCAGTGTTATACGGTGTGGGTTCTGTCCTGTGTCAGTGCTGTAGCCCAGTGTTATACGGTGTGGGTTGTGTCCTGTGTCAGTGCTGTAGCCCAGTGTTATACGTTGTGGGTTCTGTCCTGTGTCAGTGCTGTACCCCAGTGTTATACGGTGTGGGTTCTGTCCTGTGTCAGTGCTGTACCCCAGTGTTATACGATGTGGGTTCTGTCCTGTGTCAGTGCTGTACCCCAGTGTTATACGGTGTGGGTTCTGTCCTGTGTCAGTGCTGTATCCCAGTGTTATACGGTGTGGGTTGTGTCCTGTGTCAGTGCTGTAGCCCAGTGTTATACGGTGTGGGTTCTGTCCTGAGTAAGTGCTGTAGCCCAGTGTTATACGGTGTGGGTTGTGTCCTGTGTCAGTGCTGTACCCCAGTGTTATACGGTGTGGGTTCTGTCCTGTGTCAGTGCTGTACCCCAGTGTTATACGGTGTGGGTTCTGTCCTGTGTCAGTGCTGTAGCCCACTGTTATGCGGTGTGGGTTGTGTCCTGTGTCAGTGCTGTACGCCAGTGTTATACGGTATGGGTTGTTCCTGCGTCAGTGCTGTAGCCCAGTGTTATACGGTGTGGGTTCTGTCCTGTGTCAGTGCTGTAGCCCAGTGTTATACGGTGTGGGTGGTGTCCTGCGTCAGTGCTGTAGCCCAGTGTTATACGATGTGGGTTCTGTCCTGTGTCAGTGCTGTACCCCAGTGTTAAACGGTGTGTGTTCTGTCCTGCGTCAGTGCTGTACCCCAGTGTTATACGGTGTGGGTTCTGTCCTGTCTCAGTGCTGTACCCCAGTGTTAAACGGTGTGTGTTCTGTCCTGCGTCAGTGCTGTACCCCAGTGTTAGACGGTGTGGGTTCTGTCCTGTGTCAGTGCTGTACCCCAGTGTTATACGGTGTGGGTTCTGTCCTGTGTCAGTGCTGTACCCCAGTGTTATACGGCGTGGGTTCTGTACTGTGTCAGTGCTGTACCCCAGTGTTATACGGTGTGGGTTCTGTCCTGTGTCAGTGCTGTACCCCAGTGTCATACGGTATGGGTTGTGTCCTGCGTCAGTGCTGTACCCCAGTGTTATACGGTGTGGGTTCTATCCTGTGTCAGTGCTGTACCCCAGTGGTATACGGTGTGGGTTCTGTCCTGTGTCAGTGCTGTAGCCCAGTGTTATACGGTGTGGGTTCTGTCCTGTGTCAGTGCTGTAGCCCAGTGTTATACGGTGTGGGTTGTGTCCTGTGTCAGTGCTGTAGCCCAGTGTTATACGATGTGGGTTCTGTCCTGTGTCAGTGCTGTACCCCAGTGTTATACGGTGTGGGTTCTGTCCTGTGTCAGTGCTGTATCCCAGTGTTATACGGTGTGGGTTCTGTCCTGTGTCAGTGCTGTAGCCCAGTGTTATACGGTGTGGGTTCTGTCCTGTGTCAGTGCTGTAGCCCAGTGTTATACGGTGTGGGTTCTGTCCTGTGTCAGTGCTGTACCCCAGTGTTATACGGTGTGGGTTGTGTCCTGTGTCAGTGCTGTACCCCAGTGTTATACGATGTGGGTTCTGTCCTGTGTCAGTGCTGTACCCCAGTGTTATACGGTGTGGGTTCTGTCCTGTGTCAGTGCTGTATCCCAGTGTTATACGGTGTGGGTTGTGTCCTGTGTCAGTGCTGTAGCCCAGTGTTATACGGTGTGGGTTCTGTCCTGAGTAAGTGCTGTAGCCCAGTGTTATACGGTGTGGGTTGTGTCCTGTGTCAGTGCTGTACCCCAGTGTTATACGGTGTGGGTTCTCTCCTGTGTCAGTGCTGTATCCCAGTGTTATACGGTGTGGGTTGTGTCCTGTGTCAGTGCTGTACGCCAGTGTTATACGGTATGGGTTGTTCCTGCGTCAGTGCTGTAGCCCAGTGTTATACGGTGTGGGTTCTGTCCTGTGTCAGTGCTGTAGCCCAGTGTTATACGGTGTGGGTGGTGTCATGCGTCAGTGCTGTAGCCCAGTGTTATACGATGTGGGTTCTCTCCTGTGTCAGTGCTGTAGCCCACTGTTATGCGGTGTGGGTTGTGTCCTGTGTCAGTGCTGTACGCCAGTGTTATACGGTATGGGTTGTTCCTGCGTCAGTGCTGTAGCCCAGTGTTATACGGTGTGGGTTCTGTCCTGTGTCAGTGCTGTAGCCCAGTGTTATACGGTGTGGGTGGTGTCCTGCGTCAGTGCTGTAGCCCAGTGTTATACGATGTGGGTTCTGTCCTGTGTCAGTGCTGTACCCCAGTGTTAAACGGTGTGTGTTCTGTCCTGCGTCAGTGCTGTACCCCAGTGTTATACGGTGTGGGTTCTGTCCTGTCTCAGTGCTGTACCCCAGTGTTAAACGGTGTGTGTTCTGTCCTGCGTCAGTGCTGTACCCCAGTGTTAGACGGTGTGGGTTCTGTCCTGTGTCAGTGCTGTACCCCAGTGTTATACGGTGTGGGTTCTGTCCTGTGTCAGTGCTGTACCCCAGTGTTATACGGCGTGGGTTCTGTACTGTGTCAGTGCTGTACCCCAGTGTCATACGGTATGGGTTGTGTCCTGCGTCAGTGCTGTACCCCAGTGTTATACGGTGTGGGTTCTATCCTGTGTCAGTGCTGTACCCCAGTGGTATACGGTGTGTGTTCTGTCCTGTGTCAGTGCTGTAGCCCAGTGTTATACGGTGTGGGTTCTGTCCTGTGTCAGTGCTGTAGCCCAGTGTTATACGGTGTGTGTTCTGTCCTGTGTCAGTGCTGTAGCCCAGTGTTATACGGTGTGGGTTCTGTCCTGTGTCAGTGCTGTAGCCCAGTGTTATACGGTGTGGGTTCTGTCCTGTGTCAGTGCGGTAGCCAAGTGTTATACGGTGTGGGTTGTGTCCTGTGTCAGTGCTGTAGCCCATTGTTATACGGTGTGGGTTCGGTCCTTTGTGAGTGCTGTTGCCCAGTGTTAGACGGTGTGGGTTGTGTCCTGTGTCAGTGCTGTACCCCAGTGTTATACGGTTTGGGTTCGGTCCTGTGTCAGTGCTGTAGCCCAGTGTTATACGGTGTGGGTTCTGTCCTGCGTCAGTGCTGTAACCCAGTTTTATACGGTGTGGGTTGTGTCCTGTGTCAGTGCTGTACCCCAGAGTTATACGGTGTGGGTTGTGTCCTGCGTCAGTGCTGAACCCCAGTGTTATACGGTATGGGTTCTGTCCTGTGTCAGTGCTGTACCCCAGTGTTATACGGTGTGGGTTCTGTCCTGTGTCAGTGCTGTACCCCAGTGTTATAAGGTGTGGGTTCGGTCCTGTGTCAGTGCTGTATCCCAGTGTTATACGGTGTGGGTTCGGTCCTTTGTCAGTGCTGTAGCCCAGTGTTATACGGTGTGGGTTGTGTCCTGTGTCAGTGCTGTACCCCAGTGTTATACGGTATGGGTTGTGTCCTGCGTCAGTGCTGTACCCCAGTGTTATACGGTGTGGGTTGTGTCCTGCGTCAGTGCTGTACCCCAGTGTTATACGGTGTGGGTTGTGTCCTGTGTCAGTGCTGTACCCCAGTGTTATACGGTGTGAGTTCTGTCCTGTGTCAGTGCTGTACCCCAGTGTTATGCGGTGTGGGTTCTGTCCTGTGTCAGTGCAGTACCCCAGTGTTATACGGTGTGGGTTGTGTCCTGCGTCAGTGCTGTACCCCAGTGTTATACGGTGTGGGTTGTGTCATGTGTCAGTGCTGTAGCCCAGTGTTATACGGTGTGGGTTCTGTCCTGTGTCTGTGCTGTCCCCCAGTGTTATGCGGTGTGGGTTCTGTCCTGTGTCAGTGCTGTACCCCAGTGTTATACGGTGTGGGTTCTGTCCTGTGTCAGTGCTGTAGCCCAGTGTTATACGGTGTGGGTTCTGTCCTGTGTCAGTGCTGTACCCCAGTGTTATACGGTGTGGGTTCTGTCCTGTGTCAGTGCTGTACCCCAGTGTTATGCGGTGTGGGTTCTGTCCTGTGTCAGTGCTGTACCCCAGTGTTATACGGTGTGGGTTCTGTCCTGTGTCAGTGCTGTAGCCCAGTGTTATACGGTGTGGGTTCTGTCCTGTGTCAGTGCTGTAGCCCAGTGTTATACGGTGTGGGTTCTGTCCTGTGTCAGTGCTGTAGCCCAGTGTTATACGGTGTGGGTTCTGTCCTGTGTCAGTGCTGTACCCCAGTGTTATACGGTGTGGGTTGTGTCCTGTGTCAGTGCTGTACCCCAGTGTTATACGGTGTGGGTTGTGTCCGGCGTCAGTGCTGTACCCCAGTGTTATACGGTGTGGGTTGTGTCCTGTGTCAGTGCTGTAGCCCAGTGTTATATGGTGTGGGTTCTGTCCTGTGTCAGTGCTGTACCCCAGTGTTATACGGTGTGGGTTCTGTCCTGTGTCACTACTGTACCCCAGTGTTATACGGTGTGGGTTCTGTCCTGTGTCAGTGCTGTACCCCAGTATTATACTGTATGGGTTGTTCCTGCGTCAGTGCTGTAGCCCAGTGTTATACGGTGTGGGTTGTGTCCTGTGTCAGTGCTGTAGCCCAGTGTTATACGGTGTGGGTTCTGTCCTGTGTCAGTGCTGTACCCCAGTGTTATACGGTGTGGGTTGTGTCCTGTGTCAGTGCTGTAGCCCAGTGTTATACGGTGTGGGTTCTGTCCTGTGTCAGTGCGGTAGCCAAGTGTTATACGGTGTGGGTTCGGTCCTGTGTCAGTGCTGTAGCCCAGTGTTATACGGTGTGGGTTCTGTCCTGTGTCAGTGCTGTAGCCCAGTGTTATACGGTGTGGGTTCTGTCCTGTGTCAGTGCTGTACCCCAGTGTTATACGGTGTGGGTTGTGTCCTGTGTCAGTGCTGTAGCCCAGTGTTATATGGTGTGGGTTCTGTCCTGTGTCAGTGCTGTAGCCCAGTGTTATACGGTGTGGGTTCTGTCCTGTGTCAGTGCTGTAGCCCAGTGTTATACGGTGTGGGTTCTGTCCTGCGTCAGTGCCATACCCCAGTGTTATACGGTGTGGGTTTTGTCCTGCGTCAGTGCTGTACCCCAGTGTTATACGGTGTGGGTTCTGTCCTGGGTCAGTGCTGTACCCCAGTGTTATACGGTGTTGGTTGTGTCCTGTGTCAGTGCTGTACCCCAGTGTTATACGTTGTGGGTTCTGTCCTGTGTCAGTGCTATACCCCAGTGTTATACGGTGTGGGTTGTGTCCTGTGTCAGTGCTGTACCCCAGTGTTATACGGTGTGGGTTCTGTCCAGTGTCAGTGCTATACCCCAGTGTTATACGGTGTGGGTTCTGTCCTGTGTCAGTGCTGTACCCCAGTGTTATACGGTGTGGGTTCTGTCCTGTGTCAGTGCTATACCCCAGTGCTATACATTGTGGGTTCTGTCCTGTGTCAGTGCTGTACCCCAGTGTTAAACGGTGTGGGTTCTGTCCTGTGTCAGTGCTGTACCCCAGTGTTATACGGTGTGGGTTCTGTCCTGTGTCAGTGCTGTACCCCAGTGTTAAACGGTGTGGGTTCTGTCCTGTGTCAGTGCTGTACCCCAGTGTTATACGGTGTGTGTTCTGTCCTGCGTCAGTGCTGTACCCCAGTGTTAGACGGTGTGGGTTCTGTCCTGTGTCAGTGCTGTACCCCAGTGTTCTACGGTGTGGGTTGTGTCCTGTGTCAGTGCGGTACCCCAGTGTTATACGGTGTGGGTTCTGTACTGTGTCAGTGCTGTACCCCAGTGTTATACGGTGTGGGTTGTGTCCTGTGTCAGTGCTGTAGCCCTATGTTATACGGTGTGGGTTCTGTCCTGTGTCAGTGCGGTAGCCAAGTGTTATACGGTGTGGGTTCGGTCCTGTGTCAGTGCTGTAGCCCAGTGTTATACGGTGTGGGTTGTGTCCTGTGTCAGTGCTGTACCCCAGTGTTATACGGTGTGGGTTCTGTCCTGTGTCAGTGCTGTAGCAAAGTGTTATACGGTATGGGTTCTGTCCTGTGTCAGTGCTGCACCCCAGTGTTATACGGTGTGGGTTCTGTCCTGTGTCAGTGCTGTAGCCCTATGTTATACGGTGTGGGTTCTGTCCTGTGTCAGTGCGGTAGCCAAGTGTTATACGGTGTGGGTTCGGTCCTGTGTCAGTGCTGTAGCCCAGTGTTATACGGTGTGGGTTGTGTCCTGTGTCAGTGCTGTACCCCAGTGTTATACGGTGTGGGTTCGGTCCTTTGTGAGTGCTGTTGCCCAGTGTTAGACGGTGTGGGTTGTGTCCTGTGTCAGTGCTGTACCCCAGTGTTATACGGTTTGGGTTCGGACCCGTGTCAGTGCTGTAGCCCAGTGTTATACGGTGTGGGTTCTGTCCTGCGTCAGTGCTGTACCCCAGTGTTATACGGTGTGGGTTGTGTCCTGTGTCAGTGCTGTACCTCAGTGTTATACGGTGTGGGTTGTGTCCTGCGTCAGTGCTGTACCCCAGTGTTATACGGTGTGGGTTGTGTCCTGCGTCAGTGCTGTACCCCAGTGTTATACGGTGTGGGTTGTGTCCGGCGTCAGTGCTGTACCCCAGTGTTATACGGTGTGGGTTCTGTCCTGTGTCAGTGCTGTACCCCAGTGTTATACGGTGTGGGTTGTGTCCGGCGTCAGTGCTGTACCCCAGTGTTATACGGTGTGGGTTCTGTCCTGTGTCAGTGCTGTACCCCAGTGTTATACGGTGTGGGTTGTGTCCTGTGTCAGTGCTGTAGCCCAGTGTTATATGGTGTGGGTTCTGTCCTGTGTCAGTGCTGTACCCCAGTGTTATACGGTGTGGGTTGTGTCCTGTGTCAGTGCTGTACCCCAGTGTTATACGGTGTGGGTTCTGTCCTGTGTCAGTGCTGTACCCCAGTGTTATACGGTGTGGGTTCGGTCCTGTGTCAGTGCTGTATCCCAGTGTTATACGGTGTGGGTTCGGTCCTTTGTCAGTGCTGTAGCCCAGTGTTATACGGTATGGGTTGTGTCCTGTGTCAGTACTGTACCCCAGTGTTATACGGTGTGGGTTCGGTCCTTTGTCAGTGCTGTAGCCCAGTGTTATACGGTATGGGTTGTGTCCTGTGTCAGTGCTGTACCCCAGTGTTATACGATATGGGTTGTGTCCTGCGTCAGTGCTGTACCCCAGTGTTATACGGTGTGGGTTGTGTCCTGCGTCAGTGCTGTACCCCAGTGTTATACGGTGTGGGTTGTGTCCTGTGTCAGTGCTGTACCCCAGTGTTATACGGTGTGGGTTCTGTCCTGTGCCAGTGCTGTACCCAGTGTTATGCGGTGTGGGTTCTGTCCTGCGTCAGTGCTGTACCCCAGTGTTATGCGGTGTGGGTTCTGTCCTGCGTCAGTGCTGTACCCCAGTGTTATACGGTGTGGGTTCTGTCCTGTGTCAGTGCTGTAGCCCAGTGTTATACGGTGTGGGTTCTGTCCTGTGTCAGTGCTGTACCCCAGTGTTATACGGTGTGGGTTGTGTCCTGTGTCAGTGCTGTACCCCAGTGTTATACGGTGTGGGTTCTGTCCTGTGTCAGTGCTGTACCCCAGTATTATACAGTATGGGTTGTTCCTGCGTCAGTGCTGTAGCCCAGTGTTATACGGTGTCGGTTCGGTCCTGTGTCAGTGCTGTAGCCCAGTGTTATACGGTGTGGGTTCTGTCCTGTGTCAGTGCTGTACGCCAGTATTATACGGTATGGGTTGTTCCTGCGTCAGTGCTGTAGCCCAGTGTTATACGGTGTGGGTTCTGTCCTGTGTCAGTGCTGTAGCCCAGTGTTATACGGTGTGGGTTCTGTCCTGCGTCAGTGCCATACCCCAGTGTTATACGGTGTGGGTTTTGTCCTGCGTCAGTGCTGTACCCCAGTGTTATACGCTGTGGGTTCTGTCCTGTGTCAGTGCTATACCCCAGTGTTATACGGTGTGGGTTCTGTCCTGTGTCAGTGCTGTACCCCAGTGTTATACGGTGTGGGTTCTGTCCTGTGTCAGTGCTGTACCCCAGTGTTATACGGTGTGGGTTCTGTCCTGTGTCAGTGCTGTACCCCAGTGTTATACGGTGTGGGTTCTGTCCTGTGTCAGTGCTATACCCCAGTGCTATACGTTGTGGGTTGTGTCCTGTGTCAGTGCTGTAGCCCAGTGTTATACGGTGTGGGTTGTGTCCTGTGTCAGTGCTGTAGCCCAGTGTTATACGGTATGGGTTCTGTCCTGAGTAAGTGCTGTAGCCCAGTGTTATACGGTGTGGGTTCTGTCCTGGGTCAGTGCTGTACCCCAGTGTTATACGGTGTGGATTCTGTCCTGTGTCAGTGCTGTACGCCAGTGTTATACGGTGTGGGTTCTGTCCTGTGTCAGTGCTGTACCCCAGTGTTATACGGTGTGGGTTGTGTCCTGTGTCAGTGCTGTACCCCAGTGTTATACGGTGTGGGTTCAGTCGTGCGTCAGTGCTGTACCCCAGTGTTATACGATGTGGGTTGTGTCCTGTGTCAGTGCTGTAGCCCACTGTTATGCGGTGTGGGTTGTGTCCTGTGTCAGTGCTGTACGCCAGTGTTATACGGTATGGGTTGTTCCTGCGTCAGTGCTGTAGCCCAGTGTTATACGGTGTGGGTTCTGTCCTGTGTCAGTGCTGTAGCCCAGTGTTATACGGTATGGGTTGTGTCCTGCGTCAGTGCTGTACCCCTGTGTTATACGGTGTGGGTTCTGTCCTGTGTCAGTGCTGTACCCCAGTGTTAAACGGTGTGTGTTCTGTCCTGCGTCAGTGCTGTACCCCAGTGTTATACGGGGTGGGTTCTGTCCTGTGTCAGTGCTGTAGCCCAGTGTTATACGGTGTGGGTTCTGTCCTGTGTCAGTGCTGTACCGCAGTGTTATACTGTGTGGGTTGTGTCCTGTGTCAGTGCGGTACCCCAGTGTTATACGGTGTGGGTTGTGTCCTGTGTCAGTGCGGTACCCCAGTGTTATACGGTGTGGGTTGTGTCCTGCGTCAGTGCTGTACCCCAGTGTTTAAGGTGTGGGTTCTGTCCTGTGTCAGTGCTGTACCCCAGTGTTATACGGGGTGTGTTCTGTCCTGTGTCAGTGCTGTAGCCCAGTGTTATACGGTGTGGGTTGTGTCCTGCGTCAGTGCTGTACCCCAGTGTTATACGGTGTGGGTTCTGTCCTGTGTCAGTGCGGTAGCCAAGTGTTATACGGTGTGGGTTCGGTCCTGTGTCAGTGCTGTACCCCAGTGTTATACGGTGTGGGTTCTGTCCTGTGTCAGTGCTGTAGCAAAGTGTTATACGGTATGGGTTCTGTCCTGTGTCAGTGCTGTAGCCAAGTGTTATACGGTGTGGGTTCTGTCCTGTGTCAGTGCTGTAGCCCAGTGTTATACGGTGTGGGTTGTGTCCTGCGTCAGTGCTGTACCCCAGTGTTATACGGTGTGGGTTCTGTCCTGTGTCAGTGCTGTACCCCAGTGTTATACGGTGTGGGTTCTGTCCTGTGTCAGTGCTGTACCCCAGTGTTATTCGGTGTGGGTTCTGTCCTGTGTCAGTGCTGTAGCAAAGTGTTATACGGTATGGGTTCTGTCCTGTGTCAGTGCTGTACCCCAGTGTTATACGGTGTGGGTTCTGTCCTGTGTCAGTGCGGTAGCCAAGTGTTATACGGTGTGGGTTCTGTCCTGTGTCAGTGCTGTACCCCAGTGTTATACGGTGTGGGTTGTGTCCTGTGTCAGTGCTGTTGCCCAGTGTTAGACGGTGTGGGTTGTGTCCTGTGTCAGTGCTGTACCCCATTGTTATACGGTTTGGGTTCGGTCCTATGTCAGTGCTGTAGCCCAGTGTTATACGGTGTGGGTTCTGTCCTGTGTCAGTGCTGTAGCCCAGTGTTATACGGTGTGGGTTCTGTCCTGTGTCAGTGCTGTAGCCCAGTGTTATACGGTGTGGGTTGTGTCCGGCGTCAGTGCTGTACCCCAGTGTTATACGGTATGGGTTCTGTCCTGTGTCAGTGCTGTACCCCAGTGTTATACGGTGTGGGTTCTGTCCTGTGTCAGTGCTGTACCCCAGTGTTATACGGTGTGGGTTCGGTCCTGTGTCAGTGCTGTATCCCAGTGTTATACGGTGTGGGATCGGTCCTTTGTCAGTGCTGTAGCCCAGTGTTATACGGTGTGGGTTGTGTCCTGTGTCAGTGCTGTACCCCAGTGTTATACGGTGTGTGTTCTGTCCTGTATCAGAGCTGTACCCCAGTGTTATACGGTGTGGGTTGTCTCCTGTGTCAGTGCTGTACCCCAGTGTTATACGGTGTGGGTTCTGTCCTCTGTCAGTGCTGTACCCCAGTGTTATACGGTATGGGTTGTGTCCTGTGTCAGTGCTGTACCCCAGTGTTATACGGTGTGGGTTGTGTCCTGCGTCAGTGCTGTACCCCAGTGTTATACGGTGTGGGTTCTGTCCTGCGTCAGTGCTGTACCCAAGTGTTATACGGTGTGGGTTGTGTCCTGTGTCAGTGCTGTAGCCCAGTGTTATACGGTGTGGGTTCTGTCCTGTGTCAGTGCTGTACGCCAGTGTTGTACGGTGTGGGTTCTGTCCTGTGTCAGTGCTGTACCCCAGTGTTATACGGTGTGGGTTCTGTCCTGTGTCTGTGCTGTACCCCAGTGTTATACGGTGTGTGTTCTGTCCTGTGCCAGTGCTGTAGCCCAGTGTTATACGGTGTGGGTTCTGTCCTGTGTCAGTGCTGTAGCCCAGTGTTATACGGTGTGGGTTCTGTCCTGTGTCTGTGCTGTACCCCAGTGTTATACGGTGTGTGTTCTGTCCTGTGCTAGTGCTGTAGCCCAGTGTTATACGGTGTGGGTTGTGTCCTGTGTCAGTGCTGTAGCCCAGTGGTATACGGTGTGGGTTGTGTCCTGTGTCAGTGCTGTAGCCCAGTGTTATACGGTGTGGGTTCTGTCCTGTGTCAGTGCTGTACCCCAGTGTTATACGGTGTGGGTTCTGTCCTGTGTCAGTGCTGTATCCCAGTGTTATACGGTGTGGGTTCTGTCCTGTGTCAGTGCTGTACCCCAGTGTTATACGGTGTGGGTTCTGTCCTGTGTCAGTGC
This sequence comes from Chiloscyllium plagiosum, assembly GCF_037043375.1. Classification (NCBI taxonomy): domain Eukaryota; kingdom Metazoa; phylum Chordata; class Chondrichthyes; order Orectolobiformes; family Hemiscylliidae; genus Chiloscyllium; species Chiloscyllium plagiosum. Next base: position 137,710,713 of record NW_028270143.1, on the reverse strand, counting down.
TGTATCCCAGTGTTATACGGTGTGGGTTGTGTCCTGTGACAGTGCTGTACCCCAGTGTTATACGGTGTGGGTTGTGTCCTGCGTCAGTGCTGTACCCCAGTGTTATACGGTGTGGGTTCGGTCCTGTGTCAGTGCTGTACTCCAGTGTCATACGGTGTGGGTTCTGTCCTGTGTCAGTGCTGTACACCAGTGTTATACGGTGTGGGTTCTGTCCTGTGTCAGTGCTGTATCCCAGTGTTATACGGTGTGGGTTGTGTCCTGTGTCAGTGCTGTACCCCAGTGTTATACGGTGTGGGTTCTGTCCTGTGTCAGTGCTGTACCCCAGTGTTATACGGTGTGGGTTCTGTCCTGTGTCAGTGCTGTACCCCAGTGTTATACGTTGTGGGTTCTGTCCTGTGTCAGTGCTGTAGCCCAGTGTTATACGGTGTGGGTTGTGTCCTGTGTCAGTGCTGTAGCCCAGTGTTATACGGTGTGGGTTCTGTCCAGAGTAAGTGCTGTAGCCCAGTGTTATACGGTGTGGGTTGTGTCCTGTGTCAGTGCTGTACCCCAGTGTTATACGGTGTGGGTTCTGTCCTGTGTCAGTGCTGTACCCCAGTGTTATACGGTGTGGGTTGTGTCCTGTGTCAGTGCTGTACCCCAGTGTTATACGGTGTGGGTTGTGTCCTGTGTCAGTGCTGTACCCCAGTGTTATACGGTGTGGGTTCAGTCCTGTGTCAGTGCTGTACCCCAGTGTTATACGGTGTGGGTTCTGTCCTGTGTCAGTGCTGTACCCCAGTGTTATACGGTGTGGGTTGTGTCCTGTGTCAGTGCTGTACCCCAGTGTTATACGGTGTGGGTTCTGTCCTGTGTCAGTGCTTTACCCCAGTGTTATACGGTGTGGGTTCTGTCCTGTGTCAGTGCTGTACCCCAGTGTTATACGGTGTCGGTTGTGTCCTGTGTCAGTGCTGTAGCCCACTGTTATGCGGTGTGGGTTGTGTCCTGTGTCAGTGCTGTACACCAGTGTTATACGGTATGGGTTGTTCCTGCGTCAGTGCTGTAGCCCAGTGTTATACGGTGTGGGTTCTGTCCTGTGTCAGTGCTGTACCCCAGTGTTAAACGGTGTGTGTTCTGTCCTGCGTCAGTGCTGTACCCCAGTGTTATACGGTGTGGATTCTGTCCTGTGTCAGTGCTGTACCCCAGTGTTAAACGGTGTGTGTTCTGTCCTGCGTCAGTGCTGTACCCCAGTGTTAAACGGGGTGGGTTCTGTACTGCGTCAGTGCTGTACCCCAGTGTTATACGGTGTGGGTTCTGTCCTGTGTCAGTGCTGTACCCCAGTGTTATACGGTGTGGGTTGTGTCCTGTGTCAGTGCGGTACCCCAGTGTTATACGGTGTGGGTTCTGTACTGTGTCAGTGCTGTACCCCAGTGTTATACGGTGTGGGTTGTGTCCTGTGTCAGTGCTGTACCCCAGTGTCATATGGTATGGGTTGTTTCCTGCGTCAGTGCTGTACCCCAGTGTTATACGGTGTGGGTTCTGTCCTGTGTCAGTGCTGTAGCCCAGTGTTATACGGTATGGGTTCTGTCCTGTGTCAGTGCTGTACCCCAGTATTATACGGTGTGGGTTCTGTCCTGTGTCAGTGATGTAGCCCAGTGTTATACGGTGTGGGTTGTGTCCTGTGTCAGTGCTGTAGCCCAGTGTTATACGGTGTGGGTTGTGTCCGGCCTCAGTGCTGTACCCCAGTGTTATACGGTATGGGTTCTGTCCTGTGTCAGTGCTGTACCCCAGTGTTATACGGTGTGGGTTCGGTCCTGTGTCAGTGCTGTATCCCAGTGTTATACGGTGTGGGATCGGTCCTTTGTCAGTGCTGTAGCCCAGTGTTATACGGTATGGGTTGTGTCCTGTGTCAGTGCTGTACCCAGTGTTATACGGTGTGGGTTGTGTCCTGTATCAGAGCTGTACCCCAGTGTTATACGGTGTGTGTTGTCTCCTGTGTCAGTGCTGTACCCCAGTGTTATACGGTATGGGTTGTGTCCTGTGTCAGTGCTGTACCCCAGTGTTATGCGGTGTGGGTTCTGTCCTGCGTCAGTGCTGTACCCAAGTGTTATACGGTGTGGGTTGTGTCCTGTGTCAGTGCTGTAGCCCAGTGTTATACGGTGTGGGTTCTGTCCTGTGTCTGTGCTGTACCCCAGTGTTATACGGTGTGTGTTCTGTCCTGTGTCAGTGCTGTACCCCAGTGTTATACGGTGTGGGTTCTGTCCTGTGTCTGTGCTGTACCCCAGTGTTATACGGTGTGTGTTCTGTCCTGTGCCAGTGCTGTAGCCCAGTGTTATACAGTGTGGGTTCTGTCCTGTGTCTGTGCTGTACCCCAGTGTTATACGGTGTGTGTTCTGTCCTGTGCCAGTGCTGTACCCCAGTGTTATACGGTGTGTGTTCTGTCCTGTGCCAGTGCTGTAGCCCAGTGTTATACAGTGTGGGTTCTGTCCTGTGTCAGTGCTGTACCCCAGTGTTATACGGTGTGGGTTCTGTCCTGTGTCAGTGCTGTAGCCCAGTGTTATACGGTGTGGGTTCTGTCCTGCGTCAGTGCCATACCCCAGTGTTATACGGTGTGGGTTTTGTCCTGCGTCAGTGCTGTACCCCAGTGTTATACGGTGTGGGTTCTGTCCTGGGTCAGTGCTGTACCCCAGTGTTATACGGTGTTGGTTGTGTCCTGCGTCAGTGCCATACCCCAGTGTTATACGGTGTGGGTTTTGTCCTGCGTCAGTGCTGTACCCCAGTGTTATACGGTGTGGGTTCTGTCCTGGGTCAGTGCTGTACCCCAGTGTTATACGGTGTTGGTTGTGTCCTGTGTCAGTGCTGTACCCCAGTGTTATACGTTGTGGGTTCTGTCCTGTGTCAGTGCTATACCCCAGTGTTATACGGTGTGGGTTGTGTCCTGTGTCAGTGCTGTACCCCAGTGTTATACGGTGTGGGTTCTGTCCTGTGTCAGTGCTATACCCCAGTGTTATACGGTGTGGGTTCTGTCCTGTGTCAGTGCTGTACCCCAGTGTTATACGGTGTGGGTTCTGTCCTGTGTCAGTGCTGTACCCCAGTGTTATACGGTGTGGGTTCTGTCCTGTGTCAGTGCTATACCCCAGTGCTATACGTTGTGGGTTCTGTCCTGTGTCAGTGCTGTACCCCAGTGTTAAACGGTGTGTGTTCTGTCCTGCGTCAGTGCTGTACCCCAGTGTTAGACGGTGTGGGTTCTGTCCTGTGTCAGTGCTGTACCCCAGTGTTCTACGGTGTGGGTTGTGTCCTGTGTCAGTGCGGTACCCCAGTGTTATACGGTGTGGGTTCTGAACTGTGTCAGTGCTGTACCCCAGTGTTATACGGTGTGGGTTGTGTCCTGTGTCAGTGCTGTAGCCCAGTGTCATACGGTATGGGTTGTGTCCTGCGTCAGTGCTGTACCCCAGTGTTATACGGTGTGGGTTCTGTCCTGTGTCAGTGCTGTAGCAAAGTGTTATACGGTATGGGTTCTGTCCTGTGTCAGTGCTGCACCCCAGTGTTATACGGTGTGGGTTCTGTCCTGTGTCAGTGCGGTAGCCAAGTGTTATACGGTGTGGGTTCGGTCCTGTGTCAGTGCTGTAGCCCAGTGTTATACGGTGTGGGTTCTGTCCTGTGTCAGTGCTGTACCCCAGTGTTATACGGTGTGGGTTCTGTCCAGTGTCAGTGCGGTAGCCAAGTGTTATACGGTGTGGGTTGTGTCCTGTGTCAGTGCTGTAGCCCAGTGTTATACGGTGTGGGTTCGGTCCTTTGTGAGTGCTGTTGCCCAGTGTTAGACGGTGTGGGTTGTGTCCTGTGTCAGTGCTGTACCCCAGTGTTATACGGTTTGGGTTCGGTCCTGTGTCAGTGCTGTAGCCCAGTGTTATACGGTGTGGGTTCTGTCCTGCGTCAGTGCTGTACCCCAGTGTTATACGGTGTGGGTTGTGTCCTGTGTCAGTGCTGTACCCCAGTGTTATACGGTGTGGGTTGTGTCCTGCGTCTGTGCTGTACCCCAGTGTTATACGGTGTGGGTTGTGTCCTGCGTCAGTGCTGTACCCCAGTGTTATACGGTGTGGGTTGTGTCCGGCGTCACTGCTGTACCCCAGTGTTATACGGTATGGGTTCTGTCCTGTGTCAGTGCTGTACCCCAGTGTTATACGGTGTGGGTTGTGTCCGGCGTCAGTGCTGTAGCCCAGTGTTATACGGTGTGGGTTGTGTCCTGTGTCAGTGCTGTAGCCCAGTGTTATATGGTGTGGGTTCTGTCCTGTGTCAGTGCTGTACCCCAGTGTTATACGGTGTGTGTTGTGTCCGGCGTCAGTGCTGTACCCCAGTGTTATACGGTGTGGGTTCTGTCCTGTGTCAGTGCTGTACCCCAGTGTTATACGGTGTGGGTTCGGTCCTGTGTCAGTGCTGTATCCCAGTGTTATACGGTGTGGGTTCGGTCCTTTGTCAGTGCTGTAGCCCAGTGTTATACGGTGTGGGTTGTGTCCTGTGTCAGTGCTGTACCCCAGTGTTATACGGTGTGGGTTGTGTCCTGCGTCAGTGCTGTACCCCAGTGTTATACGGTGTGGGTTGTGTCCTGCGTCAGTGCTGTACCCCAGTGTTATACGGTGTGGGTTGTGTCCTGTGTCAGTGCTGTACCCCAGTGTTATACGGTGTGGGTTGTATCCTGCGTCAGTGCTGTACCCCAGTGTTATACGGTGTGGGTTGTGTCCTGCGTCAGTGCTGTACCCCAGTGTTATACGGTGTGGGTTGTGTCCTGCGTCAGTGCTGTACCCCAGTGTTATACGGTGTGGGTTGTGTCCTGCGTCAGTGCTGTACCCCAGTGTTATACGGTGTGGGTTGTTTCCTGTGTCAGTGCTGTACCCCAGTGTTATACGGTGTGGGTTCTGTCCTGTGCCAGTGCTGTACCCAGTGTTATGCGGTGTGGGTTCTGTCCTGCGTCAGTGCTGTACCCCAGTGTTATGCGGTGTGGGTTCTGTCCTGCGACAGTGCTGTACCCCAGTGTTATACGGTGTGGGTTCTGTCCTGTGTCAGTGCTGTAGCCCAGTGTTATACGGTGTGGGTTCTGTCCTGTGTCAGTGCTGTACCCCAGTGTTATACGGTGTGGGTTGTGTCCTGTGTCAGTGCTGTACCCCAGTGTTATACGGTGTGGGTTCTGTCCTGTGTCAGTGCTGTACCCCAGTATTATACGGTATGGGTTGTTCCTGCGTCAGTGCTGTAGCCCAGTGTTATACGGTGTGGGTTCTGTCCTGTGTCAGTGCTGTACCCCAGTATTATACGGTATGGGTTGTTCCTGCGTCAGTGCTGTAGCCCAGTGTTATACGGTGTGGGTTCTGTCCTGTGTCAGTGCTGTAGCCCAGTGTTATACGGTGTGGGTTCTGTCCTGCGTCAGTGCCATACCCCAGTGTTATACGGTGTGGGTTTTGTCCTGCGTCAGTGCTGTACCCCAGTGTTATACGTTGTGGGTTCTGTCCTGTGTCAGTGCTATACCCCAGTGTTATACGGTGTGGGTTCTGTCCTGTGTCAGTGCTGTACCCCAGTGTTATACGGTGTGGGTTCTGTCCTGTGTCAGTGCTGTACCCCAGTGTTATACGGTGTGGGTTCTGTCCTGTGTCAGTGCTGTACCCCAGTGTTATACGGTGTGGGTTCTGTCCTGTGTCAGTGCTATACCCCAGTGCTATACGTTGTGGGTTGTGTCCTGTGTCAGTGCTGTAGCCCAGTGTTATACGGTGTGGGTTGTGTCCTGTGTCAGTGCTGTAGCCCAGTGTTATACGGTATGGGTTCTGTCCTGAGTAAGTGCTGTAGCCCAGTGTTATACGGTGTGGGTTCTGTCCTGTGTCAGTGCTGTACCCCAGTGTTATACGGTGTGGGTTCTGTCCTGTGTCAGTGCTGTACCCCAGTGTTATACGGTGTGGGTTGTGTCCTGTGTCAGTGCTGTACCCCAGTGTTATACGGTCTGGGTTCAGTCGTGCGTCAGTGCTGTACCCCAGTGTTATACGATGTGGGTTGTGTCCTGTGTCAGTGCTGTAGCCCAGTGTTATGCGGTGTGGGTTGTGTCCTGTGTCAGTGCTGTACGCCAGTGTTATACGGTATGGGTTGTTCCTGCGTCAGTGCTGTAGCCCAGTGTTATACGGTGTGGGTTCTGTCCTGTGTCAGTGCTGTAGCCCAGTGTTATACGGTATGGGTTGTGTCCTGCGTCAGTGCTGTACCCCTGTGTTATACGGTGTGGGTTCTGTCCTGTGTCAGTGCTGTACCCCAGTGTTAAACGGTGTGTGTTCAGTCCTGCGTCAGTGCTGTACCCCAGTGTTATACGGGGTGGGTTCTGTCCTGTGTCAGTGCTGTAGCCCAGTGTTATACGGTGTGGGTTCTGTCCTGTGTCAGTGCTGTACCGCAGTGTTATACTGTGTGGGTTGTGTCCTGTGTCAGTGCGGTACCCCAGTGTTATACGGTGTGGGTTGTGTCCTGTGTCAGTGCGGTACCCCAGTGTTATACGGTGTGGGTTGTGTCCTGCGTCAGTGCTGTACCCCAGTGTTTAAGGTGTGGGTTCTGTCCTGTGTCAGTGCTGTACCCCAGTGTTATACGGGGTGTGTTCTGTCCTGTGTCAGTGCTGTAGCCCAGTGTTATACGGTGTGGGTTGTGTCCTGCGTCAGTGCTGTACCCCAGTGTTATACGGTGTGGGTTCTGTCCTGTGTCAGTGCGGTAGCCAAGTGTTATACGGTGTGGGTTCGGTCCTGTGTCAGTGCTGTACCCCAGTGTTATACGGTGTGGGTTGTGTCCTGTGTCAGTGCTGTACCCCAGTGTTATACGGTGTGGGTTCTGTCCTGTGTCAGTGCTGTAGCAAAGTGTTATACGGTGTGGGTTCTGTCCTGTGTCAGTGCTGTAGCCCAGTGTTATACGGTGTGGGTTGTGTCCTGCGTCAGTGCTGTACCCCAGTGTTATACGGTGTGGGTTCTGTCCTGTGTCAGTGCTGTACCCCAGTGTTATACGGTGTGGGTTCTGTCCTGTGTCAGTGCTGTACCCCAGTGTTATACGGTGTGGGTTGTGTCCTGTGTCAGTGCTGTAGCAAAGTGTTATACGGTATGGGTTCTGTCCTGTGTCAGTGCTGTACCCCAGTGTTATACGGTGTGGGTTCTGTCCTGTGTCAGTGCGGTAGCCAAGTGTTATACGGTGTGGGTTCGGTCCTGTGTCAGTGCTGTAGCCCAGCGTTGTACGGTGTGGGTTGTGTCCGGCGTCAGTGCTGAATCCCAGTGTTATACGGTGTGGGTTCTGTCCTGTGTCAGTGCTGTACCCCAGTGTTATACGGTGTGGGTTGTGTCCTGTGTCAGGGCTGTTGCCCAGTGTTAGACGGTGTGGGTTGTGTCCTGTGTCAGTGCTGTAGCCCAGTGTTATACGGTGTGGGTTGTGTCCGGCGTCAGTGCTGTACCCCAGTGTTATACGGTGTGGGTTGTGTCCTGTGTCAGTGATGTACCCCAGTGTTATACGGTGTGGGTTCTGTCCTGTGTCAGTGCTGTACCCCAGTGTTATACGGTGTGTGTTCTGTCCTGCGTCAGTGCTGTACCCCAGTGTTATACGGTGTGGGTTGTGTCCTGTGTCAGTGCTGTAGCCCAGTGTTATACGGTGTGGGTTCTGTCCTGCGTCAGTGCTGTACCCCAGTGTTATACGGTGTGGGTTGTGTCCTGTGTCATTGCTGTAGCCCAGTGTTATACGGTGTGGGTTGTGTCCGGCGTCAGTGCTGTACCCCAGTGTTATACGGTATGGGTTCTGTCCTGTGTCAGTGCTGTACCCCAGTGTTATACGGTGTGGGTTCGGTCCTGTGTCAGTGCTGTATCCCAGTGCTATACGGTGTGGGATCGGTCCTTTGTCAGTGCTGTAGCCCAGTGTTATACGGTGTGGGTTGTGTCCTGTGTCAGTGCTGTACCCCAGTGTTATACGGTGTGGGTTGTGTCCTGTATCAGAGCTCTACCCCAGTGTTATACGGTGTGGGTTGTCTCCTGTGTCAGTGCTGTACCCCAGTGTTATACGGTGTGGGTTCTGTCCTGTGTCAGTGCTGTACCCCAGTGTTATACGGTATGGGTTGTGTCCTGTGTCAGTGCTGTACCCCAGTGTTATACGGTGTGGGTTGTGTCCTGCGTCAGTGCTGTACCCCAGTGTTATACGGTGTGGGTTCTGTCCTGCGTCAGTGCTGTACCCAAGTGTTATACGGTGTGGGTTGTGTCCTGTGTCAGTGCTGTAGCCCAGTGTTATACGGTGTGGGTTCTGTCCTGTGTCAGTGCTGTACGCCAGTGTTGTACGGTGTGGGTTCTGTCCTGTGTCAGTGCAGTACCCCAGTGTTATACGGTGTGTGTTCTGTCCTGTGTCAGTGCTGTACCCCAGTGTTATACGGTGTGGGTTCTGTCCTGTGTCTGTGCTGTACCCCAGTGTTATACGGTGTGTGTTCTGTCCTGTGCCAGTGCTGTAGCCCAGTGTTATACGGTGTGGGTTCTGTCCTGTGTCAGTGCTGTAGCCCAGTGTTATACGGTGTGGGTTGTGTCCTGTGTCAGTGCTGTACTCCAGTGTCATACGGTGTGGGTTCTGTCCTGTGTCAGTGCTGTACCCCAGTGTTATACGGTGTGGGTTCTGTCCTGTGTCAGTGCTGTATCCCAGTGTTATACGGTGTGGGTTGTGTCCTGTGTCAGTGCTGTACCCCAGTGTTATACGGTGTGGGTTCTGTCCTGTGTCAGTGCTGTACCCCAGTGTTATACGGTGTGGGTTCTGTCCTGTGTCAGTGCTGTACCCCAGTGTTATACGGTGTGGGTTCTGTCCTGTGTCAGTGCTGTATCCCAGTGTTATACGGTGTGGGTTGTGTCCTGTGTCAGTGCTGTAGCCCAGTGTTATACGGTGTGGGTTCTGTCCTGAGTAAGTGCTGTAGCCCAGTGTTATACGGTGTGGGTTGTGTCCTGTGTCAGTGCTGTACCCCAGTGTTATACGGTGTGGGTTGTGTCCTGTGTCAGTGCTGTACCCCAGTGTTATACGGTGTGGGTTGTGTCCTGTGTCAGTGCTGTACCCCAGTGTTATACGGTGTGGGTTCTGTCCTGTGTCAGTGCTGTACCCCAGTGTTATACGGTGTGGGTTCTGTCCTGTGTCAGTGCTGTACCCCAGTGTTATACGGTGTGGGTTGTGTCCTGTGTCAGTGCTGTACCCCAGTGTTATACGGTGTGGGTTCTGTCCTGTGTCAGTGCTGTACCCCAGTGTTATACGGTGTGGGTTCTGTCCTGTGTCAGTGCTGTACCCCAGTGTTCTACGGTGTCGGTTGTGTCCTGTGTCAGTGCTGTAGCCCACTGTTATGCGGTGTGGGTTGTGTCCTGTGTCAGTGCTGTACGCCAGTGTTATACGGTATGGGTTGTTCCTGCGTCAGTGCTGTACCCCAGTGTTATACGGTGTGGGTTGTGTCCTGTGTCAGTGCTGTAGCCCAGTGTTATACGGTGTGGGTTCTGTACTGCGTCAGTGCTGTACCCCAGTGTTATACGGTGTGGGTTCTGTCCTGTGTCAGTGCTGTACCCCAGTGTTATACGGGGTGGGTTCTGTACTGCGTCAGTGCTGTACCCCAGTGTTATACGGTGTGGGTTCTGTCCTGTGTCAGTGCTGTACCCCAGTGTTATACGGTGTGGGTTGTGTCCTGTGTCAGTGCGGTACCCCAGTGTTATACGGTGTGGGTTCTGTACTGTGTCAGTGCTGTACCCCAGTGTTATACGGTGTGGGTTCTGTCCTGTGTCAGTGATGTAGCCCAGTGTTATACGGTGTGGGTTCTGTCCTGTGTCAGTGCTGTAGCCCAGTGTTATACGGTGTGGGTTGTGTCCGGCGTCAGTGCTGTACCCCAGTGTTATACGGTATGGGTTCTGTCCTGTGTCAGTGCTGTACCCCAGTGTTATACGGTGTGGGTTCGGTCCTGTGTCAGTGCTGTATCCCAGTGTTATACGGTGTGGGATCGGTCCTTTGTCAGTGCTGTAGCCCAGTGTTATACGGTATGGGTTGTGTCCTGTGTCAGTGCTGTACCCAGTGTTATACGGTGTGGGTTGTGTCCTGTATCAGAGCTGTACCCCAGTGTTATACGGTGTGGGTTGTCTCCTGTGTCAGTGCTGTACCCCAGTGTTATACGGTGTGGGTTCTGTCCTGTGTCAGTGCTGTACCCCAGTGTTATACGGTATGGGTTGTGTCCTGTGTCAGTGCTGTACCCCAGTGTTATGCGGTGTGGGTTCTGTCCTGCGTCAGTGCTGTACCCAAGTGTTATACGGTATGGGTTGTGTCCTGCGTCAGTGCTGTACCCAAGTGTTATACGGTGTGGGTTCTGTCCTGCGTCAGTGCTGTACGCCAGTGTTATACGGTATGGGTTGTTCCTGCGTCAGTGCTGTAGCCCAGTGTTATACGGTGTGGGTTCTGTCCTGTGTCAGTGCTGTACCCCAGTGTTAAACGGTGTGTGTTCTGTCCTGCGTCAGTGCTGTACCCCAGTGTTATACGGTGTGGATTCTGTCCTGTGTCAGTGCTGTACCCCAGTGTTAAACGGTGTGTGTTCTGTCCTGCGTCAGTGCTGTACCCCAGTGTTATACGGGGTGGGTTCTGTACTGCGTCAGTGCTGTACCCCAGTGTTATACGGTGTGGGTTCTGTCCTGCGTCAGTGCTGTACCCAAGTGTTATACGGTGTGGGTTGTGTCCTGTGTCAGTGCTATACCCCAGTGTTATACGGTGTGGGTTGTGTCCTGTGTCAGTGCTGTACGCCAGTGTTGTACGGTGCGGGTTCTGTCCTGTGTCAGTGCTGTACCCCAGTGTTATACGGTGTGTGTTCTGTCCTGTGTCAGTGCTGTACCCCAGTGTTATACGGTGTGGGTTCTGTCCTGTGTCTGTGCTGTACCCCAGTGTTATACGGTGTGTGTTCTGTCCTGTGCCAGTGCTGTAGCCCAGTGTTATACAGTGTGGGTTCTGTCCTGTGTCTGTGCTGTACCCCAGTGTTATACGGTGTGTGTTCTGTCCTGTGCCAGTGCTGTACCCCAGTGTTATACGGTGTGTGTTCTGTCCTGTGCCAGTGCTGTAGCCCAGTGTTATACAGTGTGGGTTCTGTCCTGTGTCAGTGCTGTACCCCAGTGTTATACGGTGTGGGTTCTGTCCTGTGTCAGTGCTGTACCCCAGTGTTATACGGTGTGGGTTCTGTCCTGTGTCTGTGCTGTACCCCAGTGTTATACGGTGTGTGTTCTGTCCTGTGCCAGTGCTGTAGCCCAGTGTTATACAGTGTGGGTTCTGTCCTGTGTCAGTGCTGTACCCCAGTGTTATACGGTGTGGGTTCTGTCCTGTGTCAGTGCTGTAGCCCAGTGTTATACGGTGTGGGTTGTGTCCTGTGTCAGTGCTGTAGCCCAGTGTTATACGGTGTGGGTTGTGTCCTGTGTCAGTGCTGTAGACCAGTGTTATACGTTGTGTGTTCTGTCCTGCGTCAGTGCTGTACCCCAGTGTTATACGGTGTGGGTTCTGTCCTGCGTCAGTGCTGTACCCCAGTGTTATACGGTGTGGGTTGTGTCCTGTGTCAGTGCTGTACCCCAGTGTTATACGGTGTGGGTTGTGTCCTGTGTCAGTGCTGTAGCCCAGTGTTATACGTTGTGGGTTCTGTCCTGTGTCAGTGCTGTACCCCAGTGTTATACGGTGTGGGTTCTGTCCTGTGTCAGTGCTACACCCCAGTGTTATACGGTGTGGGTTCTGTCCTGTGTCAGTGCTGTACCCCAGTGTTATACGGTGTGGGTTCTGTCCTGTGTCAGTGCTACACCCCAGTGTTATACAGTGTGGGTTGTGTCCTGCGTCAGTGCTGTACCCCAGTGTTATACGGTGTGGGTTGTGTCCTGTGTCAGTGCTGTAGCCCAGTGTTATACGGTGTGGGTTCTGTCCTGTGTCAGTGCTGTACCCCAGTGTTATACAGTGTGGGTTCTGTCCTGTGTCAGTGCTGTACCCCAGTGTTATACGGTGTGGGTTGTGTCCTGTGTCAGTGCTGTACCCCAGTGTTATACGGTGTGGGTTCGGTCCTGTGTCAGTGCTACACCCCAGTGTTATACGGTGTGGGTTCTGTCCTGTGTCAGTGCTGTATCCCAGTGTTATACGGTGTGGGTTGTGTCCTGTGTCAGTGCTGTATCCCAGTGTTATACGGTGTGGGTTGTGTCCTGTGTCAGTGCTGTAGCCCAGTGTTATACGGTGTGGGTTCTGTCCTGAGTAAGTGCTGTAGCCCAGTGTTATACGGTGTGGGTTGTGTCCTGTGTCAGTGCTGTACCCCAGTGTTATACGGTGTGGGTTGTGTCCTGTGTCAGTGCTGTACCCCAGTGTTATACGGTGTGGGTTGTGTCCTGTGTCAGTGCTGTACCCCAGTGTTATACGGTGTGGGTTGTGTCCTGTGTCAGTGCTGTACCCCAGTGTTATACGGTGTGGGTTGTGTCCTGTGTCAGTGCTGTACCCCAGTGTTATACGGTGTGGGTTGTGTCCTGTGTCAGTGCTGTACCCCAGTGTTATATGGTGTGGGTTCTGTCCTGTGTCAGTGCTGTACCCCAGTGTTATACGGTGTGGGTTCTGTCCTGTGTCAGTGCTGTACCCCAGTGTTATACGGTGTGGGTTGTGTCCTGTGTCAGTGCTGTACCCCAGTGTTATACGGTGTGGGTTCTGTCCTGTGTCAGTGCTGTACCCCAGTGTTATACGGTGTGGGTTCTGTCCTGTGTCAGTGCTGTACGCCAGTGTTATACGGTGTCGGTTGTGTCCTGTGTCAGTGCTGTAGCCCACTGTTATGCGGTGTGGGTTGTGTCCTGTGTCAGTGCTGTACGCCAGTGTTATACGGTATGGGTTGTTCCTGCGTCAGTGCTGTAGCCCAGTGTTCTACGATGTGGGTTCTGTCCTGTGTCAGTGCTGTACCCCAGTTTTAAACGGTGTGTGTTCTGTCCTGCGTCAGTGCTGTACCCCAGTGTTATACGGTGTGGATTCTGTCCTGTGTCAGTGCTGTACCCCAGTGTTAAACGGTGTGTGTTCTGTCCTGCGTCAGTGCTGTACCCCAGTGTTATACGGGGTGGGTTCTGTACTGTGTCAGTGCTGTACCCCAGTGTTATACGGTGTGGGTTCTGTCCTGTGTCAGTGCTGTACCCCAGTGTTATACGGTGTGGGTTGTGTCCTGCGTCAGTGCTGTACCCCAGTGTTATACGGTGTGGGTTGTGTCCTGTGTCAGTGCTGTACCCCAGTGTTATACGGTGTGGGTTGTGTCCTGTGTCAGTGCGGTACCCCAGTGTTATACGGTGTGGGTTCTGTACTGTGTCAGTGCTGTACCCCAGTGTTATACGGTGTGGGTTGTGTCCTGTGTCAGTGCTGTACCCCAGTGTCATTCGGTATGGGTTGTGTCCTGCGTCAGTGGTGTACCCCAGTGTTATACGGTGTGGGTTCTGTCCTGTGTCAGTGCTGTCGCCCAGTGTTATACGGTGTGGGTTCTGTCCTGTGTCAGTGCTGTAGCCCAGTGTTATACGGTATGGGTTCTGTCCTGTGTCAGTGCTGTACCCCAGTGTTATACGGTGTGGGTTCTGTCCTGTGTCAGTGCGGTAGCCCAGTGTTATACGGTGTGGGTTCTGTCCTGTGTCAGTGCGGTAGCCAAGTGTTATACGGTGTGGGTTCGGTCCTGTGTCAGTGCTGTACCCCAGTGTTATACGGTGTGGGTTCGGTCCTGTGTCAGTGCTGTAGCCCAGTGTTATACGGTGTGGGTTCGGTCCTGTGTCAGTGCTGTAGCCCAGCGGTGTACGGTGTGGGTTGTGTCCGCCGTCAGTGCTGTACCCCAGTGTTATACGGTGTGGGTTCTGTCCTGTGTCAGTGCTGTACCCCAGTGTTATACGGTGTGGGATCTGTCCTGTGTCAGTGCTGTACCCCAGTGTTATACGGTGTGGGTTCGGTCCTTTGTGAGTGCTGTTGCCCAGTGTTAGACGGTGTGGGTTGTGTCCTGTGTCAGTGCTGTACCCCAGTGTTATACGGTGTGGGTTGTGTCCTGCGTCAGTGCTGTACCCCAGTGTTATACGGTGTGGGTTGTGTCCTGCGTCAGTGCTGTACCCCAGTGTTATACGGTGTGGGTTGTGTCCTGTGTCAGTGCTGTACCCCAGTGTTATACGGTGTGGGTTGTGTCCTGCGTCAGTGCTGTACCCCAGTGTTATACGGTGTGGGTTGTGTCCGGCGTCAGTGCTGTACCCCAGTGTTATACGGTATGGGTTCTGTCCTGTGCCAGTGCTGTACCCCAGTGTTATACGGTGTGGGTTCGGTCCTGTGTCAGTGCTGTATCCCAGTGTTATACGGTGTGGGTTGTGTCCTGTGTCAGTGCTGTACCCCAGTGTTATACGGTGTGGGTTCGGTCCTGTGTCAGTGCTGTATCCCAGTGTTATACGGTGTGGGTTGTGTCCTCTGTCAGTGCTGTACCCCAGTGTTATACGGTATGGGTTCTGTCCTGTGTCAGTGCTGTACCCCAGTGTTATACGGTGTGGGTTGTGTCCTGTGTCAGTGCTGTACCCCAGTGTTATACGGTGTGGGTTGTGTCCTGTGTCAGTGCTGTAGCCCAGTGTTATACGGTGTGGGCTCTGTCCTGTGTCAGTGCTGTAGCCCAGTGATATACGGTGTGGGTTGTGTCCTGTGTCAGTGCTGTACCCCAGTGTTATACGGTGTGGGTTCTGTCCTGTGTCAGTGCTGTAGCCCAGTGTTATACGGTGTGGGTTCTGTCCTGTGTCAGTGTTGTACCCCAGTGTTATACGGTGTGGGTTCTCTCCTGTGTCAGTGCTGTAGCCCAGTGTTATACGGTGTGGGTTGTGTCCTGTGTCAGTGCTGTACCCCAGTGTTATACGGTGTGGGTTCTGTCCTGTGTCAGTGCTGTACCCCAGTGTTATACGGTGTGGGTTCTGTCCTGTGTCAGTGTTGTACCCCAGTGTTATACGATGTGGGTTCTGTCCTGTGTCAGTGCTGTAGCCCAGTGTTATACGGTGTGGGTTGTGTCCTATGTCAGTGCTGTACCCCAGTGTTATACGGTGTGGGTTGTGTCCTGTGTCAGTGCTGTACCCCAGTGTTATACGGTGTGGGTTGTGTCCTGTGTCAGTGCTGTAGCCCAGTGTTATACGGTGTGGGTTCTGTCCTGTGTCAGTGCTGTAGCCCAGTGTTATACGATGTGGGTTGTGTCCTGTGTCAGTGCTGTACCCCAGTGTTATACGGTGTGGGTTCTGTCCTGTGTCAGTGCTGTACCCCAGTGTTATACGGTGTGGGTTCTGTCCTGTGTCAGTGCTGTACCCCAGTGTTATACGGTGTGGGTTGTGTCCTGTGTCAGTGCTGTAGCCCAGTGTTATACGGTGTGGGTTGTGTCCTGTGTCAGTGCTGTACCCCAGTGTTATACGGTGTGGGTTCTGTCCTGTGTCAGTGCTGTACCCCAGTGTTATACGGTGTGGGTTGTGTCCTGTGTCAGTGCTGTAGCCCAGTGTTATACGGTATGTGTTCTGTCCTGTGCCAGTGCTGTACCCAGTGTTATACGGTATGTGTTCAGTCCTGTGTCAGTGCTGTAGCCCAGTGTTATACGGTGTGGGTTCTGTCCTGTGTCAGTGCTGTACCCCAGTGTTATACGGTATGTGTTCTGTCCTGTGCCAGTGCTGTACCCAGTGTTATACGGTATGTGTTCAGTCCTGTGTCAGTGCTGTAGCCCAGTGTTATACGTTGTGGGTTCTGTCCTGCGTCAGTGCTGTACCCCAGTGTTATACGGTGTGGGTTGTGTCCTGTGTCAGTGCTGTAGCCCAGTGTTATATGGTGTGGGTTCTGTCCTGTGTCAGTGCTGTAGCCCAGAGTTATACGGTGTGGGTTGTGTCCTGTGTCAGTGCTGTACCCCAGTGTTATACGGTGTGGGTTCTGTCCTGTGTCAGTGCTGTAGCCCAGTGTTATACGGTGTGGGTTCTGTCCTGTGTCAGTGCTGTAGCCCAGTGTTTTACGGTCTGGGTTCTGTCCAGCGTCAGTGCTGTACTCCAGTGTTATACGGTATGGGTGGTGTCCTGTGTCAGTGCTGTACCTCAGTGTTATACGGTGTGGATTCTGTCCTGTGTGAGTGCTGTAGCCCAGTGTTATACGGTGTGGGTTCTGTCCTGCGTCAGTGCTGTACCCCAGTGTTATACGGTGTGGGTTCTGTCCTGTGTCAGTGCTGTAGCCCAGTGTTATACGGTGTGGGTTCTGTCCTGTGTCAGTGCTGTACCCCAGTGTTATACGGTGTGGGTTCTGTCCTGTGTCAGTGCTGTACCCCAGTGTTATACGGTGTGGGTTGTGTCCTGTGTCAGTGCTGTAGCCCAGTGTTATACGGTGTGGGTTCTGTCCTGCGTCAGTGCTGTAGCCCAGTGTTTTACGGTCTGGGTTCTGTCCAGCGTCGGTGCTGTACTCCAGTGTTATACGGTATGGGTGGTGTCCTGTGTCAGTGCTGTACCTCAGTGTTATACGGTGTGGATTCTGTCCTGTGTGAGTGCTGTAGCCCAGTGTTATACGGTGTGGGTTCTGTCCTGCGTCAGTGCTGTACCCCAGTGTTATACGGTATGGGTTGTGTCCTGTGTCAGTGCTGTACATCAGTGTTATACGGTGTGGATTCTGTCCTGTGTCAGTGCTGTAGCCCAGTGTTATACGGTGTGGGTTCTGTCCTGTGTCAGTGCTGTACCCCAGTGTTATACGGTGTGTGTTCTGTCCTGTGTCAGTGCTGTACATCAGTGTTATACGGTGTGGATTCTGTCCTGTGTGAGTGCTGTAGCCCAGTGTTATACGGTGTGGGTTCTGTCCTGTGTCAGTGCTGTACCCCAGTGTTATACGGTGTGGGTTGTGTCCTGTGTCAGTGCTGTACCCCAGTGTTATACGGTGTGGGTTCAGTCGTGCGTCAGTGCTGTACCCCAGTGTTATACGGTATGGGTTGTGTCCTGTGTCAGTGCTGTACCCCAGTGTTATACGGTGTGGGTTCTGTCCTGTGTCAGTGCTGTAGCCCAGTGTTTTACGGTCTGGGTTCTGTCCAGCGTCAGTGCTGTACTCCAGTGTTATACGGTATGGGTGGTGTCCTGTGTCAGTGCTGTACCTCAGTGTTATACGGTGTGGATTCTGTCCTGTGTGAGTGCTGTAGCCCAGTGTTATACGGTGTGGGTTCTGTCCTGCGTCAGTGCTGTACCCCAGTGTTATACGGTGTGGGTTCTGTCCTGTGTCAGTGCTGTAGCCCAGTGTTATACGGTGTGGGTTCTGTCCTGTGTCAGTGCTGTACCCCAGTGTTATACGGTGTGGGTTCTGTCCTGTGTCAGTGCTGTACCCCAGTGTTATACGGTGTGGGTTGTGTCCTGTGTCAGTGCTGTAGCCCAGTGTTATACGGTGTGGGTTCTGTCCTGCGTCAGTGCTGTAGCCCAGTGTTTTACGGTCTGGGTTCTGTCCAGCGTCAGTGCTGTACTCCAGTGTTAAACGGTATGGGTGGTGTCCTGTGTCAGTGCTGTACCTCAGTGTTATACGGTGTGGATTCTGTCCTGTGTGAGTGCTGTAGCCCAGTGTTATACGGTGTGGGTTCTGTCCTGCGTCAGTGCTGTACCCCAGTGTTATACGGTATGGGTTGTGTCCTGTGTCAGTGCTGTACATCAGTGTTATACGGTGTGGATTCTGTCCTGTGTCAGTGCTGTAGCCCAGTGTTATACGGTGTGGGTTCTGTCCTGTGTCAGTGCTGTACCCCAGTGTTATACGGTGTGTGTTCTGTCCTGTGTCAGTGCTGTACATCAGTGTTATACGGTGTGGATTCTGTCCTGTGTGAGTGCTGTAGCCCAGTGTTATACGGTGTGGGTTCTGTCCTGTGTCAGTGCTGTACCCCAGTGTTATACGGTGTGGGTTGTGTCCTGTGTCAGTGCTGTACCCCAGTGTTATACGGTGTGGGTTCAGTCGTGCGTCAGTGCTGTACCCCAGTGTTATACGGTATGGGTTGTGTCCTGTGTCAGTGCTGTAACCCAGTGTTAAACGGTGTGGGTTCTGTCCTGCATCAGTGCTGTACCCCAGTGTTATACGGTGTGGGTTCTGTCCTGTGTCAGTGCTGTAGCCCAGTGTTATACGCTGTGGGCTCTGTCCTCTGTCAGTGCTGTACCCCAGTGTTATACGGTGTGGGTTCTGTCCTGTGTCAGTGCTGTACCCCAGTGTTATACGGTGTGGGTTCTGTCCTGTGTCACTGCTGTAGCCCAGTGTTATACGGTGTGGGTTCTGTCCTGTGTCAGTGCTGTACCCCAGTGTTATACGGTGTGGGTTCTGTCCTGTGTCAGTGCTGTACCCCAGTGTTATACGGTGTGGGTTCTGTCCTGTGTCAGTGCTGTACCCCAGTGTTATACGGTGTGGGTTCTGTCCTGTGTCAGTGCTGTACCCCAGTGTTATACGGTGTGGGTTGTGTCCTGTGTCAGTGCTGTACCCCAGTGTTAAACGGTGTGGGTTCTGTCCTGCATCAGTGCTGTACCCCAGTGTTATACGGTGTGGGTTCTGTCCTGTGTCAGTGCTGTAGCCCAGTGTTATACGCTGTGGGCTCTGTCCTCTGTCAGTGCTGTACCCCAGTGTTATACGGTGTGGGTTTTGTCCTGCGTCACTGCTGTAGCCCAGTGTTATACGGTGTGGGTTCTGTCCTGTGTCAGTGCTGTACCCCAGTGTTATACGGTGTGGGTTCTGTCCTGTGTCAGTGCTGTACCCCAGTGTTATACGGTGTGGGTTCTGTCCTGTGTCAGTGCTGTACCCCAGTGTTATACGGTGTGGGTTTTGTCCTGCGTCACTGCTGTAGCCCAGTGTTATACGGTGTGGGTTCTGTCTTGTGTCAGTGCTATACCCCAGTGTTATACGGTGTGGGTTCTGTCCTGTGTCAGTGCTGTACCCCAGTGTTATACGGTGTGGGTTCTGTCCTGTGTCAGTGCTGTACCCCAGTGTTATACGTTGTGGGTTCTGTCCTGTGTCAGTGCTGTACCCCAGTGTCATACGGTGTGGGTTCGCTCCTGTGTCAGTGCTGTACCCCAGTGTTATACGGTGTGGGTTCTGTCCTGTGTCAGTGCTGTAGCCCAGTGTTATACGGTGTGGGTTGTGTCCTGTGTCAGTGCTGTACGCCAGTGTTATACGGTGTGGGTTCTGTCCTGCGTCAGTGCTGTACCCCAATGTTATACGGTGTGGGTTCTGTCCTGTGTCAATGCTATACCCCAGTGTTATACGGTATGGGTTCTGTACTGTGTCAGTGCTGTACCCCAGTGTTATACGGTGTGGGTTCTGTCCTGTGTCAGTGCTGTACCCCAGTGTTATACGGTGTGGGTTCTGTCCTGTGTCAGTGCTGTACCCCAGTGTCATACGGTGTGGGTTCGCTCCTGTGTCAGTGCTGTAGCCCAGTGTTATACGGTGTGGGTTCTGTCCTGTGTCAGTGCTGTACCCCAGTGTTATACGGTGTGGGTTGTGTCCTGTGTCAGTGCTGTACGCCAGTGTTATACGGTGTGGGTTCTGTCCTGTGTCAGTGCTGTACGCCAGTGTTATACGGTGTGGGTTCTGTCCTGTGTCAGTGCTGTAGCCCAGTGTTATACGGTGTGGGTTCTGTCCTGTGTCAATGCTGTACCCCAGTGTTCTACGGTGTGGGTTCTGTCCTGTGTCAGTGCTGTACCCCAGTGTTATACGGTGTGGGTTGTGTCCTGCGTCAGTGCTGTACCCTAGAGTTATACGGTGTGGGTTCTGTCCTGCGTCAGTGCTGTACCCCAGTGTTATACGTTGTGGGTTCTGTCCTGCGTCAGTGCTGTACCCCAGTGTTATACGGTGTGGGTTGTGTCCTGTGTCAGTGCTGTACCCAGTGTTATACGGTGTGGGTTCTGTCCTGCGTCAGTGCTGTACCCCAGTGTTATACGGTGTGGGTTGTGTCCTGCGTCAGTGCTGTACCCCAGTGTTATACGGTGTGGGTTCTGTCCTGTGTCAGTGCCGTACCCCAGTGTTATACGGTGTGGGTTCTGTCCTGTGTCAGTGCTGTACCCCAGTGTTATACGGTGTGGGTTCGCTCCTGTGTCAGTGCTATACCCCAGTGTTATACGGTGTGGGTTCTGTCCTGCGTCAGTGCTGTACCCCAGTGTTATACGGTGTGGGTTCTGTCCTGTGTCAGTGCTGTACCCCAGTGTTATACGGTGTGGGTTCTGTCCTGTGTCAGTGCTGTGTCCCAGTGTTATACGGTGTGGGTTCTGTCCTGTGTCAGTGCTGTATCCCAGTGTTATACGGTGTGGGTTGTGTCCTGTGTCAGTGCTGTAGCCCAGTGTTATACGGTGTGGGTTCTGTCCTGAGTAAGTGCTGTAGCCCAGTGTTATACGGTGTGGGTTGTGTCCTGTGTCAGTGCTGTACCCCAGTGTTATACGGTGTGGGTTCTCTCCTGTGTCAGTGCTGTACCCCAGTGTTATACGGTGTGGGTTGTGTCCTGTGTCAGTGCTGTAGCCCACTGTTATGCGGTGTGGGTTGTGTCCTGTGTCAGTGCTGTACGCCAGTGTTATACGGTATGGGTTGTTCCTGCGTCAGTGCTGTAGCCCAGTGTTATACGGTGTGGGTTCTGTCCTGTGTCAGTGCTGTAGCCCAGTGTTATACGGTGTGGGTGGTGTCCTGCGTCAGTGCTGTAGCCCAGTGTTATAGGATGTGGGTTCTGTCCTGTGTCAGTGCTGTACCCCAGTGTTAAACGGTGTGTGTTCTGTCCTGCGTCAGTGCTGTACCCCAGTGTTATACGGTGTGGGTTCTGTCCTGTGTCAGTGCTGTACCCCAGTGTTAAACGGTGTGTGTTCTGTCCTGCGTCAGTGCTGTACCCCAGTGTTAGACGGTGTGGGTTCTGTCCTGTGTCAGTGCTGTACCCCAGTGTTATACGGTGTGGGTTGTGTCCTGTGTCAGTGCTGTACCCCAGTGTTATACGGTGTGGGTTCTGTACTGTGTCAGTGCTGTACCCCAGTGTTATACGGTGTGGGTTGTGTCCTGCGTCAGTGCTGTACCCCAGTGTTATACGGTGTGGATTCTGTCCTGTGTCAGTGCTGTAGCAAAGTGTTATACGGTATGGGTTCTGTCCTGTGTCAGTGCTGTACCCCAGTGGTATACGGTGTGGGTTCTGTCCTGTGTCAGTGCGGTAGCCAAGTCTTATACGGTGTGGGTTCGGTCCTGTGTCAGTGCTGTAGCCCAGTGTTATACGGTGTGGGTTCTGTCCTGTGTCAGTGCTGTAGCCCAGTGTTATACGGTGTGGGTTCTGTCCTGTGTCAGTGCTGTAGCCCAGTGTTATACGGTATGGGTTCTGTCCTGTGTCAGTGCGGTAGCCAAGTGTTATACGGTGTGGGTTCTGTCCTGTGTCAGTGCTGTAGCCCAGTGTTATACGGTGTGGGTTCGGTCCTTTGTGAGTGCTGTTGCCCAGTGTTAGACGGTGTGGGTTGTGTCCTGTGTCAGTGCTGTACCCCAGTGTTATACGGTTTGGGTTCGGTCCTGTGTCAGTGCTGTAGCCCAGTGTTATACGGTGTGGGTTCTGTCCTGCGTCAGTGCTGTACCCCAGTTTTATACGGTGTGGGTTGTGTCCTGTGTCAGTGCTGTACCCCAGTGTTATACGGTGTGGGTTGTGTCCTGCGTCAGTGCTGTACCCCAGTGTTATACGGTGTGGGTTGTGTCCGGCGTCAGTGCTGTACCCCAGTGTTATACGGTATGGGTTCTGTCCTGTGTCAGTGCTGTACCCCAGTGTTATACGGTGTGGGTTCTGTCCTGTGTCAGTGCTGTACATCAGTGTTATAAGGTGTGGGTTCGGTCCTGCGTCAGTGCTGTACCCCAGTGTTATACGGTGTGGGTTGTGTCCTGTGTCAGTGCTGTACCCCAGTGTTATACGGTGTGGGTTCTGTCCTGTGCCAGTGCTGTACCCAGTGTTATGCGGTGTGGGTTCTGTCCTGCGTCAGTGCTGAACCCCAGTGTTATGCGGTGTGGGTTCTGTCCTGCGTCAGTGCTGTACCCCAGTGTTATACGGTGTGGGTTCTGTCCTGTGTCAGTGCTGTAGCCCAGTGTTATACGGTGTGGGTTCTGTCCTGTGTCAGTGCTGTACCCCAGTGTTATACGGTGTGGGTTGTGTCCTGTGTCAGTGCTGTAGCCCAGTGTTATATGGTGTGGGTTCTGTCCTGTGTCAGTGCTGTACCCCAGTGTTATACGGTGTGGGTTCTGTCATGTGTCACTACTGCACCCCAGTGTTATACGGTGTGGGTTCTGTCCTGTGTCAGTGCTGTACCCCAGTATTATACGGTATGGGTTGTTCCTGCGTCAGTGCTGTAGCCCAGTGTTATACGGTGTGGGTTCTGTCATGTGTCAGTGCTGTAGCCCAGTGTTATACGGTGTGGGTTCTGTCCTGCGTCAGTGCCATACCCCAGTGTTATACGGTGTGGGTTTTGTCCTGCGTCAGTGCTGTACCCCAGTGTTATACGGTGTGGGTTCTGTCCTGTGTCAGTGCTGTACCCCAGTGTTATAAGGTGTGGGTTCGGTCCTGCGTCAGTGCTGTACCCCAGTGTTATACGGTGTGGGTTGTGTCCTGTGTCAGTGCTGTACCCCAGTGTTATACGGTGTGGGTTCTGTCCTGTGCCAGTGCTGTACCCAGTGTTATGCGGTGTGGGTTCTGTCCTGCGTCAATGCTGAACCCCAGTGTTATGCGGTGTGGGTTCTGTCCTGCGTCAGTGCTGTAGCCCAGTGTTATACGGTGTGGGTTCTGTCCTGTGTCAGTGCTGTACCCCAGTGTTATACGGTGTGGGTTGTGTCCTGTGTCAGTGCTGTAGCCCAGTGTTATATGGTGTGGGTTCTGTCCTGTGTCAGTGCTGTACCCCAGTGTTATACGGTGTGGGTTCTGTCCTGTGTCACTACTGCACCCCAGTGTTATACGGTGTGGGTTCTGTCCTGTGTCAGTGCTGTACCCCAGTATTATACGGTATGGGTTGTTCCTGCGTCAGTGCTGTAGCCCAGTGTTATACGGTGTGGGTTCTGTCATGTGTCAGTGCTGTAGCCCAGTGTTATACGGTGTGGGTTCTGTCCTGCGTCAGTGCCATACCCCAGTGTTATACGGTGTGGGTTTTGTCCTGCGCCAGTGCTGTACCCCAGTGTTATACGGTGTGGGTTGTGTCCTGTGTCAGTGCTGTAGCCCAGTGTTATACGGTGTGGGTTCTGTCCTGTGTCAGTGCTGCAGCCCAGTGTTATACGGTGTGGGTTCTGTCCTGTGTCAGTGCGGTAGCCAAGTCTTATACGGTGTGGGTTCGGTCCTGTGTCAGTGCTGTAGCCCAGTGTTATACGGTGTGGGTTCTGTCCTGTGTCAGTGCTGTAGCCCAGTGTTATACGGTGTGGGTTCTGTCCTGTGTCAGTGCGGTAGCCAGGTGTTATACGGTGTGGGTTCTGTCCTGTGTCAGTGCTGTACCCCAGTGTTATACGGTGTGGGTTCGGTCCTTTGTGAGTGCTGTTGCCCAGTGTTAGACGGTGTGGGTTGTGTCCTGTGTCAGTGCTGTACCCCAGTGTTATACGGTTTGGGTTCGGTCCTGTGTCAGTGCTGTAGCCCAGTGTTATACGGTGTGGGTTCTGTCCTGTGTCAGTGCTGTACCCCAGTGTTATACGGTGTGGGTTCTGTCCTGCGTCAGTGCTGTACCCCAGTTTTATACGGTGTGGGTTGTGTCCTGTGTCAGTGCTGTACCCCAGTGTTATACGGTGTGGGTTGTGTCCTGCGTCAGTGCTGTACCCCAGTGTTATACGGTGTGGGTTGTGTCCTGCGTCAGTGCTGTACCCCAGTGTTATACGGTGTGGGTTGTGTCCGGCGTCAGTGCTGTACCCCAGTGTTATACGGTATGGGTTCTGTCCTGTGTCAGTGCTGTACCCCAGTGTTATAAGGTGTGGGTTCGGTCCTGCGTCAGTGCTGTACCCCAGTGTTATACGGTGTGGGTTGTGTCCTGTGTCAGTGCTGTACCCCAGTGTTATACGGTGTGGGTTCTGTCCTGTGCCAGTGCTGTACCCAGTGTTATGCGGTGTGGGTTCTGTCCTGCGTCAGTGCTGAACCCCAGTGTTATGCGGTGTGGGTTGTGTCCTGTGTCAGTGCTGTAGCCCAGTGTTATACGGTGTGGGTTCTGTCCTGTGTCAGTGCTGTACCCCAGTGTTATACGGTGTGGGTTCTGTCCTGCGTCAGTGCTGTAGCCCAGTGTTATACGGTGTGGGTTCTGTCCTGTGTCAGTGCTGTACCCCAGTGTTATACGGTGTGGGTTGTGTCCTGTGTCAGTGCTGTAGCCCAGTGTTATATGGTGTGGGTTCTGTCCTGTGTCAGTGCTGTACCCCAGTGTTATACGGTGTGGGTTCTGTCCTGTGTCACTACTGCACCCCAGTGTTATACGGTGTGGGTTCTGTCCTGTGTCAGTACTGTACCCCAGTATTATACGGTATGGGTTGTTCCTGCGTCAGTGCTGTAGCCCAGTGTTATACGGTGTGGGTTCTGTCATGTGTCAGTGCTGTAGCCCAGTGTTATACGGTGTGGGTTCTGTCCTGCGTCAGTGCCATACCCCAGTGTTATACGGTGTGGGTTTTGTCCTGCGTCAGTGCTGTACCCCAGTGTTATACGTTGTGGGTTTTGTCCTGCGTCAGTGCTGTACCCCAGTGTTATACGGTGTGGGTTCTGTCCTGCGTCAGTGCCATACCCCAGTGTTATACGGTGTGGGTTTTGTCCTGCGTCAGTGCTGTACCCCAGTGTTATACGTTGTGGGTTCTGTCCTGTGTCAGTGCTATACCCCAGTGTTATACGGTGTGGGTTCTGTCCTGTGTCAGTGCTGTACCCCAGTGTTATACGGTGTGGGTTCTGTCCTGTGTCAGTGCTGTACCCCAGTGTTATACGGTATGGGTTCTGTCCTGTGTCAGTGCTGTACCCCAGTGTTATACGGAGTGGGTTCTGTCCTGTGTCAGTGCTGTACCCCAGTGTTATACGGTGTGGGTTCTGTCCTGTGTCAGTGCTATACCCCAGTGCTATACGTTGTGGGTTGTGTCCTGTGTCAGTGCTGTACCCCAGTGTTAAACGGTGTGTGTTCTGTCCTGCGTCAGTGCTGTACCCCAGTGTTAGACGGTGTGGGTTCTGTCCTGTGTCAGTGCTGTACCCCAGTGTTATACGGTGTGGGTTGTGTCCTGTGTCAGTGCGGTACCCCAGTGTTATACGGTGTGGGTTCTGTACTGTGTCAGTGCTGTACCCCAGTGTTATACGGTGTGGGTTGTGTCCTGTGTCAGTGCTGTACCCCAGTGTCATACGGTATGGGTTGTGTCCTGCGTCAGTGCTGTACCCCAGTGTTATACGGTGTGGGTTCTGTCCTGTGTCAGTGCTGTAGCCCAGTGTTATACGGTGTGGGTTCTGTCCTGTGTCAGTGCGGTAGCCAAGTGTTATACGGTGTGGGTTCGGTCCTGTGTCAGTGCTGTAGCCCAGTGTTATACGGTGTGGGTTCTGTCCTGTGTCAGTGCTGTACCCCAGTGTTATACGGTGTGGGTTCTGTCCTGTGTCAGTGCGGTAGCCAAGTATTATACGGTGTGGGTTGTGTCCTGTGTCAGTGCTGTAGCCCAGTGTTATACGGTGTGGGTTCGGTCCTTTGTGAGTGCTGTTGCCCAGTGTTAGACGGTGTGGGTTCTGTCCTGCGTCAGTGCTGTACCCCAGTGTTATGCGGTGTGGGTTGTGTCCTGTGTCAGTGCTGTACCCCAGTGTTATACGGTTTGGGTTCGGTCCTGTGTCAGTGCTGTAGCCCAGTGTTATACGGTGTGGGTTCTGTCCTGCGTCAGTGCTGTACCCCAGTGTTATACGGTGTGGGTTGTGTCCTGTGTCAGTGCTGTACCCCAGTGTTATACGGTGTGGGTTGTGTCCTGCGTCAGTGCTGTACCCCAGTGTTATACGGTGTGGGTTGTGTCCTGCGTCAGTGCTGTACCCCAGTGTTATACGGTGTGGGTTGTGTCCGGCGTCAGTGCTGTACCCCAGTGTTATACGGTATGGGTTCTGTACTGTGTCAGTGCTGTACCCCAGTGTTATACGGTGTGGGTTCGGTCCTGTGTCAGTGCTGTATCCCAGTGTTATACGGTGTGGGTTCGGTCCTTTGTCAGTGCTGTAGCCCAGTGTTATACGGTGTGGGTTGTGTCCTGTGTCAGTGCTGTACCCCAGTGTTATACGGTATGGGTTGTGTCCTGCGTCAGTGCTGTACCCCAGTGTTATACGGTGTGGGTTGTGTCCTGCGTCAGTGCTGTACCCCAGTGTTATACGGTGTGGGTTGTGTCCTGTGTCAGTGCTGTACCCCAGTGTTATACGGTGTGGGTTCTGTCCTGCGTCAGTGCTGTACCCCAGTGTTATGCGGTGTGGGTTCTGTCCTGCGTCAGTGCTGTACCCCAGTGTTATACGGTGTGGGTTCTGTCCTGTGTCAGTGCTGTAGCCCAGTGTTATACGGTGTGGGTTCTGTCCTGTGTCAGTGCTGTACCCCAGTGTTATACGGTGTGGGTTGTGTCCTGTGTCAGTGCTGTAGCCCAGTGTTATATGGTGTGGGTTCAGTCCTGTGTCAGTGCTGTACCCCAGTGTTATACGGTGTAGGTTCTGTCCTGTGTCACTACTGTACCCCAGTGTTATACGGTGTGGGTTCTGTCCTGTGTCAGTGCTGTACCCCAGAATTATACGGTATGGGTTGTTCCTGCGTCAGTGCTGTAGCCCAGTGTTATACGGTGTGGGTTCTGTCCTGTGTCAGTGCTATACCCCAGTGTTATACGGTGTGGGTTCTGTCCTGTGTCAGTGCTGTACCCCAGTGTTATACGTTGTGGGTTGTGTCCTGTGTCAGTGCTGTAGCCCAGTGTTATACGGTGTGGGTTGTGTCCTGTGTCAGTGCGGTAGCGCAGTGTTATACGGTATGGGTTCTGTCCTGAGTAAGTGCTGTAGCCCAGTGTTATACGGTGTGGGTTCTGTCCTGTGTCAGTGCTGTACCCCAGTGTTATACGGTGTGGGTTCTGTCCTGTGTCAGTGCTGTACCCCAGTGTTATACAGTGTGGGTTCTGTCCTGTGTCAGTGCTGTACCCCAGTGTTATACGGTGTGGGTTCAGTCGTGCGTCAGTGCTGTACCCCAGTGTTATACGGTGTGGGTTGTGTCCTGTGTCAGTGCTGTTGCCCACTGTTATGCGCTGTGGGTTGTGTCCTGTGTCAGTGCTGTACGCCAGTGTTATACGGTATGGGTTGTTCCTGCGTCAGTGCTGTAGCCCAGTGTTATACGGTGTGGGTTCTGTCCTGTGTCAGTGCTGTAGCCCAGTGTTATACGGTATGGGTTGTGTCCTGCGTCAGTGCTGTACCCCTGTGTTATACGGTGTGGGTTCTGTCCTGTGTCAGTGCTGTACCCCAGTGTTAAACGGTGTGTGTTCTGTCCTGCGTCAGTGCTGTACCCCAGTGTTATACGGGGTGGGTTCTGTCCTGTGTCAGTGCTGTAGCCCAGTGTTATACGGTGTGGGTTCTGTCCTGTGTCAGTGCTGTACCGCAGTGTTATACTGTGTGGGTTGTGTCCTGTGTCAGTGCGGTACCCCAGTGTTATACGGTGTGGGTTGTGTCCTGTGTCAGTGCGGTACCCCAGTGTTATACGGTGTGGGTTGTGTCCTGTGTCAGTGCTGTACCCCAGTGTCATACGGTATGGGTTGTGTCCTGCGTCAGTGCTGTACCCCAGTGTTATACGGTGTGGGTTCTGTCCTGTGTCAGTGCTGTAGCAAAGTGTTATACGGTATGGGTTCTGTCCTGTGTCAGTGCGGTAGCCAAGTGTTATACGGTGTGGGTTGTGTCCTGTGTCAGTGCTGTAGCCCAGTGTTATACGGTGTGGGTTCGGTCCTTTGTGAGTGCTGTTGCCCAGTGTTAGACGGTGTGGGTTCTGTCCTGCGTCAGTGCTGTACCCCAGTGTTATGCGGTGTGGGTTGTGTCCTGTGTCAGTGCTGTACCCCAGTGTTATACGGTTTGGGTTCGGTCCTGTGTCAGTGCTGTAGCCCAGTGTTATACGGTGTGGGTTCTGTCCTGCGTCAGTGCTGTACCCCAGTGTTATACGGTGTGGGTTGTGTCCTGTGTCAGTGCTGTACCCCAGTGTTATACGGTGTGGGTTGTGTCCTGCGTCAGTGCTGTACCCCAGTGTTATACGGTGTGGGTTGTGTCCTGTGTCAGTGCTGTACCCCAGTGTTATACGGTGTGGGTTGTGTCCTGTGTCAGTGCTGTACCCCAGTGTTATACGGTGTGGGTTGTGTCCTGCGTCAGTGCTGTACCCCAGTGTTATACGGTGTGGGTTGTGTCCTGCGTCAGTGCTGTACCCCAGTGTTATACGGTGTGGGTTGTGTCCGGCGTCAGTGCTGTACCCCAGTGTTATACGGTATGGGTTCTGTACTGTGTCAGTGCTGTACCCCAGTGTTATACGGTGTGGGTTCGGTCCTGTGTCAGTGCTGTATCCCAGTGTTATACGGTGTGGGTTCGGTCCTTTGTCAGTGCTGTAGCCCAGTGTTATACGGTGTGGGTTGTGTCCTGTGTCAGTGCTGTACCCCAGTGTTATACGGTATGGGTTGTGTCCTGCGTCAGTGCTGTACCCCAGTGTTATACGGTGTGGGTTGTGTCCTGCGTCAGTGCTGTACCCCAGTGTTATACGGTGTGGGTTGTGTCCTGTGTCAGTGCTGTACCCCAGTGTTATACGGTGTGGGTTCTGTCCTGCGTCAGTGCTGTACCCCAGTGTTATGCGGTGTGGGTTCTGTCCTGCGTCAGTGCTGTACCCCAGTGTTATACGGTGTGGGTTCTGTCCTGTGTCAGTGCTGTACCCCAGTGTTATACGGTGTGGGTTCTGTCCTGTGTCAGTGCTGTACCCCAGTGTTATACGGTGTGGGTTGTGTCCTGTGTCAGTGCTGTAGCCCAGTGTTATATGGTGTGGGTTCAGTCCTGTGTCAGTGCTGTACCCCAGAATTATACGGTATGGGTTGTTCCTGCGTCAGTGCTGTAGCCCAGTGTTATACGGTGTGGGTTCTGTCCTGTGTCAGTGCTATACCCCAGTGTTATACGGTGTGGGTTCTGTCCTGTGTCAGTGCTGTACCCCAGTGTTATACGGTGTGGGTTGTGTCCTGTGTCAGTGCTATACCCCAGTGCTATACGTTGTGGGTTGTGTCCTGTGTCAGTGCTGTAGCCCAGTGTTATACGGTGTGGGTTGTGTCCTGTGTCAGTGCGGTAGCGAAGTGTTATACGGTATGGGTTCTGTCCTGAGTAAGTGCTGTAGCCCAGTGTTATACGGTGTGGGTTCTGTCCTGTGTCAGTGCTATACGGTGTGGGTTCTGTCCTGTGTCAGTGCTGTACCCCAGTGTTATACGGTGTGGGTTCTGTCCTGTGTCAGTGCTGTACCCCAGTGTTATACGGTGTGGGTTCAGTCGTGCGTCAGTGCTGTACCCCAGTGTTATACGGTGTGGGTTGTGTCCTGTGTCAGTGCTGTTGCCCACTGTTATGCGCTGTGGGTTGTGTCCTGTGTCAGTGCTGTACGCCAGTGTTATACGGTATGGGTTGTTCCTGCGTCAGTGCTGTAGCCCAGTGTTATACGGTGTGGGTTCTGTCCTGTGTCAGTGCTGTAGCCCAGTGTTATACGGTATGGGTTGTGTCCTGCGTCAGTGCTGTACCCCTGTGTTATACGGTGTGGGTTCTGTCCTGTGTCAGTGCTGTACCCCAGTGTTAAACGGTGTGTGTTCTGTCCTGCGTCAGTGCTGTACCCCAGTGTTATACGGGGTGGGTTCTGTCCTGTGTCAGTGCTGTACCCCAGTGTTATACGGTGTGGGTTCTGTCCTGTGTCAGTGCTGTACCGCAGTGTTATACTGTGTGGGTTGTGTCCTGTGTCAGTGCGGTACCCCAGTGTTATACGGTGTGGGTTGTGTCCTGTGTCAGTGCGGTACCCCAGTGTTATACGGTGTGGGTTGTGTCCTGTGTCAGTGCTGTACCCCAGTGTCATACGGTATGGGTTGTGTCCTGCGTCAGTGCTGTACCCCAGTGTTATACGGTGTGGGTTCTGTCCTGTGTCAGTGCTGTAGCAAAGTGTTATACGGTATGGGTTCTGTCCTGTGTCAGTGCTGTACCCCAGTGTTATACGGTGTGGGTTTTGTCCTGCATCAGTGCTGTACTCCAGTGTCATACGGTGTGGGTTCTGTCCTGTGTCAGTGCTGTAGCCCAGTATTATACGGTGCGGGTTGTGTCCTGCGTCAGTGCTGTACCCCAGTGTTATACGGTGTGGGTTCTGTCCTGTGTCAGTGCTGTACCCAAGTGTTATACGGTGTGGGTTTTGTCCTGCATCAGTGCTGTACTCCAGTGTCATACGGTGTGGGTTCTGTCCTGTGTCAGTGCTGTACTCCAGTGTCATACGGTGTGGGTTCGGTCCTGTGTCAGTGCTGTACCCCAGTGTTATACGGTGTGGGTTCTGTCCTGCGTCAGTGCTGTAGCCCAGTGTTATACGGTGTGGGTTCTGTCCTGCGTCAGTGCTGTACCCCAGTGTTATACGGTGTGGGTTCTGTCCTGTGTCAGTGCTGTACCCCAGTGTTATACGGTGTGGGTTGTGTCCTGCGTCAGTGCTGTACCCCAGTGTTATACGGTGTGTGTTCTGTCCTGTGTCAGTTCTGTAGCCCAGTGTTATACGGTGTGGGTTGTGTCCTGTGTCAGTGCTGTACCCCATTGTTATACGGTTTGGGTTCGGTCCTGTGTCAGTGCTGTAGCCCAGTGTTATACGGTGTGGGTTCTGTCCTGTGTCAGTGCTGTAGCCCAGTGTTATACGGTGTGGGTTCTGTCCTGTGTCAGTGCTGTAGCCCAGTGTTATACGGTGTGGGTTCTGTCCTGTGTCAGTGCTGTACCCCAGTGTTATACGGTGTGGGTTCTGTCCTGTGTCAGTGCTGTAGCCCAGTGTTATACGGTGTGGGTTCTGTCCTGTGTCAGTGCTGTAGCCCAGTGTTATACGGTGTGGGTTGTGTCCTGTGTCAGTGCTGTACCCCAGTGTTATACGGTGTGGGTTCTGTCCTGCGTCAGTGCTGTACCCCAGTGTTATACGGTGTGGGTTGTGTCCTGTGTCAGTGCTGTACCCCAGTGTTATACGGTGTGGGTTGTGTCCGGCGTCAGTGCTGTACCCCAGTGTTATACGGTATGGGTTCTGTCCTGTGTCAGTGCTGTACCCCAGTGTTATACGGTGTGGGTTCGGTCCTGTGTCAGTGCTGTATCCCAGTGTTATACGGTGTGGGATCGGTCCTTTGTCAGTGCTGTAGCCCAGTGTTATACGGTGTGGGTTGTGTCCTGTGTCAGTGCTGTACCCCAGTGTTATACGGTGTGGGTTGTGTCCTGTATCAGAGCTGTACCCCAGTGTTATATGGTGTGGGTTGTCTCCTGTGTCAGTGCTGTACCCCAGTGTTATACGGTGTGGGTTCTGTCCTGTGTCAGTGCTGTACCCCAGTGTTATACGGTATGGGTTGTGTCCTGTGTCAGTGCTGTACCCCAGTGTTATACGGTGTGGGTTGTGTCCTGTGTCAGTGCTGTACCCCAGTGTTATGCGGTGTGGGTTCTGTCCTGCGTCAGTGCTGTACCCAAGTGTTATACGGTGTGGGTTGTGTCCTGTGTCAGTGCTGTAGCCCAGTGTTATACGGTGTGGGTTCTGTCCTGTGTCAGTGCTGTACGCCAGTGTTGTACGGTGTGGGTTCTGTCCTGTGTCAGTGCTGTACCCCAGTGTTATACGGTGTGTGTTCTGTCCTGTGTCAGTGCTGTACCCCAGTGTTATACGGTGTGGGTTCTGTCCTGTGTCTGTGCTGTACCCCAGTGTTATACGGTGTGTGTTCTGTCCTGTGCCAGTGCTGTAGCCCAGTGTTATACGGTGTGGGTTCTGTCCTGTGTCTGTGCTGTACCCCAGTGTTATACGGTGTGTGTTCTGTCCTGTGCCAGTGCTGTACCCCAGTGTTATACGGTGTGGGTCCTGTCCTGTGTCAGTGCTGTACCCCAGTGTTATACGGTGTGGGTTGTGTCCTGTGTCAGTGCTGTACCCCAGTGTTATACGGTGTGGGTTCTGTCCTGTGTCAGTGTTGTACCCCAGTGTTATACGGTGTGGGTTCTGTCCTGTGTCAGTGCGGTAGCCCAGTGTTATACGGTGTGGGTTCTGTCCTGTGTCAGTGCTGTAGCCCAGTGTTATACGGTGTGGGTTGTGTCCTGTGTCAGTGCTGTACCCCAGTGTTATACGGTGTGGGTTCTGTCCTGTGTCAGTGCTGTACCCCAGTGTTATACGGTGTGGGTTCTGTCCTGAGTAAGTGCTGTAGCCCAGTGTTATACGGTGTGGGTTGTGTCCTGTGTCAGTGCTGTACCCCAGTGTTATACGGTGTGGGTTGTGTCCTGTGTCAGTGCTGTACCCCAGTGTTATACGGTGTGGGTTCTGTCCTGTGTCAGTGCTGTAACCCAGTGTTATACGGTGTGGGTTCTGTCCTGTGTCAGTGCTGTACCCCAGTGTTATACGGTGTGGGTTGTGTCCTGTGTCAGTGCTGTACCCCAGTGTTATACGGTGTGGGTTCTGTCCTGTGTCAGTGCTGTACCCCAGTGTTATACGGTGTGGGTTCTGTCCTGTGTCAGTGCTGTACCCCAGTGTTATACGGTGTCGGTTGTGTCCTGTGTCAGTGCTGTAGCCCACTGTTATGCGGTGTGGGTTGTGTCCTGTGTCAGTGCTGTACGCCAGTGTTATACGGTATGGGTTGTTCCTGCGTCAATGCTGTAGCCCAGTGTTATACGGTGTGGGTTCTGTCCTGTGTCAGTGCTGTAGCCCAGTGTTATACGGTGTGGGTTGTGTCCTGCGTCAGTGCTGTAGCCCAGTGTTATACGATGTGGGTTCTGTCCTGTGTCAGTGCTGTACCCCAGTGTTAAACGGTGTGTGTTCTGTCCTGCGTCAGTGCTGTACCCCAGTGTTATACGGTGTGTATTCTGTCCTGTGTCAGTGCTGTACCCCAGTGTTATACGGTGTGTGTTCTGTCCTGCGTCAGTGCTGTACCCCAGTGTTATACGGGGTGGGTTCTGTACTGCGTCAGTGCTGTACCCCAGTGTTATACGGTGTGGGTTCTGTCCTGTGTCAGTGCTGTACCCCAGTGTTATACGGTGTGGGTTGTGTCCTGTGTCAGTGCGGTACCCCAGTGTTATACGGTGTGGGTTCTGTCCTGTGTCAGTGCTGTAGCCCAGTGTTATACGGTGTGGGTTCTGTACTGTGTCAGTGCTGTACCCCAGTGTTATACGGTGTGGGTTGTGTCCTGTGTCA
The DNA here is from genome assembly GCF_037043375.1 of Chiloscyllium plagiosum. Lineage (NCBI taxonomy): Eukaryota > Metazoa > Chordata > Chondrichthyes > Orectolobiformes > Hemiscylliidae > Chiloscyllium > Chiloscyllium plagiosum. The sequence goes on along the minus strand of NW_028270143.1, from coordinate 137,677,411 downwards.
GTGCTGTACCCCAGTGTCATACGGTATGGGTTGTGTCCTGCGTCAGTGCTGTACCCCAGTGTTATACGGTGTGGGTTCTGTCCTGTGTCAGTGCTGTAGCCCGGTGTTATACGGTGTGGGTTCTGTCCTGTGTCAGTGCTGTACCCCAGTGTTATACGGTGTGGGTTGTGTCCTGTGTCAGTGCTGTACCCCAGTGTTATACGGTGTGGGTTGTGTCCTGTGTCAGTGCTGTACCCCAGTGTTATACGGTGTGGGTTGTGTCCTGTGTCAGTGCTGTACCCCAGTGTTATACGGTGTGGGTTGTGTCCTGTGTCAGTGCGGTACCCCAGTGTTATACGGTGTGGGTTCTGTACTGTGTCAGTGCTGTACCCCAGTGTTATACGGTGTGGGTTGTGTCCTGTGTCAGTGCTGTACCCCAGTGTCATACGGTATGGGTTGTGTCCTGCGTCAGTGCTGTACCCCAGTGTTATACGGTGTTGGTTCTGTCCTGTGTCAGTGCTGTAGCCCAGTGTTATACGGTATGGGTTCTGTCCTGTGTCAGTGCTGTACCCCAGTGTTATACGGTGTGGGTTGTGTCCTGTGTCAGTGCTGTAGCCCAGTGTTATACGGTGTGGGTTGTGTCCGGCGTCAGTGCTGTACCCCAGTGTTATACGGTATGGGTTCTGTCCTGTGTCAGTGCTGTACCCCAGTGTTATACGGTGTGGGTTCGGTCCTGTGTCAGTGCTGTATCCCAGTGTTATACGGTGTGGGTTGTGTCCTGTGTCAGTGCTGTACCCCAGTGTTATACGGTGTGGGTTGTGTCCTGTATCAGAGCTGTACCCCAGTGTTATACGGTGTGGGTTGTCTCCTGTGTCAGTGCTGTACCCCAGTGTTATACGGTGTGGGTTCTGTCCTGTGTCAGTGCTGTACCCCAGTGTTATACGGTATGGGTTGTGTCCTGTGTCAGTGCTGTACCCCAGTGTTATACGGTGTGGGTTGTGTCCTGCGTCAGTGCTGTACCCCAGTGTTATGCGGTGTGGGTTCTGTCCTGCGTCAGTGCTGTACCCCAGTGTTATACGGTGTGGGTTCTGTCCTGTGTCAGTGCTGTACCCCAGTGTTATACGGTGTTGGTTCTGTCCTGCGTCAGTGCTGTACCCCAGTGTTATACGGTGTGGGTTCTGTCCTGTGTCAGTGCTGTACCCAAGTGTTATACGGTGTGGGTTGTGTCCTGTGTCAGTGCTGTAGCCCAGTGTTATACGGTGTGGGTTCTGTCCTGCGTCAGTGCTGTACCCCAGTGTTATACGGTGTGGGTTCTGTCCTGTGTCAGTGATGTACGCCAGTGTTGTACGGTGTGGGTTCTGTCCTGTGTCAGTGCTGTACCCCAGTGTTATACGGTGTGTGTTCTGTCCTGTGTCAGTGCTGTACCCCAGTGTTATACGGTGTGGGTTCTGTCCTGTGTCTGTGCTGTACCCCAGTGTTATACGGTGTGGGTTCTGTCCTGTGTCAGTGCTGTACCCCAGTGTTATACGGTGTGTGTTCTGTCCTGTGTCAGTGCTGTACCCCAGTGTTATACAGTGTGGGTTGTGACCTGTGTCAGTGCTGTACCCCAGTGTTATACGGTGTGTGTTCGGTCCTGTGTCAGTGCTGTACCCCAGTGTTATACGGTGTGGGTTCTGTCCTGTGTCAGTGCTGTACCCCAGTGTTATACGGTGTGGGTTCTGTCCTGTGTCAGTGCTGTACCCCAGTGTTATACAGTGTGGGTTGTGACCTGTGTCAGTGCTGTACCCCAGTGTTATACGGTGTGAGTTCGGTCCTCTGTCAGTGCTGTACCCCAGTGTTATACGGTGTGGGTTCTGTCCTGTGTCAGTGCTGTACCCCAGTGTTATACGGTGTGGGTACTGTCCTGCGTCAGTGCTGTACCCCAGTGTTATACGGTGTGGGTTCTGTCCTGTGTCAGTGCTGTAGCCCAGTGTTATACGGTGTGGGTTGTGTCCTGTGTCAGTGCTGTAGCCCAGTGTTATACGGTGTGGGTTCTGTCCTGTGTCAGTGCTGTACCCCAGTGTTATACGGTGTGGGTTCTGTCCTGTGTCAGTGCTGTACCCCAGTGTTATACGGTGTGGGTTGTGTCCTGTGTCAGTGCTGTACCCCAGTGTTATACGGTGTGGGTTGTGTCCTGTGTCAGTGCTGTACTCCAGTGTTATACGGTGTGGGTTCTGTCCTGTGTCAGTGCTGTAGCCCAGTGTTATACGGTGTGGGTTGTGTCCTGTGTCAGTGCTGTAGCCCAGTGTTATACGGTGTGGGTTCTGTCCTGTGTCAGTGCTATACCCCAGTGTTATACGGTGTGGGTTCTGTCCTGTGTCAGTGCTGTACCCCAGTGTTATACGGTGTGGGTTCTGTCCTGTGTCAGTGCTGTACCCCAGTGTTATACGGTGTGCGTTCTGTCCTGTGTCAGTGCTGTATCCCAGAGTTATACGGTGTGGGTTGTGTCCTGTGTCAGTGCTGTAGCCCAGTGTTATACGGTGTGGGTTGTGTCCTGTGTCAGTGCTGTACTCCAGTGTTATACGGTGTGGGTTCTGTCCTGTGTCAGTGCTGTAGCCCAGTGTTATACGGTGTGGGTTGTGTCCTGTGTCAGTGCTGTAGCCCAGTGTTATACGGTGTGGGTTCTGTCCTGTGTCAGTGCTGTAGCCCAGTGTTATACGGTGTGGGTTGTGTCCTGTGTCAGTGCTGTAGCCCAGTGTTATACGGTGTGGGTTCTGTCCTGAGTAAGTGCTGTAGCCCAGTGTTATACGGTGTGGGTTGTGTCCTGTGTCAGTGCTGTACCCCAGTGTTATACGGTGTGGGTTGTGTCCTGTGTCAGTGCTGTACCCCAGTGTTATACGGTGTGGGTTGTGTCCTGTGTCAGTGCTGTACCCCAGTGTTATACGGTGTCGGTTGTGTCCTGTGTCAGTGCTGTACCCCACTGTTATGCGGTGTGGGTTGTGTCCTGTGTCAGTGCTGTACCCCAGTGTTATACGGTGTGGGTTCTGTCGTGCGTCAGTGCTGTACCCCAGTGTTATACGGTGTGGGTTGTGTCCTGTGTCAGTGCTGTACCCCAGTGTTATACGGTGTGGGTTGTGTCCTGTGTCAGTGCGGTACCCCAGTGTTATACGGTGTGGGTTCTGTACTGTGTCAGTGCTGTACCCCAGTGTTATACGGTGTGGGTTGTGTCCTGTGTCAGTGCTGTACCCCAGTGTCATACGGTATGGGTTGTGTCCTGCGTCAGTGCTGTACCCCAGTGTTATACGGTGTTGGTTCTGTCCTGTGTCAGTGCTGTAGCCCAGTGTTATACGGTATGGGTTCTGTCCTGTGTCAGTGCTGTACCCCAGTGTTATACGGTGTGGGTTGTGTCCTGTGTCAGTGCTGTAGCCCAGTGTTATACGGTATGGGTTCTGTCCTGTGTCAGTGCTGTACCCCAGTGTTATACGGTGTGGGTTGTGTCCTGTGTCAGTGCTGTCGCCCAGTGTTATACGGTGTGGGTTGTGTCCGGCGTCAGTGCTGTACCCCAGTGTTATACGGTATGGGTTCTGTCCTGTGTCAGTGCTGTACCCCAGTGTTATACGGTGTGGGTTCGGTCCTGTGTCAGTGCTGTATCCCAGTGTTATACGGTGTGGGTTGTGTCCTGTGTCAGTGCTGTACCCCAGTGTTATACGGTGTGGGTTGTGTCCTGTATCAGAGCTGTACCCCAGTGTTATACGGTGTGGGTTGTCTCCTGTGTCAGTGCTGTACCCCAGTGTTATACGGTGTGGGTTCTGTCCTGTGTCAGTGCTGTACCCCAGTGTTATACGGTATGGGTTGTGTCCTGTGTCAGTGCTGTACCCCAGTGTTATACGGTGTGGGTTGTGTCCTGCGTCAGTGCTGTACCCCAGTGTTATGCGGTGTGGGTTCTGTCCTGCGTCAGTGCTGTACCCCAGTGTTATACGGTGTTGGTTCTGTCCTGCGTCAGTGCTGTACCCCAGTGTTATACGGTGTGGGTTCTGTCCTGTGTCAGTGCTGTACCCAAGTGTTATACGGTGTGGGTTGTGTCCTGTGTCAGTGCTGTAGCCCAGTGTTATACGGTGTGGGTTCTGTCCTGTGTCAGTGATGTACGCCAGTGTTGTACGGTGTGGGTTCTGTCCTGTGTCAGTGCTGTACCCCAGTGTTATACGGTGTGTGTTCTGTCCTGTGTCAGTGCTGTACCCCAGTGTTATACGGTGTGGGTTCTGTCCTGTGTCTGTGCTGTACCCCAGTGTTATACGGTGTGGGTTCTGTCCTGTGTCAGTGCTGTACCCCAGTGTTATACGGTGTGTGTTCTGTCCTGTGTCAGTGCTGTACCCCAGTGTTATACAGTGTGGGTTGTGACCTGTGTCAGTGCTGTACCCCAGTGTTATACGGTGTGTGTTCGGTCCTGTGTCAGTGCTGTACCCCAGTGTTATACGGTGTGGGTTCTGTCCTGTGTCAGTGCTGTACCCCAGTGTTATACGGTGTGGGTTCTGTCCTGTGTCAGTGCTGTACCCCAGTGTTATACAGTGTGGGTTGTGACCTGTGTCAGTGCTGTACCCCAGTGTTATACGGTGTGAGTTCGGTCCTCTGTCAGTGCTGTACCCCAGTGTTATACGGTGTGGGTTCTGTCCTGTGTCAGTGCTGTACCCCAGTGTTATACGGTGTGGGTACTGTCCTGCGTCAGTGCTGTACCCCAGTGTTATACGGTGTGGGTTCTGTCCTGTGTCAGTGCTGTAGCCCAGTGTTATACGGTGTGGGTTGTGTCCTGTGTCAGTGCTGTACCCCAGTGTTATACGGTGTGGGTTCTGTCCTGTGTCAGTGCTGTACCCCAGTGTTATACGGTGTGGGTTCTGTCCTGTGTCAGTGCTGTACCCCAGTGTTATACGGTGTGGGTTCTGTCCTGTGTCAGTGCTGTACCCCAGTGTTATACGGTGTGGGTTCTGTCCTGTGTCAGTGCTGTACCCCAGTGTTATACGGTGTGAGTTCGGTCCTGTGTCAGTGCTGTACCCCAGTGTTATACGGTGTGGGTTCTGTCCTGTGTCAGTGCTGTACCCCAGTGTTATACGGTGTGGGTTCTGTCCTGTGTCAGTGCTGTACCCCAGTGTTATACGGTGTGGGTTCTGTCCTGTGTCAGTGCGGTAGCCCAGTGTTATACGGTGTGGGTTGTGTCCTGTGTCAGTGCTGTAGCCCAGTGTTATACGGTGTGGGTTGTGTCCTGTGTCAGTGCTGTACTCCAGTGTTATACGGTGTGGGTTCTGTCCTGTGTCAGTGCTGTAGCCCAGTGTTATACGGTGTGGGTTGTGTCCTGTGTCAGTGCTGTAGCCCAGTGTTATACGGTGTGGGTTCTGTCCTGTGTCAGTGCTATACCCCAGTGTTATACGGTGTGGGTTCTGTCCTGTGTCAGTGCTGTACCCCAGTGTTATACGGTGTGGGTTCTGTCCTGTGTCAGTGCTGTACCCCAGTGTTATACGGTGTGCGTTCTGTCCTGTGTCAGTGCTGTATCCCAGAGTTATACGGTGTGGGTTGTGTCCTGTGTCAGTGCTGTAGCCCAGTGTTATACGGTGTGGGTTGTGTCCTGTGTCAGTGCTGTACTCCAGTGTTATACGGTGTGGGTTCTGTCCTGTGTCAGTGCTGTAGCCCAGTGTTATACGGTGTGGGTTGTGTCCTGTGTCAGTGCTGTAGCCCAGTGTTATACGGTGTGGGTTCTGTCCTGTGTCAGTGCTGTAGCCCAGTGTTATACGGTGTGGGTTGTGTCCTGTGTCAGTGCTGTAGCCCAGTGTTATACGGTGTGGGTTCTGTCCTGAGTAAGTGCTGTAGCCCAGTGTTATACGGTGTGGGTTGTGTCCTGTGTCAGTGCTGTACCCCAGTGTTATACGGTGTGGGTTGTGTCCTGTGTCAGTGCTGTAGCCCAGTGTTATACGGTGTGGGTTGTGTCCTGTGTCAGTGCTGTACCCCAGTGTTATACGGTGTCGGTTGTGTCCTGTGTCAGTGCTGTACCCCACTGTTATGCGGTGTGGGTTCTGTCCTGTGTCAGTGCTGTACCCCAGTGTTATACGGTGTGGGTTCTGTCGTGCGTCAGTGCTGTAGCCCAGTGTTATACGGTGTGGGTTCTGTCCTGTGTCAGTGCTGTACCCCAGTGTTAAACGGTGTGTGTTCTGTCCTGCGTCAGTGCTGTACCCCAGTGTTATACGGTGTGGATTCTGTCCTGCGTCAGTGCTGTACGCCAGTGTTATACGGTATGGGTTGTTCCTGCGTCAGTGCTGTAGCCCAGTGTTATACGGTGTGGGTTCTGTCCTGTGTCAGTGCTGTAGCCCAGTGTTATACGGTATGGGTTGTGTCCTGCGTCAGTGCTGTACCCCTGTGTTATACGGTGTGGGTTCTGTCCTGTGTCAGTGCTGTACCCCAGTGTTAAACGGTGTGTGTTCTGTCCTGCGTCAGTGCTGTACCCCAGTGTTATACGGGGTGGGTTCTGTCCTGTGTCAGTGCTGTAGCCCAGTGTTATACGGTGTGGGTTCTGTCCTGTGTCAGTGCTGTACCGCAGTGTTATACTGTGTGGGTTGTGTCCTGTGTCAGTGCGGTACCCCAGTGTTATACGGTGTGGGTTGTGTCCTGTGTCAGTGCGGTACCCCAGTGTTATACGGTGTGGGTTGTGTCCTGTGTCAGTGCTGTACCCCAGTGTCATACGGTATGGGTTGTGTCCTGCGTCAGTGCTGTACCCCAGTGTTATACGGTGTGGGTTCTGTCCTGTGTCAGTGCTGTAGCAAAGTGTTATACGGTATGGGTTCTGTCCTGTGTCAGTGCGGTAGCCAAGTGTTATACGGTGTGGGTTGTGTCCTGTGTCAGTGCTGTAGCCCAGTGTTATACGGTGTGGGTTCGGTCCTTTGTGAGTGCTGTTGCCCAGTGTTAGACGGTGTGGGTTCTGTCCTGCGTCAGTGCTGTACCCCAGTGTTATGCGGTGTGGGTTGTGTCCTGTGTCAGTGCTGTACCCCAGTGTTATACGGTTTGGGTTCGGTCCTGTGTCAGTGCTGTAGCCCAGTGTTATACGGTGTGGGTTCTGTCCTGCGTCAGTGCTGTACCCCAGTGTTATACGGTGTGGGTTGTGTCCTGTGTCAGTGCTGTACCCCAGTGTTATACGGTGTGGGTTCTGTCCTGTGTCAGTGCTGTACCCCAGTGTTATACGGTGTGGGTTCTGTCCTGCGTCAGTGCTGTACCCCAGTGTTATACGGTGTGGGTTGTGTCCGGCGTCAGTGCTGTACCCCAGTGTTATACGGTATGGGTTCTGTACTGTGTCAGTGCTGTACCCCAGTGTTATACGGTGTGGGTTCGGTCCTGTGTCAGTGCTGTATCCCAGTGTTATACGGTGTGGGTTCGGTCCTTTGTCAGTGCTGTAGCCCAGTGTTATACGGTGTGGGTTGTGTCCTGTGTCAGTGCTGTACCCCAGTGTTATACGGTATGGGTTGTGTCCTGCGTCAGTGCTGTACCCCAGTGTTATACGGTGTGGGTTGTGTCCTGCGTCAGTGCTGTACCCCAGTGTTATACGGTGTGGGTTGTGTCCTGTGTCAGTGCTGTACCCCAGTGTTATACGGTGTGGGTTCTGTCCTGCGTCAGTGCTGTACCCCAGTGTTATGCGGTGTGGGTTCTGTCCTGCGTCAGTGCTGTACCCCAGTGTTATACGGTGTGGGTTCTGTCCTGTGTCAGTGCTGTAGCCCAGTGTTATACGGTGTGGGTTCTGTCCTGTGTCAGTGCTGTACCCCAGTGTTATACGGTGTGGGTTGTGTCCTGTGTCAGTGCTGTAGCCCAGTGTTATATGGTGTGGGTTCAGTCCTGTGTCAGTGCTGTACCCCAGTGTTATACGGTGTAGGTTCTGTCCTGTGTCACTACTGTACCCCAGTGTTATACGGTGTGGGTTCTGTCCTGTGTCAGTGCTGTACCCCAGAATTATACGGTATGGGTTGTTCCTGCGTCAGTGCTGTTGCCCAGTGTTATACGGTGTGGGTTCTGTCCTGTGTCAGTGCTATACCCCAGTGTTATACGGTGTGGGTTCTGTCCTGTGTCAGTGCTGTACCCCAGTGTTATACGGTGTGGGTTGTGTCCTGTGTCAGTGCTATACCCCAGTGCTATACGTTGTGGGTTGTGTCCTGTGTCAGTGCTGTAGCCCAGTGTTATACGGTGTGGGTTGTGTTCTGTGTCAGTGCGGTAGCGCAGTGTTATACGGTATGGGTTCTGTCCTGAGTAAGTGCTGTAGCCCAGTGTTATACGGTGTGGGTTCTGTCCTGTGTCAGTGCTGTACCCCAGTGTTATACGGTGTGGGTTCTGTCCTGTGTCAGTGCTGTACCCCAGTGTTATACGGTGTGGGTTCTGTCCTGTGTCAGTGCTGTACCTTAGTGTTATACGGTGTGGGTTCAGTCGTGCGTCAGTGCTGTACCCCAGTGTTATACGGTGTGGGTTGTGTCCTGTGTCAGTGCTGTTGCCCACTGTTATGCGCTGTGGGTTGTGTCCTGTGTCAGTGCTGTACGCCAGTGTTATACGGTATGGGTTGTTCCTGCGTCAGTGCTGTAGCCCAGTGTTATACGGTGTGGGTTCTGTCCTGTGTCAGTGCTGTAGCCCAGTGTTATACGGTATGGGTTGTGTCCTGCGTCAGTGCTGTACCCCTGTGTTATACGGTGTGGGTTCTGTCCTGTGTCAGTGCTGTACCCCAGTGTTAAACGGTGTGTGTTCTGTCCTGCGTCAGTGCTGTACCCCAGTGTTATACGGGGTGGGTTCTGTCCTGTGTCAGTGCTGTAGCCCAGTGTTATATGGTGTGGGTTCTGTCCTGTGTCAGTGCTGTACCGCAGTGTTATACTGTGTGGGTTGTGTCCTGTGTCAGTGCGGTACCCCAGTGTTATACGGTGTGGGTTGTGTCCTGTGTCAGTGCTGTACCCCAGTGTCATACGGTATGGGTTGTGTCCTGCGTCAGTGCAGTACCCCAGTGTTATACGGTGTGGGTTCTGTCCTGTGTCAGTGCTGTAGCAAAGTGTTATACGGTATGGGTTCTGTCCTGTGTCAGTGCTGTACGCCAGTGTTATACGGGGTGTGTTCTGTCCTGTGTCAGTGCTGTAGCCCAGTGTTATACGGTGCGGGTTGTGTCCTGCGTCAGTGCTGTACCCCAGTGTTATACGGTGTGGGTTCTGTCCTGTGTCAGTGCTGTACCCAAGTGTTATACGGTGCGGGTTGTGTCCTGCGTCAGTGCTGTACCCCAGTGTTATACGGTGTGGGTTCTGTCCTGTGTCAGTGCTGTACCCCAGTGTTATACGGTGTGGGTTCTGTCCTGTGTCAGTGCTGTAGCCCAGTGTTATACGGTGTGGGTTCTGTCCTGTGTCAGTGCTGTACCCCAGTGTTATCCGGTGTGGGTTCGGTCCTGTGTCAGTGCTGTACTCCAGTGTCATACGGTGTGGGTTCGGTCCTGTGTCAGTGCTGTAGCCCAGTGTTATACGGTGTGGGTTCTGTCCTGTGTCAGTGCTGTAGCCCAGTGTTATACGGTGTGGGTTCTGTCCTGTGTCAGTGCTGTACCCCAGTGTTATACGGTGTGGGTTGTGTCCTGCGTCAGTGCTGTACCCCAGTGTTATACGGTGTGTGTTCTGTCCTGTGTCAGTTCTGTAGCCCAGTGTTATACGGTGTGGGTTGTGTCCTGTGTCAGTGCTGTACCCCAGTGTTATACGGTGTGGGTTCGGTCCTGTGTCAGTGCTGTAGCCCAGTGTTATACGGTGTGGGTTCTGTCCTGCGTCAGTGCTGTACCCCAGTGTTATACGGTGTGGGTTGTGTCCTGTGTCAGTGCTGTACCCCAGAGTTATACGGTGTGGGTTGTGTCCGGCGTCAGTGCTGTACCCCAGTGTTATACGGTATGGGTTCTGTCCTGTGTCAGTGCTGTACCCCAGTGTTATACGGTGTGGGTTCGGTCCTGTGTCAGTGCTGTATCCCAGTGTTATACGGTGTGGGATCGGTCCTTTGTCAGTGCTGTAGCCCAGTGTTATACGGTGTGGGTTGTGTCCTGTGTCAGTGCTGTACCCCAGTGTTATACGGTGTGGGTTGTGTCCTGTATCAGAGCTGTACCCCAGTGTTATATGGTGTGGGTTGTCTCCTGTGTCAGTGCTGTACCCCAGTGTTATACGGTGTGGGTTCTGTCCTGTGTCAGTGCTGTACCCCAGTGTTATACGGTATGGGTTGTGTCCTGTGTCAGTGCTGTACCCCAGTGTTATACGGTGTGGGTTGTGTCCTGTGTCAGTGCTGTACCCCAGTGTTATGCGGTGTGGGTTCTGTCCTGCGTCAGTGCTGTACCCAAGTGTTATACGGTGTGGGTTCTGTCCTGTGTCTGTGCTGTACCCCAGTGTTATACGGTGTGTGTTCTGTCCTGTGCCAGTGCTGTACCCCAGTGTTATACGGTGTGGGTCCTGTCCTGTGTCAGTGCTGTACCCCAGTGTTATACGGTGTGGGTTGTGTCCTGTGTCAGTGCTGTACCCCAGTGTTATACGGTGTGGGTTGTGTCCTGTGTCAGTGCTGTACCCCAGTGTTATACGGTGTGGGTTCTGTCCTGTGTCAGTGTTGTACCCCAGTGTTATACGGTGTGGGTTCTGTCCTGTGTCAGTGCTGTAGTCAAGTGTTATACGGTGTGGGCTGTGTGCGGCGTCAGTGCTGTACCCCAGTGTTATACGGTGTGTGTTCTGTCCTGTGTCAGTGCTGTACCCCAGTGTTATACGGTGTGGGTTCTGTCCTGTGTCAGTGCTGTAGCCCAGTGTTATACGGTGTGGGTTCTGTCCTGTGTCAGTGCTGTACCCCAGTGTTATACGGTGTGGGTTCTGTCCTGTGTCAGTGCTGTAGCCCAGTGTTATAAGGTGTGGGTTGTGTCCTGTGTCAGTGCTGTAGCCCAGTGTTATACGGTGTGGGTTCAGTCCTGTGTCAGTGCTGTACCCCAGTGTTATACGGTGTGGGTTGTGTCCTGTGTCAGTGCTGTACCCCAGTGTTATACGGTGTGGGTTCTGTCCTGCGTCAGTGCTGTACCCCAGTGTTATACGGTGTGGGTTCTGTCCTGTGTCAGTGCTGTACCCCAGTGTCATACGGTGTGGGTTCGGTCCTGTGTCAGTGCTATACCCCAGTGTTATACGGTGTGGGTTCTGTCCTGTGTCAGTGCTGTACCCCAGTGTTATACGGTGTGGGTTCTGTCCTGTGTCAGTGCTGTACCCCAGTGTTATACGGTGTGGGTTCTGTCCTGTGTCAGTGCTGTATCCCAGTGTTATACGGTGTGGGTTGTGTCCTGTGTCAGTGCTGTAGCCCAGTGTTATACGGTGTGGGTTCTGTCCTGTGTCAGTGCTGTACCCCAGTGTTATACGGTGTGGGTTGTGTCCTGTGTCAGTGCTGTACCCCAGTGTTATACGGTGTGGGTTCTGTCCTGTGTCAGTGCTGTACCCCAGTGTTATACGGTGTGGGTTCTGTCCTGTGTCAGTGCTGTACCCCAGTGTTATACGGTGTGGGTTGTGTCCTGTGTCAGTGCTGTACCCCAGTGTTATACGGTGTGGGTTCTGTCCTGTGTCAGTGCTGTACCCCAGTGTTATACGGTGTGGGTTCTGTCCTGTGTCAGTGCTGTACCCCAGTGTTATACGGTGTCGGTTGTGTCCTGTGTCAGTGCTGTAGCCCACTGTTATGCGGTGTGGGTTGTGTCCTGTGTCAGTGCTGTACGCCAGTGTTATACGGTATGGGTTGTTCCTGCGTCAATGCTGTAGCCCAGTGTTATACGGTGTGGGTTGTGTCCTGCGTCAGTGCTGTAGCCCAGTGTTATACGATGTGGGTTCTGTCCTGTGTCAGTGCTGTACCCCAGTGTTAAACGGTGTGTGTTCTGTCCTGCGTCAGTGCTGTACCCCAGTGTTATACGGTGTGTATTCTGTCCTGTGTCAGTGCTGTACCCCAGTGTTATACGGTGTGTGTTCTGTCCTGCGTCAGTGCTGTACCCCAGTGTTATACGGGGTGGGTTCTGTACTGCGTCAGTGCTGTACCCCAGTGTTATACGGTGTGGGTTCTGTCCTGTGTCAGTGCTGTACCCCAGTGTTATACGGTGTGGGTTGTGTCCTGTGTCAGTGCGGTACCCCAGTGTTATACGGTGTGGGTTCTGTCCTGTGTCAGTGCTGTAGCCCAGTGTTATACGGTGTGGGTTCTGTACTGTGTCAGTGCTGTACCCCAGTGTTATACGGTGTGGGTTGTGTCCTGTGTCAGTGCTGTACCCCAGTGTCATACGGTATGGGTTGTGTCCTGCGTCAGTGCTGTACCCCAGTGTTATACGGTGTGGGTTCTGTCCTGTGTCAGTGCTGTAGCCCGGTGTTATACGGTGTGGGTTCTGTCCTGTGTCAGTGCTGTACCCCAGTGTTATACGGTGTGGGTTGTGTCCTGTGTCAGTGCTGTACCCCAGTGTTATACGGTGTGGGTTGTGTCCTGTGTCAGTGCTGTACCCCAGTGTTATACGGTGTGGGTTGTGTCCTGTGTCAGTGCTGTACCCCAGTGTTATACGGTGTGGGTTGTGTCCTGTGTCAGTGCGGTACCCCAGTGTTATACGGTGTGGGTTCTGTACTGTGTCAGTGCTGTACCCCAGTGTGATACGGTGTGGGTTGTGTCCTGTGTCAGTGCTGTACCCCAGTGTCATACGGTATGGGTTGTGTCCTGCGTCAGTGCTGTACCCCAGTGTTATACGGTGTGGGTTCTGTCCTGTGTCAGTGCTGTAGCCCAGTGTTATACGGTATGGGTTCTGTCCTGTGTCAGTGCTGTACCCCAGTGTTATACGGTGTGGGTTGTGTCCTGTGTCAGTGCTGTAGCCCAGTGTTATACGGTGTGGGTTGTGTCCGGCGTCAGTGCTGTACCCCAGTGTTATACGGTATGGGTTCTGTCCTGTGTCATTGCTGTACCCCAGTGTTATACGGTGTGGGTTCGGTCCTGTGTCAGTGCTGTATCCCAGTGTTATACGGTGTGTGATCGGTCCTTTGTCAGTGCTGTAGCCCAGTGTTATACGGTGTGGGTTGTGTCCTGTGTCAGTGCTGTACCCCAGTGTTATACGGTGTGGGTTGTGTCCTGTATCAGAGCTGTACCCCAGTGTTATACGGTGTGGGTTGTCTCCTGTGTCAGTGCTGTACCCCAGTGTTATACGGTGTGGGTTCTGTCCTGTGTCAGTGCTGTACCCCAGTGTTATACGGTATGGGTTGTGTCCTGTGTCAGTGCTGTACCCCAGTGTTATACGGTGTGGGTTGTGTCCTGCGTCAGTGCTGTACCCCAGTGTTATGCGGTGTGGGTTCTGTCCTGCGTCAGTGCTGTACCCAAGTGTTATACGGTGTGGGTTGTGTCCTGTGTCAGTGCTGTAGCCCAGTGTTATACGGTGTGTGTTCTGTCCTGTGTCAGTGCTGTACCCCAGTGTTATACGGTGTGGGTTCTGTCCTGTGTCTGTGCTGTACCCCAGTGTTATACGGTGTGGGTTCTGTCCTGTGTCAGTGCTGTACCCCAGTGTTATACGGTGTGTGTTCTGTCCTGTGTCAGTGCGGTAGCCCAGTGTTATACGGTGTGAGTTCGGTCCTGTGTCAGTGCTGTACCCCAGTGTTATACGGTGTGGGTTCTGTCCTGTGTCAGTGCTGTACCCCAGTGTTATACGGTGTGGGTACTGTCCTGCGTCAGTGCTGTACCCCAGTGTTATACGGTGTGGGTTCTGTCCTGTGTCAGTGCTGTACCCCAGTGTTATACGGTGTGAGTTCGGTCCTGTGTCAGTGCTGTACCCCAGTGTTATACGGTGTGGGTTCTGTCCTGTGTCAGTGCTGTACCCCAGTGTTATACGGTGTGGGTTCTGTCCTGCGTCAGTGCTGTACCCCAGTGTTATACGGTGTGGGTTCTGTCCTGTGTCAGTGCTGTACCCCAGTGTTATACTGTGTGGGTTCTGTCCTGTGTCAGTGCGGTAGCCCAGTGTTATACGGTGTGGGTTGTGTCCTGTGTCAGTGCTGTAGCCCAGTGTTATACGGTGTGGGTTGTGTCCTGTGTCAGTGCTGTACTCCAGTGTTATACGGTGTGGGTTCTGTCCTGTGTCAGTGCTGTAGCCCAGTGTTATACGGTGTGGGTTGTGTCCTGTGTCAGTGCTGTAGCCCAGTGTTATACGGTGTGGGTTCTGTCCTGTGTCAGTGCTGTAGCCCAGTGTTATACGGTGTGGGTTGTGTCCTGTGTCAGTGCTGTACTCCAGTGTCATACGGTGTGGGTTCTGTCCTGTGTCAGTGCTGTACCCCAGTGTTATACGGTGTGTGTTCTGTCCTGTGTCAGTGCTGTAGCCCAGTGTTATACGGTGTGGGTTCTGTCCTGTGTCAGTGCTATACCCCAGTGTTATACGGTGTGGGTTCTGTCCTGTGTCAGTGCTGTACCCCAGTGTTATACGGTGTGGGTTCTGTCCTGTGTCAGTGCTGTACCCCAGTGTTATACGGTGTGGGTTCTGTCCTGTGTCAGTGCTGTATCCCAGTGTTATACGGTGTGGGTTGTGTCCTGTGTCAGTGCTGTAGCCCAGTGTTATACGGTGTGGGTTGTGTCCTGTGTCAGTGCTGTACTCCAGTGTTATACGGTGTGGGTTCTGTCCTGTGTCAGTGCTGTAGCCCAGTGTTATACGGTGTGGGTTGTGTCCTGTGTCAGTGCTGTAGCCCAGTGTTATACGGTGTGGGTTCTGTCCTGAGTAAGTGCTGTAGCCCAGTGTTATACGGTGTGGGTTGTGTCCTGTGTCAGTGCTGTACCCCAGTGTTATACGGTGTGGGTTGTGTCCTGTGTCAGTGCTGTACCCCAGTGTTATACGGTGTGGGTTGTGTCCTGTGTCAGTGCTGTACCCCAGTGTTATACGGTGTCGGTTGTGTCCTGTGTCAGTGCTGTACCCCACTGTTATGCGGTGTGGGTTGTGTCCTGTGTCAGTGCTGTACGCCAGTGTTATACGGTATGGGTTGTTCCTGCGTCAGTGCTGTACCCCAGTGTTATACGGTGTGGGTTCTGTCCTGTGTCAGTGCTGTAGCCCAGTGTTATACGGTGTGGGTTGTGTCCTGCGTCAGTGCTGTAGCCCAGTGTTATACGATGTGGGTTCTGTCCTGTGTCAGTGCTGTACCCCAGTGTTAAACGGTGTGTGTTCTGTCCTGCGTCAGTGCTGTACCCCAGTGTTATACGGTGTGGATTCTGTCCTGTGTCAGTGCTGTACCCCAGTGTTAAACGGTGTGTGTTCTGTCCTGCGTCAGTGCTGTACCCCAGTGTTATACGGTGTGGGTTCTGTCCTGTGTCAGTGCTGTGCACCAGTGTTATACGGTGTGGGTTGTGTCCTGTGTCAGTGCGGTACCCCAGTGTTATACGGTGTGGGTTCTGTACTGTGTCAGTGCTGTACCCCAGTGTTATACGGTGTGGGTTGTGTCCTGTGTCAGTGCTGTACCCCAGTGTCATTCGGTATGGGTTGTGTCCTGCGTCAGTGCTGTACCCCAGTGTTATACGGTGTGGGTTCTGTCCTGTGTCAGTGCTGTAGCCCAGTGTTATACGGTGTGGGTTCTGTCCTGTGTCAGTGCTGTAGCCCAGTGTTATACGGTGTGGGTTCTGTCCTGTGTCAGTGCTGTACCCCAGAGTTATGCGGTATGGGTTCTGTCCTGTGTCAGTGCTGTAGCCCAGTGTTATACGGTGTGGGTTCTGTCCTGTGTCAGTGCGGTAGCCAAGTGTTATACGGTGTGGGTTCGGTCCTGTGTCAGTGCTGTACCCCAGTGTTATACGGTGTGGGTTCGGTCCTGTGTCAGTGCTGTACCCCAGTGTTATACGGTCTGGGTTCGGTCCTGTGTCAGTGCTGTAGCCCAGTGTTATAAGGTGTGGGTTCGGTCCTTTGTGAGTGCTGTTGCCCAGTGTTATACGGTGTGGGTTGTGTCCTGCGTCAGTGCTGTACCCCAGTGTTATGCGGTGTGGGTTCTGTCCTGCGTCAGTGCTGTACCCCAGTGTTATACGGTGTGGGTTCTGTCCTGTGTCAGTGCTGTACCCCAGTGTTATACGGTGTGGGTTCTGTCCTGTGTCAGTGCTGTACCCCAGTGTTATACGGTGTGGGTTCTGTCCTGTGTCAGTGCTGTACCCCAGTGTTATACGGTGTGGGTTGTGTCCTGTGTCAGTGCGGTACCCCAGTGTTATACGGTGTGGGTTGTGTCCTGTGTCAGTGCTGTACCCCAGTGTCATACGGTATGGGTTGTGTCCTGCGTCAGTGCTGTACCCCAGTGTTATACGGTGTGGGTTCTGTCCTGTGTCAGTGCTGTAGCAAAGTGTTATACGGTATGGGTTCTGTCCTGTGTCAGTGCGGTAGCCAAGTGTTATACGGTGTGGGTTGTGTCCTGTGTCAGTGCTGTAGCCCAGTGTTATACGGTGTGGGTTCGGTCCTTTGTGAGTGCTGTTGCCCAGTGTTAGACGGTGTGGGTTCTGTCCTGTGTCAGTGCTGTACCCCAGTGTTATACGGTGTGGGTTGTGTCCTGTGTCAGTGCTGTACCCCAGTGTTATGCGGTGTGGGTTCTGTCCTGAGTAAGTGCTGTAGCCCAGTGTTATACGGTGTGGGTTGTGTCCTGTGTCAGTGCTGTACCCCAGTGTTATACGGTGTGGGTTGTGTCCTGTGTCAGTGCTGTACCCCAGTGTTATACGGTGTGGGTTGTGTCCTGTGTCAGTGCTGTACCCCAGTGTTATACGGTGTCGGTTGTGTCCTGTGTCAGTGCTGTACCCCACTGTTATGCGGTGTGGGTTGTGTCCTGTGTCAGTGCTGTACGCCAGTGTTATACGGTATGGGTTGTTCCTGCGTCAGTGCTGTACCCCAGTGTTATACGGTGTGGGTTCTGTCCTGTGTCAGTGCTGTAGCCCAGTGTTATACGGTGTGGGTTGTGTCCTGCGTCAGTGCTGTAGCCCAGTGTTATACGATGTGGGTTCTGTCCTGTGTCAGTGCTGTACCCCAGTGTTAAACGGTGTGTGTTCTGTCCTGCGTCAGTGCTGTACCCCAGTGTTATACGGTGTGGATTCTGTCCTGTGTCAGTGCTGTACCCCAGTGTTAAACGGTGTGTGTTCTGTCCTGCGTCAGTGCTGTACCCCAGTGTTATACGGTGTGGGTTCTGTCCTGTGTCAGTGCTGTACACCAGTGTTATACGGTGTGGGTTGTGTCCTGTGTCAGTGCGGTACCCCAGTGTTATACGGTGTGGGTTCTGTACTGTGTCAGTGCTGTACCCCAGTGTTATACGGTGTGGGTTGTGTCCTGTGTCAGTGCTGTACCCCAGTGTCATTCGGTATGGGTTGTGTCCTGCGTCAGTGCTGTACCCCAGTGTTATACGGTGTGGGTTCTGTCCTGTGTCAGTGCTGTAGCCCAGTGTTATACGGTGTGGGTTCTGTCCTGTGTCAGTGCTGTAGCCCAGTGTTATACGGTGTGGGTTCTGTCCTGTGTCAGTGCTGTACCCCAGAGTTATGCGGTATGGGTTCTGTCCTGTGTCAGTGCTGTAGCCCAGTGTTATACGGTGTGGGTTCTGTCCTGTGTCAGTGCGGTAGCCAAGTGTTATACGGTGTGGGTTCGGTCCTGTGTCAGTGCTGTACCCCAGTGTTATACGGTGTGGGTTCGGTCCTGTGTCAGTGCTGTACCCCAGTGTTATACGGTGTGGGTTCTGTCCTGTGTCAGTGCTGTACCCCAGTGTTATACGGTGTGGGTTCTGTCCTGTGTCAGTGCTGTACCCCAGTGTTATACGGTGTGGGTTCTGTCCTGTGTCAGTGCTGTACCCCAGTGTTATACGGTGTGGGTTGTGTCCTGTGTCAGTGCTGTACCCCAGTGTCATACGGTATGGGTTGTGTCCTGCGTCAGTGCTGTACCCCAGTGTTATACGGTGTGGGTTCTGTCCTGTGTCAGTGCTGTAGCAAAGTGTTATACGGTATGGGTTCTGTCCTGTGTCAGTGCGGTAGCCAAGTGTTATACGGTGTGGGTTGTGTCCTGTGTCAGTGCTGTAGCCCAGTGTTATACGGTGTGGGTTCGGTCCTTTGTGAGTGCTGTTGCCCAGTGTTAGACGGTGTGGGTTCTGTCCTGTGTCAGTGCTGTACCCCAGTGTTATACGGTGTGGGTTGTGTCCTGTGTCAGTGCTGTACCCCAGTGTTATGCGGTGTGGGTTGTGTCCTGTGTCAGTGCTGTACCCCAGTGTTATACGGTTTGGGTTCGGTCCTGTGTCAGTGCTGTAGCCCAGTGTTATACGGTGTGGGTTCTGTCCTGCGTCAGTGCTGTACCCCAGTGTTATACGGTGTGGGTTGTGTCCTGTGTCAGTGCTGTACCCCAGTGTTATACGGTGTGGGTTGTGTCCTGCGTCAGTGCTGTACCCCAGTGTTATACGGTGTGGGTTGTGTCCTGCGTCAGTGCTGTACCCCAGTGTTATACGGTGTGGGTTGTGTCCGGCGTCAGTGCTGTACCCCAGTGTTATACGGTATGGGTTCTGTACTGTGTCAGTGCTGTACCCCAGTGTTATACGGTGTGGGTTCGGTCCTGTGTCAGTGCTGTATCCCAGTGTTATACGGTGTGGGTTCGGTCCTTTGTCAGTGCTGTAGCCCAGTGTTATACGGTGTGGGTTGTGTCCTGTGTCAGTGCTGTACCCCAGTGTTATACGGTATGGGTTGTGTCCTGCGTCAGTGCTGTACCCCAGTGTTATACGGTGTGGGTTGTGTCCTGCGTCAGTGCTGTACCCCAGTGTTATACGGTGTGGGTTGTGTCCTGTGTCAGTGCTGTACCCCAGTGTTATACGGTGTGGGTTCTGTCCTGCGTCAGTGCTGTACCCCAGTGTTATGCGGTGTGGGTTCTGTCCTGCGTCAGTGCTGTACCCCAGTGTTATACGGTGTGGGTTCTGTCCTGTGTCAGTGCTGTAGCCCAGTGTTATACGGTGTGGGTTCTGTCCTGTGTCAGTGCTGTACCCCAGTGTTATACGGTGTGGGTTGTGTCCTGTGTCAGTGCTGTAGCCCAGTGTTATATGGTGTGGGTTCAGTCCTGTGTCAGTGCTGTACCCCAGTGTTATACGGTGTAGGTTCTGTCCTGTGTCACTACTCTACCCCAGTGTTATACGGTGTGGGTTCTGTCCTGTGTCAGTGCTGTACCCCAGAATTATACGGTATGGGTTGTTCCTGCGTCAGTGCTGTTGCCCAGTGTTATACGGTGTGGGTTCTGTCCTGTGTCAGTGCTATACCCCAGTGTTATACGGTGTGGGTTCTGTCCTGTGTCAGTGCTGTACCCCAGTGTTATACGGTGTGGGTTGTGTCCTGTGTCAGTGCTATACCCCAGTGCTATACGTTGTGGGTTGTGTCCTGTGTCAGTGCTGTAGCCCAGTGTTATACGGTGTGGGTTGTGTTCTGTGTCAGTGCGGTAGCGCAGTGTTATACGGTATGGGTTCTGTCCTGAGTAAGTGCTGTAGCCCAGTGTTATACGGTGTGGGTTCTGTCCTGTGTCAGTGCTGTAGCCCAGTGTTATACGGTGTGGGTTGTGTCCTGTGTCAGTGCTGTACCCCAGTGTTATACGGTGTGGGTTCTGTCCTGTGTCAGTGCTGTACCCCAGTGTTATACGGTGTGGGTTCTGTCCTGTGTCAGTGCTGTACCCCAGTGTTATACGGTGTGGGTTCAGTCGTGCGTCAGTGCTGTACCCCAGTGTTATACGGTGTGGGTTGTGTCCTGTGTCAGTGCTGTTGCCCACTGTTATGCGCTGTGGGTTGTGTCCTGTGTCAGTGCTGTACGCCAGTGTTATACGGTATGGGTTGTTCCTGCGTCAGTGCTGTAGCCCAGTGTTATACGGTGTGGGTTCTGTCCTGTGTCAGTGCTGTAGCCCAGTGTTATACGGTATGGGTTGTGTCCTGCGTCAGTGCTGTACCCCTGTGTTATACGGTGTGGGTTCTGTCCTGTGTCAGTGCTGTACCCCAGTGTTAAACGGTGTGTGTTCTGTCCTGCGTCAGTGCTGTACCCCAGTGTTATACGGGGTGGGTTCTGTCCTGTGTCAGTGCTGTAGCCCAGTGTTATACGGTGTGGGTTGTGTCCTGTGTCAGTGCTGTAGCCCAGTGTTATACGGTGTGGGTTCTGTCCTGAGTAAGTGCTGTAGCCCAGTGTTATACGGTGTGGGTTGTGTCCTGTGTCAGTGCTGTACCCCAGTGTTATACGGTGTGGGTTGTGTCCTGTGTCAGTGCTGTACCCCAGTGTTATACGGTGTGGGTTGTGTCCTGTGTCAGTGCTGTACCCCAGTGTTATACGGTGTCGGTTGTGTCCTGTGTCAGTGCTGTACCCCACTGTTATGCGGTGTGGGTTGTGTCCTGTGTCAGTGCTGTACGCCAGTGTTATACGGTATGGGTTGTTCCTGCGTCAGTGCTGTACCCCAGTGTTATACGGTGTGGGTTCTGTCCTGTGTCAGTGCTGTAGCCCAGTGTTATACGGTGTGGGTTGTGTCCTGCGTCAGTGCTGTAGCCCAGTGTTATACGATGTGGGTTCTGTCCTGTGTCAGTGCTGTACCCCAGTGTTAAACGGTGTGTGTTCTGTCCTGCGTCAGTGCTGTACCCCAGTGTTATACGGTGTGGATTCTGTCCTGTGTCAGTGCTGTACCCCAGTGTTAAACGGTGTGTGTTCTGTCCTGCGTCAGTGCTGTACCCCAGTGTTATACGGTGTGGGTTCTGTCCTGTGTCAGTGCTGTGCACCAGTGTTATACGGTGTGGGTTGTGTCCTGTGTCAGTGCGGTACCCCAGTGTTATACGGTGTGGGTTCTGTACTGTGTCAGTGCTGTACCCCAGTGTTATACGGTGTGGGTTGTGTCCTGTGTCAGTGCTGTACCCCAGTGTCATTCGGTATGGGTTGTGTCCTGCGTCAGTGCTGTACGCCAGTGTTATACGGTGTGGGTTCTGTCCTGTGTCAGTGCTGTAGCCCAGTGTTATACGGTGTGGGTTCTGTCCTGTGTCAGTGCTGTAGCCCAGTGTTATACGGTGTGGGTTCTGTCCTGTGTCAGTGCTGTACCCCAGAGTTATGCGGTATGGGTTCTGTCCTGTGTCAGTGCTGTAGCCCAGTGTTATACGGTGTGGGTTCTGTCCTGTGTCAGTGCGGTAGCCAAGTGTTATACGGTGTGGGTTCGGTCCTGTGTCAGTGCTGTACCCCAGTGTTATACGGTGTGGGTTCGGTCCTGTGTCAGTGCTGTACCCCAGTGTTATACGGTCTGGGTTCGGTCCTGTGTCAGTGCTGTAGCCCAGTGTTATAAGGTGTGGGTTCGGTCCTTTGTGAGTGCTGTTGCCCAGTGTTATACGGTGTGGGTTGTGTCCTGCGTCAGTGCTGTACCCCAGTGTTATGCGGTGTGGGTTCTGTCCTGCGTCAGTGCTGTACCCCAGTGTTATACGGTGTGGGTTCTGTCCTGTGTCAGTGCTGTACCCCAGTGTTATACGGTGTGGGTTCTGTCCTGTGTCAGTGCTGTACCCCAGTGTTATACGGTGTGGGTTCTGTCCTGTGTCAGTGCTGTACCCCAGTGTTATACGGTGTGGGTTGTGTCCTGTGTCAGTGCGGTACCCCAGTGTTATACGGTGTGGGTTGTGTCCTGTGTCAGTGCTGTACCCCAGTGTCATACGGTATGGGTTGTGTCCTGCGTCAGTGCTGTACCCCAGTGTTATACGGTGTGGGTTCTGTCCTGTGTCAGTGCTGTAGCAAAGTGTTATACGGTATGGGTTCTGTCCTGTGTCAGTGCGGTAGCCAAGTGTTATACGGTGTGGGTTGTGTCCTGTGTCAGTGCTGTAGCCCAGTGTTATACGGTGTGGGTTCGGTCCTTTGTGAGTGCTGTTGCCCAGTGTTAGACGGTGTGGGTTCTGTCCTGTGTCAGTGCTGTACCCCAGTGTTATACGGTGTGGGTTGTGTCCTGTGTCAGTGCTGTACCCCAGTGTTATGCGGTGTGGGTTCTGTCCTGAGTAAGTGCTGTAGCCCAGTGTTATACGGTGTGGGTTGTGTCCTGTGTCAGTGCTGTACCCCAGTGTTATACGGTGTGGGTTGTGTCCTGTGTCAGTGCTGTACCCCAGTGTTATACGGTGTGGGTTGTGTCCTGTGTCAGTGCTGTACCCCAGTGTTATACGGTGTCGGTTGTGTCCTGTGTCAGTGCTGTACCCCACTGTTATGCGGTGTGGGTTGTGTCCTGTGTCAGTGCTGTACGCCAGTGTTATACGGTATGGGTTGTTCCTGCGTCAGTGCTGTACCCCAGTGTTATACGGTGTGGGTTCTGTCCTGTGTCAGTGCTGTAGCCCAGTGTTATACGGTGTGGGTTGTGTCCTGCGTCAGTGCTGTAGCCCAGTGTTATACGATGTGGGTTCTGTCCTGTGTCAGTGCTGTACCCCAGTGTTAAACGGTGTGTGTTCTGTCCTGCGTCAGTGCTGTACCCCAGTGTTATACGGTGTGGATTCTGTCCTGTGTCAGTGCTGTACCCCAGTGTTAAACGGTGTGTGTTCTGTCCTGCGTCAGTGCTGTACCCCAGTGTTATACGGTGTGGGTTCTGTCCTGTGTCAGTGCTGTACACCAGTGTTATACGGTGTGGGTTGTGTCCTGTGTCAGTGCGGTACCCCAGTGTTATACGGTGTGGGTTCTGTACTGTGTCAGTGCTGTACCCCAGTGTTATACGGTGTGGGTTGTGTCCTGTGTCAGTGCTGTACCCCAGTGTCATTCGGTATGGGTTGTGTCCTGCGTCAGTGCTGTACCCCAGTGTTATACGGTGTGGGTTCTGTCCTGTGTCAGTGCTGTAGCCCAGTGTTATACGGTGTGGGTTCTGTCCTGTGTCAGTGCTGTAGCCCAGTGTTATACGGTGTGGGTTCTGTCCTGTGTCAGTGCTGTACCCCAGAGTTATGCGGTATGGGTTCTGTCCTGTGTCAGTGCTGTAGCCCAGTGTTATACGGTGTGGGTTCTGTCCTGTGTCAGTGCGGTAGCCAAGTGTTATACGGTGTGGGTTCGGTCCTGTGTCAGTGCTGTACCCCAGTGTTATACGGTGTGGGTTCGGTCCTGTGTCAGTGCTGTACCCCAGTGTTATACGGTGTGGGTTCTGTCCTGTGTCAGTGCTGTACCCCAGTGTTATACGGTGTGGGTTCTGTCCTGTGTCAGTGCTGTACCCCAGTGTTATACGGTGTGGGTTCTGTCCTGTGTCAGTGCTGTACCCCAGTGTTATACGGTGTGGGTTGTGTCCTGTGTCAGTGCGGTACCCCAGTGTTATACGGTGTGGGTTGTGTCCTGTGTCAGTGCTGTACCCCAGTGTCATACGGTATGGGTTGTGTCCTGCGTCAGTGCTGTACCCCAGTGTTATACGGTGTGGGTTGTGTCCTGTGTCAGTGCTGTAGCCCAGTGTTATACGGTGTGGGTTCGGTCCTTTGTGAGTGCTGTTGCCCAGTGTTAGACGGTGTGGGTTCTGTCCTGTGTCAGTGCTGTACCCCAGTGTTATACGGTGTGGGTTGTGTCCTGTGTCAGTGCTGTACCCCAGTGTTATGCGGTGTGGGTTCTGTCCTGTGTCAGTGCTGTACCCCAGTGTTATGCGGTGTGGGTTGTGTCCTGTGTCAGTGCTGTACCCCAGTGTTATACGGTGTGGGTTCTGTCCTGTGTCAGTGCTGTACCCCAGTGTTATGCGGTGTGGGTTGTGTCCTGTGTCAGTGCTGTACCCCAGTGTTATACGGTTTGGGTTCGGTCCTGTGTCAGTGCTGTAGCCCAGTGTTATACGGTGTGGGTTCTGTCCTGCGTCAGTGCTGTACCCCAGTGTTATACGGTGTGGGTTGTGTCCTGTGTCAGTGCTGTACCCCAGTGTTATACGGTGTGGGTTGTGTCCTGCGTCAGTGCTGTACCCCAGTGTTATACGGTGTGGGTTGTGTCCTGCGTCAGTGCTGTACCCCAGTGTTATACGGTGTGGGTTGTGTCCGGCGTCAGTGCTGTACCCCAGTGTTATACGGTATGGGTTCTGTACTGTGTCAGTGCTGTACCCCAGTGTTATACGGTGTGGGTTCGGTCCTGTGTCAGTGCTGTATCCCAGTGTTATACGGTGTGGGTTCGGTCCTTTGTCAGTGCTGTAGCCCAGTGTTATACGGTGTGGGTTGTGTCCTGTGTCAGTGCTGTACCCCAGTGTTATACGGTATGGGTTGTGTCCTGCGTCAGTGCTGTACCCCAGTGTTATACGGTGTGGGTTGTGTCCTGCGTCAGTGCTGTACCCCAGTGTTATACGGTGTGGGTTGTGTCCTGTGTCAGTGCTGTACCCCAGTGTTATACGGTGTGGGTTCTGTCCTGCGTCAGTGCTGTACCCCAGTGTTATGCGGTGTGGGTTCTGTCCTGCGTCAGTGCTGTACCCCAGTGTTATACGGTGTGGGTTCTGTCCTGTGTCAGTGCTGTAGCCCAGTGTTATACGGTGTGGGTTCTGTCCTGTGTCAGTGCTGTACCCCAGTGTTATACGGTGTGGGTTGTGTCCTGTGTCAGTGCTGTAGCCCAGTGTTATATGGTGTGGGTTCAGTCCTGTGTCAGTGCTGTACCCCAGTGTTATACGGTGTAGGTTCTGTCCTGTGTCACTACTGTACCCCAGTGTTATACGGTGTGGGTTCTGTCCTGTGTCAGTGCTGTACCCCAGAATTATACGGTATGGGTTGTTCCTGCGTCAGTGCTGTTGCCCAGTGTTATACGGTGTGGGTTCTGTCCTGTGTCAGTGCTATACCCCAGTGTTATACGGTGTGGGTTCTGTCCTGTGTCAGTGCTGTACCCCAGTGTTATACGGTGTGGGTTGTGTCCTGTGTCAGTGCTATACCCCAGTGCTATACGTTGTGGGTTGTGTCCTGTGTCAGTGCTGTAGCCCAGTGTTATAAGGTGTGGGTTGTGTTCTGTGTCAGTGCGGTAGCGCAGTGTTATACGGTATGGGTTCTGTCCTGAGTAAGTGCTGTAGCCCAGTGTTATACGGTGTGGGTTCTGTCCTGTGTCAGTGCTGTAGCCCAGTGTTATACGGTGTGGGTTGTGTCCTGTGTCAGTGCTGTACCCCAGTGTTATACGGTGTGGGTTCTGTCCTGTGTCAGTGCTGTACCCCAGTGTTATACGGTGTGGGTTCTGTCCTGTGTCAGTGCTGTACCCCAGTGTTATACGGTGTGGGTTCAGTCGTGCGTCAGTGCTGTACCCCAGTGTTATACGGTGTGGGTTGTGTCCTGTGTCAGTGCTGTTGCCCACTGTTATGCGCTGTGGGTTGTGTCCTGTGTCAGTGCTGTACGCCAGTGTTATACGGTATGGGTTGTTCCTGCGTCAGTGCTGTAGCCCAGTGTTATACGGTGTGGGTTCTGTCCTGTGTCAGTGCTGTAGCCCAGTGTTATACGGTATGGGTTGTGTCCTGCGTCAGTGCTGTACCCCTGTGTTATACGGTGTGGGTTCTGTCCTGTGTCAGTGCTGTACCCCAGTGTTAAACGGTGTGTGTTCTGTCCTGCGTCAGTGCTGTACCCCAGTGTTATACGGGGTGGGTTCTGTCCTGTGTCAGTGCTGTAGCCCAGTGTTATATGGTGTGGGTTCTGTCCTGTGTCAGTGCTGTACCGCAGTGTTATACTGTGTGGGTTGTGTCCTGTGTCAGTGCGGTACCCCAGTGTTATACGGTGTGGGTTGTGTCCTGTGTCAGTGCTGTACCCCAGTGTCATACGGTATGGGTTGTGTCCTGCGTCAGTGCAGTACCCCAGTGTTATACGGTGTGGGTTCTGTCCTGTGTCAGTGCTGTAGCAAAGTGTTATACGGTATGGGTTCTGTCCTGTGTCAGTGCTGTACGCCACTGTTATACGGGGTGTGTTCTGTCCTGTGTCAGTGCTGTAGCCCAGTGTTATACGGTGCGGGTTGTGTCCTGCGTCAGTGCTGTACCCCAGTGTTATACGGTGTGGGTTCTGTCCTGTGTCAGTGCTGTACCCAAGTGTTATACGGTGCGGGTTGTGTCCTGCGTCAGTGCTGTACCCCAGTGTTATACGGTGTGGGTTCTGTCCTGTGTCAGTGCTGTACCCCAGTGTTATACGGTGTGGGTTCTGTCCTGTGTCAGTGCTGTACCCCAGTGTTATACGGTGTGGGTTGTGTCCTGTGTCAGTGCTGTACCCCAGTGTTATACGGTGTGGGTTCGGTCCTGTGTCAGTGCTGTACTCCAGTGTCATACGGTGTGGGTTCGGTCCTGTGTCAGTGCTGTAGCCCAGTGTTATACGGTGTGGGTTCTGTCCTGTGTCAGTGCTGTAGCCCAGTGTTATACGGTGTGGGTTCTGTCCTGTGTCAGTGCTGTACCCCAGTGTTATACGGTGTGGGTTGTGTCCTGCGTCAGTGCTGTACCCCAGTGTTATACGGTGTGTGTTCTGTCCTGTGTCAGTTCTGTAGCCCAGTGTTATACGGTGTGGGTTCTGTCCTGTGTCAGTGCTGTACCCCAGTGTTATACGGTGTGGGTTCTGTCCTGCGTCAGTGCTGTACCCCAGTGTTATACGGTGTGGGTTGTGTCCTGTGTCAGTGCTGTACCCCAGGGTTATACGGTGTGGGTTGTGTCCGGCGTCAGTGCTGTACCCCAGTGTTATACGGTATGGGTTCTGTCCTGTGTCAGTGCTGTACCCCAGTGTTATACGGTGTGGGTTCGGTCCTGTGTCAGTGCTGTATCCCAGTGTTATACGGTGTGGGATCGGTCCTTTGTCAGTGCTGTAGCCCAGTGTTATACGGTGTGGGTTGTGTCCTGTGTCAGTGCTGTACCCCAGTGTTATACGGTGTGGGTTGTGTCCTGTATCAGAGCTGTACCCCAGTGTTATATGGTGTGGGTTGTCTCCTGTGTCAGTGCTGTACCCCTGTGTTATACGGTGTGGGTTCTGTCCTGTGTCAGTGCTGTACCCCAGTGTTATACGGTATGGGTTGTGTCCTGTGTCAGTGCTGTACCCCAGTGTTATACGGTGTGGGTTGTGTCCTGTGTCAGTGCTGTACCCCAGTGTTATGCGGTGTGGGTTCTGTCCTGCGTCAGTGCTGTACCCCAGTGTTATACGGTGTGTGTTCTGTCCTGTGTCAGTGCTGTACCCCAGTGTTATACGGTGTGGGTCCTGTCCTGTGCCAGTGCTGTACCCCAGTGTTATACGGTGTGTGTTCTGTCCTGTGCCAGTGCTGTACCCCAGTGTTATACGGTGTGGGTCCTGTCCTGTGTCAGTGCTGTACCCCAGTGTTATACGGTGTGGGTTGTGTCCTGTGTCAGTGCTGTACCCCAGTGTTATACGGTGTGGGTTGTGTCCTGTGTCAGTGCTGTACCCCAGTGTTATACGGTGTGGGTTCTGTCCTGTGTCAGTGTTGTACCCCAGTGTTATACGGTGTGGGTTCTGTCCTGTGTCAGTGCGGTAGCCCAGTGTTATACGGTGTGGGTTCTGTCCTGTGTCAGTGCTGTAGCCCAGTGTTATAAGGTGTGGGTTGTGTCCTGTGTCAGTGCTGTAGCCCAGTGTTATACGGTGTGGGTTCAGTCCTGTGTCAGTGCTGTACCCCAGTGTTATACGGTGTGGGTTCTGTCCTGTGTCAGTGCTGTACCCCAGTGTTATACGGTGTGGGTTCTGTCCTGTGTCAGTGCTGTATCCCAGTGTTATACGGTGTGGGTTGTGTCCTGTGTCAGTGCTGTAGCCCAGTGTTATACGGTGTGGGTTCTGTCCTGTGTCAGTGCTGTACCCCAGTGTTATACGGTGTGGGTTGTGTCCTGTGTCAGTGCTGTATCCCAGTGTTATACGGTGTGGGTTGTGTCCTGTGTCAGTGCTGTAGCCCAGTGTTATACGGTGTGGGTTCTGTCCTGTGTCAGTGCTGTACCCCAGTGTTATACGGTATGGGTTGTGTCCTGTGTCAGTGCTGTACCCCAGTGTTATACGGTGTGGGTTCTGTCCTGTGTCAGTGCTGTACCCCAGTGTTATACGGTGTGGGTTCTGTCCTGTGTCAGTGCTGTACCCCAGTGTTATACGGTGTGGGTTGTGTCCTGTGTCAGTGCTGTACCCCAGTGTTATACGGTGTGGGTTCTGTCCTGTGTCAGTGCTGTACCCCAGTGTTATACGGTGTGGGTTCTGTCCTGTGTCAGTGCTGTACCCCAGTGTTATACGGTGTCGGTTGTGTCCTGTGTCAGTGCTGTAGCCCACTGTTATGCGGTGTGGGTTGTGTCCTGTGTCAGTGCTGTACGCCAGTGTTATACGGTATGGGTTGTTCCTGCGTCAATGCTGTAGCCCAGTGTTATACGGTGTGGGTTGTGTCCTGCGTCAGTGCTGTAGCCCAGTGTTATACGATGTGGGTTCTGTCCTGTGTCAGTGCGGTAGCCCAGTGTTAAACGGTGTGTGTTCTGTCCTGCGTCAGTGCTGTACCCCAGTGTTATACGGTGTGTATTCTGTCCTGTGTCAGTGCTGTACCCCAGTGTTATACGGTGTGTGTTCTGTCCTGCGTCAGTGCTGTACCCCAGTGTTATACGGGGTGGGTTCTGTACTGCGTCAGTGCTGTACCCCAGTGTTATACGGTGTGGGTTCTGTCCTGTGTCAGTGCTGTACCCCAGTGTTATACGGTGTGGGTTGTGTCCTGTGTCAGTGCGGTACCCCAGTGTTATACGGTGTGGGTTCTGTCCTGTGTCAGTGCTGTAGCCCAGTGTTATACGGTGTGGGTTCTGTACTGTGTCAGTGCTGTACCCCAGTGTTATACGGTGTGGGTTGTGTCCTGTGTCAGTGCTGTACCCCAGTGTCATACGGTATGGGTTGTGTCCTGCGTCAGTGCTGTACCCCAGTGTTATACGGTGTGGGTTCTGTCCTGTGTCAGTGCTGTAGCCCGGTGTTATACGGTGTGGGTTCTGTCCTGTGTCAGTGCTGTACCCCAGTGTTATACGGTGTGGGTTGTGTCCTGTGTCAGTGCTGTACCCCAGTGTTATACGGTGTGGGTTGTGTCCTGTGTCAGTGCTGTACCCCAGTGTTATACGGTGTGGGTTGTGTCCTGTGTCAGTGCTGTACCCCAGTGTTATACGGTGTGGGTTGTGTCCTGTGTCAGTGCGGTACCCCAGTGTTATACGGTGTGGGTTCTGTACTGTGTCAGTGCTGTACCCCAGTGTGATACGGTGTGGGTTGTGTCCTGTGTCAGTGCTGTACCCCAGTGTCATACGGTATGGGTTGTGTCCTGCGTCAGTGCTGTACCCCAGTGTTATACGGTGTGGGTTCTGTCCTGTGTCAGTGCTGTAGCCCAGTGTTATACGGTATGGGTTCTGTCCTGTGTCAGTGCTGTACCCCAGTGTTATACGGTGTGGGTTGTGTCCTGTGTCAGTGCTGTAGCCCAGTGTTATACGGTGTGGGTTGTGTCCGGCGTCAGTGCTGTACCCCAGTGTTATACGGTATGGGTTCTGTCCTGTGTCAGTGCTGTACCCCAGTGTTATACGGTGTGGGTTCGGTCCTGTGTCAGTGCTGTATCCCAGTGTTATACGGTGTGTGATCGGTCCTTTGTCAGTGCTGTAGCCCAGTGTTATACGGTGTGGGTTGTGTCCTGTGTCAGTGCTGTACCCCAGTGTTATACGGTGTGGGTTGTGTCCTGTATCAGAGCTGTACCCCAGTGTTATACGGTGTGGGTTGTCTCCTGTGTCAGTGCTGTACCCCAGTGTTATACGGTGTGGGTTCTGTCCTGTGTCAGTGCTGTAGCCCAGTGTTATACGGTATGGGTTGTGTCCTGTGTCAGTGCTGTACCCCAGTGTTATACGGTGTGGGTTGTGTCCTGCGTCAGTGCTGTACCCCAGTGTTATGCGGTGTGGGTTCTGTCCTGCGTCAGTGCTGTACCCAAGTGTTATACGGTGTGGGTTGTGTCCTGTGTCAGTGCTGTAGCCCAGTGTTATACGGTGTGGGTTCTGTCCTGTGTCAGTGATGTACGCCAGTGTTATACGGTGTGTGTTCTGTCCTGTGTCAGTGCTGTACCCCAGTGTTATACGGTGTGTGTTCTGTCCTGTGTCAGTGCTGTACCCCAGTGTTATACAGTGTGGGTTGTGACCTGTGTCAGTGCTGTACCCCAGTGTTATACTGTGTGGGTTCTGTCCTGTGTCAGTGCGGTAGCCCAGTGTTATACGGTGTGAGTTCGGTCCTGTGTCAGTGCTGTACCCCAGTGTTATACGGTGTGGGTTCTGTCCTGTGTCAGTGCTGTACCCCAGTGTTATACGGTGTGGGTACTGTCCTGCGTCAGTGCTGTACCCCAGTGTTATACGGTGTGGGTTCTGTCCTGTGTCAGTGCTGTACCCCAGTGTTATACGGTGTGAGTTCGGTCCTGTGTCAGTGCTGTACCCCAGTGTTATACGGTGTGGGTTCTGTCCTGTGTCAGTGCTGTACCCCAGTGTTATACGGTGTGGGTTCTGTCCTGCGTCAGTGCTGTACCCCAGTGTTATACGGTGTGGGTTCTGTCCTGTGTCAGTGCTGTACCCCAGTGTTATACTGTGTGGGTTCTGTCCTGTGTCAGTGCGGTAGCCCAGTGTTATACGGTGTGGGTTGTGTCCTGTGTCAGTGCTGTACTCCAGTGTTATACGGTGTGGGTTCTGTCCTGTGTCAGTGCTGTAGCCCAGTGTTATACGGTGTGGGTTGTGTCCTGTGTCAGTGCTGTAGCCCAGTGTTATACGGTGTGGGTTCTGTCCTGTGTCAGTGCTGTAGCCCAGTGTTATACGGTGTGGGTTGTGTCCTGTGTCAGTGCTGTACTCCAGTGTCATACGGTGTGGGTTCTGTCCTGTGTCAGTGCTGTACCCCAGTGTTATACGGTGTGTGTTCTGTCCTGTGTCAGTGCTGTAGCCCAGTGTTATACGGTGTGGGTTCTGTCCTGTGTCAGTGCTATACCCCAGTGTTATACGGTGTGGGTTCTGTCCTGTGTCAGTGCTGTACCCCAGTGTTATACGGTGTGGGTTCTGTCCTGTGTCAGTGCTGTACCCCAGTGTTATACGGTGTGGGTTCTGTCCTGTGTCAGTGCTGTATCCCAGTGTTATACGGTGTGGGTTGTGTCCTGTGTCAGTGCTGTAGCCCAGTGTTATACGGTGTGGGTTGTGTCCTGTGTCAGTGCTGTACTCCAGTGTTATACGGTGTGGGTTCTGTCCTGTGTCAGTGCTGTAGCCCAGTGTTATACGGTGTGGGTTGTGTCCTGTGTCAGTGCTGTAGCCCAGTGTTATACGGTGTGGGTTCTGTCCTGAGTAAGTGCTGTAGCCCAGTGTTATACGGTGTGGGTTGTGTCCTGTGTCAGTGCTGTACCCCAGTGTTATACGGTGTGGGTTGTGTCCTGTGTCAGTGCTGTACCCCAGTGTTATACGGTGTGGGTTGTGTCCTGTGTCAGTGCTGTACCCCAGTGTTATACGGTGTCGGTTGTGTCCTGTGTCAGTGCTGTACCCCACTGTTATGCGGTGTGGGTTGTGTCCTGTGTCAGTGCTGTACGCCAGTGTTATACGGTATGGGTTGTTCCTGCGTCAGTGCTGTACCCCAGTGTTATACGGTGTGGGTTCTGTCCTGTGTCAGTGCTGTAGCCCAGTGTTATACGGTGTGGGTTGTGTCCTGCGTCAGTGCTGTAGCCCAGTGTTATACGATGTGGGTTCTGTCCTGTGTCAGTGCTGTACCCCAGTGTTAAACGGTGTGTGTTCTGTCCTGCGTCAGTGCTGTACCCCAGTGTTATACGGTGTGGATTCTGTCCTGTGTCAGTGCTGTACCCCAGTGTTAAACGGTGTGTGTTCTGTCCTGCGTCAGTGCTGTACCCCAGTGTTATACGGGGTGGGTTCTGTACTGCGTCAGTGCTGTACCCCAGTGTTATACGGTGTGGGTTCTGTCCTGTGTCAGTGCTGTACACCAGTGTTATACGGTGTGGGTTGTGTCCTGTGTCAGTGCGGTACCCCAGTGTTATACGGTGTGGGTTCTGTACTGTGTCAGTGCTGTACCCCAGTGTTATACGGTGTGGGTTGTGTCCTGTGTCAGTGCTGTACCCCAGTGTCATTCGGTATGGGTTGTGTCCTGCGTCAGTGCTGTACCCCAGTGTTATACGGTGTGGGTTCTGTCCTGTGTCAGTGCTGTAGCCCAGTGTTATACGGTGTGGGTTCTGTCCTGTGTCAGTGCTGTAGCCCAGTGTTATACGGTGTGGGTTCTGTCCTGTGTCAGTGCTGTATCCCAGTGTTATACGGTGTGGGTTCTGTCCTGTGTCAGTGATGTAGCCCAGTGTTATACGGTGTGGGTTCTGTCCTGTGTCAGTGCGGTAGCCAAGTGTTATACGGTGTGGGTTGTGTCCTGTGTCAGTGCTGTACCCCAGTGTTATACGGTGTGGGTTCGGTCCTGTGTCAGTGCTGTAGCCCAGTGTTATACGGTGTAGGTTCTGTCCTGTGTCAGTGCGGTAGCCAAGTGATATACGGTGTGGGTTCGGTCCTGTGTCAGTGCTGTACCCCAGTGTTATACGGTGTGGGTTCTGTCCTGTGTCAGTGCTGTACCCCAGTGTTATACGGTGTGGGTTCTGTCCTGTGTCAATGCTGTAGCCCAGTGTTATACGGTGTGGGTTCGGTCCTGTGTCAGTGCTGTATCCCAGCGTTGTACGGTGTGGGTTGTGTCCGGCGTCAGTGCTGTACCCCAGTGTTATACGGTGTGGGTTCTGTCCTGTGTCAGTGCTGTACCCCAGTGTTATACGGTGTGGGATCTGTCCTGTGTCAGTGCTGTACCCCAGTGTTATACGGTGTGGGTTGTGTCCTGTGTCAGTGCTGTACCCCAGTGTTATACGGTGTGGGTTGTGTCCTGCGTCAGTGCTGTACCCCAGTGTTATACGGTGTGGGTTGTGTCCTGCGTCAGTGCTGTACCCCAGTGTTATACGGTGTGGGTTGTGTCCTGTGTCAGTGCTGTACCCCAGTGTTATACGGTGTGGGTTCGGTCCTGTGTCAGTGCTGTATCCCAGTGTTATACGGTGTGGGTTGTGTCCTCTGTCAGTGCTGTACCCCAGTGTTATACGGTATGGGTTCTGTCCTGTGTCAGTGCTGTACCCCAGTGTTATACGGTGTGGGTTGTGTCCTGTGTCAGTGCTGTACCCCAGTGTTATACGGTGTGGGTTGTGTCCTGTGTCAGTGCTGTAGCCCAGTGTTATACGGTGTGGGTTCTGTCCTGTGTCAGTGCTGTAGCCCAGTGTTATACGGTGTGGGTTGTGTCCTGTGTCAGTGCTGTACCCCAGTGTTATACGGTGTGGGTTCTGTCCTGTGTCAGTGCTGTACCCCAGTGTTATACGGTGTGGGTTCTGTCCTGTGTCAGTGTTGTACCCCAGTGTTATACGGTGTGGGTTCTGTCCTGTGTCAGTGCTGTAGCCCAGTGTTATACGGTGTGGGTTGTGTCCTGTGTCAGTGCTGTAGCCCAGTGTTATACGGTGTGGGTTCTGTCCTGTGTCAGTGCTGTACCCCAGTGTTATACGGTGTGGGTTCTGTCCTGTGTCAGTGCTGTACCCCAGTGTTATACGGTGTGGGTTGTGTCCTGTGTCAGTGCTGTAGCCCAGTGTTATACGGTGTGGGTTCTGTCCTGTGTCAGTGCGGTAGCCCAGTGTTATATGGTGTTGGTTCTGTCCTGTGTCAGTGCTATACCCAGTGTTATACGGTGTGGGTTCTGTCCTGTGTCAGTGCTGTAGCCCAGAGTTATACGGTGTGGGTTGTGTCCTGTGTCAGTGCTGTACCCCAGTGTTATACGGTGTGGGTTGTGTCCTGTGTCAGTGCTGTACCCCAGTGTTATACGGTGTGGGTTGTGTCCTGTGTCAGTGCTGTAGCCCAGTGTTTTACGGTCTGGGTTCTGTCCAGCGTCAGTGCTGTACTCCAGTGTTATACGGTATGGGTGGTGTCCTGTGTCAGTGCTGTACCTCAGTGTTATACGGTGTGGATTCTGTCCTGCGTCAGTGCTGTAGCCCAGTGTAATCCGGTGTGGGTTCTGTCCTGCGTCAGTGCTGTACCCCAGTGTTATACGGTGTGGGTTCTGTCCTGTGTCAGTGCTGTACCTCAGTGTTATACGGTGTGGGTTCTGTCCTGTGTCAGTGCTGTAGCCCAGTGTTATACGGTGTGGGTTCTGTCCTGTGTCAGTGCTGTACCCCAGTGTTATACGGTGTGGGTTCTGTCCTGTGTCAGTGCTGTACCCCAGTGTTATACGGTGTGGGTTCTGTCCTGTGTCAGTGCTGTAGCCCAGTGTTATACGGTGTGGGTTCTGTCCTGCGTCAGTGCTGTAGCCCAGTGTTTTACGGTCTGGGTTCTGTCCAGCGTCAGTGCTGTACTCCAGTGTTATACGGTATGGGTGGTGTCCTGTGTCAGTGCTGTACCTCAGTGTTATACGGTGTGGATTCTGTCCTGTGTGAGTGCTGTAGCCCAGTGTTATACGGTGTGGGTTCTGTCCAGCGTCAGTGCTGTACCCCAGTGTTATACGGTATGGGTGGTGTCCTGTGTCAGTGCTGTACCCCAGTGTTATACGGTGTGGGTTCTGTCCTGTGTCAGTGCTGTACCCCAGTGTTATACGGTGTGGGTTCTGTCCTGCGTCAGTGCTGTACCCCAGTGTTATACGGTGTGTGTTCTGTCCTGTGTCAGTGCTGTACCCCAGTGTTATACGGTGTGGGTTCTGTCCTGTGTCAGTGCTGTAGCCCAGTGTTATACGGTGTGGGTTCTGTCCTGTGTCAGTGCTGTACCCCAGTGTTATACGGTGTGTGTTCTGTCCTGTGTCAGTGCTGTACATCAGTGTTATACGGTGTGGATTCTGTCCTGTGTGAGTGCTGTAGCCCAGTGTTATACGGTGTGGGTTCTGTCCTGTGTCAGTGCTGTACCCCAGTGTTATACGGTGTGGGTTCTGTCCTGTGTCAGTGCTGTACCCCAGTGTTATACGGTGTGGGTTCTGTCCTGTGTCAGTGCTGTACCCCAGTGTTATACGGTGTGGGTTGTGTCCTGTGTCAGTGCTGTAGCCCAGTGTTATACGGTGTGGGTTCTGTCCTGTGTCAGTGCGGTAACCCAGTGTTATATGGTGTGGGTTCTGTCCTGTGTCAGTGCTATACCCCAGTGTTAAACGGTGTGGGTTCTGTCCTGTGTCAGTGCTGTAGCCCAGAGTTATACGGTGTGGGTTGTGTCCTGTGTCAGTGCTGTACCCCAGTGTTATACGGTGTGGGTTCTGTCCTGTGTCAGTGCTGTAGCCCAGTGTTTTATGGTCTGGGTTCTGTCCAGCGTCAGTGCTGTACTCCAGTGTTATACGGTATGGGTGGTGTCCTGTGTCAGTGCTGTACCTCAGTGTTATACGGTGTGGATTCTGTCCTGCGTCAGTGCTGTAGCCCAGTGTAATCCGGTGTGGGTTCTGTCCTGCGTCAGTGCTGTACCCCAGTGTTATACGGTGTGGGTTCTGTCCTGTGTCAGTGCTGTACCTCAGTGTTATACGGTGTGGGTTCTGTCCTGTGTCAGTGCTGTAGCCCAGTGTTATACGGTGTGGGTTCTGTCCTGTGTCAGTGCTGTACCCCAGTGTTATACGGTGTGGGTTCTGTCCTGTGTCAGTGCTGTACCCCAGTGTTATACGGTGTGGGTTCTGTCCTGTGTCAGTGCTGTAGCCCAGTGTTATACGGTGTGGGTTCTGTCCTGCGTCAGTGCTGTAGCCCAGTGTTTTACGGTCTGGGTTCTGTCCAGCGTCAGTGCTGTACTCCAGTGTTATACGGTATGGGTGGTGTCCTGTGTCAGTGCTGTACCTCAGTGTTATACGGTGTGGATTCTGTCCTGTGTGAGTGCTGTAGCCCAGTGTTATACGGTGTGGGTTCTGTCCAGCGTCAGTGCTGTACCCCAGTGTTATACGGTATGGGTGGTGTCCTGTGTCAGTGCTGTACCCCAGTGTTATACGGTGTGGGTTCTGTGCTGTGTCAGTGCTGTAGCCCAGTGTTATACGGTGTGGGTTCTGTCCAGCGTCAGTGCTGTACCCCAGTGTTATACGGTATGGGTTGTGTCCTGTGTCAGTGCTGTACATCAGTGTTATACGGTGTGGATTCTGTCCTGTGTCAGTGCTGTAGCCCAGTGTTATACGGTGTGGGTTCTGTCCTGTGTCAGTGCTGTACCCCAGTGTTATACGGTGTGTGTTCTGTCCTGTGTCAGTGCTGTACATCAGTGTTTTCCGGTGTGGATTCTGTCCTGTGTGAGTGCTGTAGCCCAGTGTTATACGGTGTGGGTTCTGTCCTGTGTCAGTGCTGTACCCCAGTGTTATACGGTGTGGGTTGTGTCCTGTGTCAGTGCTGTACCCCAGTGTTATACGGTGTGGGTTCAGTCGTGCGTCAGTGCTGTACCCCAGTGTTATACGGTATGGGTTGTGTCCTGTGTCAGTGCTGTAACCCAGTGTTATACGGTATGGGTTGTTCCTGCGTCAGTGCTGAAGCCCAGTGTTATACGGTGTGGGTTGTGTCCTGTGTCAGTGCTGTACCCCAGTGTTAAACGGTGTGGGTTCTGTCCTGCGTCAGTGCTGTACCCCAGTGTTATACGCTGTGGGCTCTGTCCTCTGTCAGTGCTGTACCCCAGTGTTATACGGTGTGGGTTTTGTCCTGCGTCACTGCTGTAGCCCAGTGTTATACGGTGTGGGTTCTGTCCTGTGTCAGTGCTGTAGCCCAGTGTTATACGGTGTGGGTTGTGTCCTGTGTCAGTGCTGTAGCCCAGTGTTATACGGGGTGGGTTCTGTCCTGTGTCAGTGCTGTAGCCCAGTGTTATACGGTGTGGGTTGAGTCCTGCGTCAGTGCTGTACCCCAGTGTTATACGGTGTGGGTTGTGTCCTGTGCCAGTGCTGTACCCCAGTGTTATACGGTGTGGGTTGTGTCCTGTGTCAGTGCTGTAGCCCTGTGTTATACGGTGTGGGTTCTGTCCTGTGTCAGTGCTGTACCCCAGTGTTATACGGTGTGGGTTCTGTCCTGTGTCAGTGCTGTAGCCCAGTGTTATACGGTGTGGGTTCTGTCCTGTGTCAGTGCTGTACCCCAGTGTTATACGCTGTGGGTTGTGTCCTGCGTCAGTGCTGTACCCCAGTGTTATACGGTGTGGGTTCTGTCGTGCGTCAGTGCTGTACCCCAGTGTTATACGGTGTGGGTTCTGTCCTGTGTCAGTGCTGTACCCCAGTGTTATACGGTGTGGGTCCTGTCCTGTGTCAGTGCTGTACCCCAGTGTTATACGGTGTGGGTTCTGTCCTGTGTCAGTGCTGTACCCCAGTGTTATACGGTGTGGGTTCTGTCGTGCATCAGTGCTGTACCCCAGTGTTATACGGTGTGGGTTGTGTCCTGTGTCAGTGCTGTACCCCAGTGTTATACAGTGTGGGTTCTGTCCTGTGTCAGTGCTGTAGCCCAGTGTTATACGGTGTGGGTTCTGTCCTGTGTCAGTGCTGTACCCCAGTGTTATACGGTGTGGGTTGTGTCCTGCGTCAGTGCTGTACCCCAGTGTTATACGGTGTGGGTTGTGTCCTGTGTCAGTGCTGTAGCCCAGTGTTATACGGTGTGGGTTGTGTCCTGCGTCAGTGCTGTACCCCAGTGTTATACGGTGTGGGTTCTGTCCTGTGTCAGTGCTGTAGCCCAGTGTTATACGGTGTGGGTTCTGTCCTGTGTCAGTGCTGTACCCCAGTGTTATACGGTGTGGGTTGTGTCCTGCGTCAGTGCTGTACCCCAGTGTTATACGGTGTGGGTTGTGTCCTGTGTCAGTGCTGTACCCCAGTGTTATACTGTGTGGGTTCTGTCCTGTGTCAGTGCTGTAGCCCAGTGTTATACGGTGTGGGTTGAGTCCTGCATCAGTGCTGTATCCCAGTGTTATACGGTGTGGGTTCTGTCCTGTGTCAGTGCTGTAGCCCAGTGTTATACGGTGTGGGTTGTGTCCTGCGTCAGTGCTGTACCCCAGTGTTATACGGTGTGGGTTGTGTCCTGCGTCAGTGCTGTACCCCAGTGTTCTCCGGTGTGGGGTGTGTCCTGTGTCAGTGCTGTACCCCAGTGTTATAGGGTGTGGGTTCTGTCCTGTGTCAGTGCTGTAGCCCAGTGTTATACGGTGTGGGTTGAGTCCTGCATCAGTGCTGTATCCCAGTGTTATACGGTGTGGGTTCTGTGCTGTGTCAGTGCTGTACCCCAGTGTTATACGGTGTGGGTTGTGTCCGGCGTCAGTGCTGTACCCCAGTGTTATACGGTGTGGGTTCTGTCCTGCGTCAGTGCTGTAGCCCAGTGTTATACGGTGTTGGTTCTGTCCTGTGTCAGTGCTGTACCCCAGTGTTATACGGTGTGGGTTCGGTCCTATGTCAGTGCTGTCGCCCAGTGTTATACGGTGTGGGTTCTGTCCTGCGTCAGTGCTGTACCCCAGTGTTATACGGTGTGGGTTCTGTCCTGTGTCAGTGCTGTACCCCAGTGTTATACGGTGTGGGTTGTGTCCTGCGTCAGTGCTGTAGCCCAGTGTTATACGGTGTGGGTTCTGTCCTGTGTCAGTTCTATAGCCCAGTGTTATACGGTGTGGATTCTGTCCTGTGTCAGTGCTGTACCCCAGTGTTATACGGTGTGGGTTGTGTCCTGTGTCAGTGCTGTAGCCCAGTGTTATACGGTGTGGGTTCTGTCCTGTGTCAGTGCTGTAGCCCAGTGTTATACGGTGTGGGTTGTGTCCTGCGTCAGTGCTGTAGCCCAGTGTTATACGGTGTGGGTTCTGTCCTGTGTCAGTGCTGTACCCCAGTGTTATACGGTGTGGGTTCTGTCCTGTGTCAGTGCTGTACCCCAGTGTTATACGGTGTGGGTTGTGTCCTGTGTCAGTGCTGTACCCCAGTGTTATACGGTGTGGGTTCTGTCCTGTGTCAGTGCTGTACCCCAGTGTTATACGGTGTGGGTTCTGTCCTGTGTCAGTGCTGTACCCCAGTGTTATACGGTGTGGGTTGTGTCCTGTGTCAGTGCTGTAGCCCAGTGTTATACGGTATGGGTTCTGTCCTGTGTCAGTGCTGTGGCCAAGTGTTATACGGTATGAGTTCTGTCCTGTGTCAGTGCTGTAGCCCAGTGTTATACGGTGTGGGTTCTGTCCTGTGTCAGTGCTGTAGCC
The DNA here is from genome assembly GCF_037043375.1 of Chiloscyllium plagiosum. Taxonomy (NCBI): domain Eukaryota; kingdom Metazoa; phylum Chordata; class Chondrichthyes; order Orectolobiformes; family Hemiscylliidae; genus Chiloscyllium; species Chiloscyllium plagiosum. Next base: position 137,638,401 of record NW_028270143.1, on the reverse strand, counting down.
CAGTGTTATACGGTGTGGGTTCTGTCCTGTGTCAGTGCTGTAGCCCAGTGTTATACGGTGTGGGTTCTGTCCTGTGTCAGTGCTGTACCCCAGTGTTATACGGTATGAGTTCTGTCCTGTGTCAGTGCTGTAGCCCAGTGTTATACTGTGTGAGTTCTGTCCTGTGTCAGTGCTGTAGCCCAGTGTTATACGGTGTGGGTTCTGTCCTGTGTCAGTGCTGTAGCCCAGTGTTATACTGTGTGAGTTCTGTCCTGTGTCAGTGCTGTAGCCCAGTGTTATACGGTGTGGGTTCTGTCCTGTGTCAGTGCTGTACCCCAGTGTTATACGGTATGGGTTGTGTCCGGCGTCAGTGCTGTACCCCAGTGTTATACGGTGTGGGTTCTGTCCTGCGTCAGTGCTGTAGCACAGTGTTATACGGTGTGGGTTCTGTCCTGTGTCAGTGCTGTACCCCAGTGTTATACTGTGTGGGTTGTGTCCTGTGTCAGTGGTGTAGCCCAGTGTTATAAGGTGTGGGTTCTGTCCTGTGTCAGTGCTGTACCCCAGTGTTATACGGTGTGGGTTCTGTCCTGCGTCAGTGCTGTAGCCCAGTGTTATACGGTGTGGGTTCTGTCCTGTGTCAGTGCTGTGCCCCAGTGTTATACGGTGTGGGTTGTGTCCTGTGTCAGTGCTGTATCCCAGTGTTATACGGTGTGGGTTCGGTCCTATGTCAGTGCTGTAGCCCAGTGTTATACGGTGTGGATTGTGTCCTGTGTCAGTGCTGTACCCCAGTGTTATACGGTGTGGGTTGTGTCCGGCGTCAGTGCTGTACCCCAGTGTTATACGGTGTGGGTTCTGTCCTGCGTCAGTGCTGTAGCCCAGTGTTATACGGTGTGGGTTCTGTCCTGTGTCAGTGCTGTACCCCAGTGTTATACGGTGTGGGTTCGGTCCTATGTCAGTGCTGTCGCCCAGTGTTATACGGTGTGGGTTCTGTCCTGCCTCAGTGCTGTACCCCAGTGTTATACGGTGTGGGTTCTGTCCTGTGTCAGTGCTGTACCCCAGTGTTATACGGTGTGGGTTCTGTCCTGTGTCAGTGCTGTACCCCAGTGTTATACGGTGTTGTTTCTGTCCTGTGTCAGTGCTGTACCCCAGTGTTATACGGTGTGGGTTGTGTCCTGTGTCAGTGCTGTACCCCAGTGTTATACGGTGTGGGTTGTGTCCTGTGTCAGTGCTGTACCCCAGTGTTATACGGTGTGGGTTCTGTCCTGTGTCAGTGCTGTACCCCAGTGTTATACGGTGTGGGTTCTGTCCTGTGTCAGTGCTGTACCCCAGTGTTATACGGTGTTGTTTCTGTCCTGTGTCAGTGCTGTACCCCAGTGTTATACGGTGTGGGTTGTGTCCTGTGTCAGTGCTGTACCCCAGTGTTATACGGTGTGGGTTCTGTCCTGCGTCAGTGCTGTACCCCAGTGTTATACGGTGTGGGTTCTGTCCTGTGTCAGTGCTGTAGCCCAGTGTTATACGGTATGGGTTCTGTCCTGCGTCAGTGCTGTAGCCCAGTGTTATACGGTGTGGCTTGTGTCCGGCGTCAGTGCTGTACCCCAGTGTTATACGGTGTGGGTTGTGTCCTGTGTCAGTGCTGTACCCCAGTGTTATACGGTGTGGGGTTGTGTCCTGCGTCAGTGCTTTACTCCAGTGTTATACGGTGTGGGTTGTGTCCTGTGTCAGTGCTGTACCCCAGTGTTATACGGTGTGGGTTCTGTCCTGCGTCAGTGCTGTAGCCCAGTGTTATACGGTGTGGGTTCTGTCCTGCGTCAGTGCTGTAGCACAGTGTTATTCGATGTGGGTTCTGTCCTGTGTCAGTGCTGTACCCCAGTGTTATACGGTGTGGGTTCTGTCCTGTGTCATTGCTGTACCCCAGTGTTATACGGTATGGGTTCTGTCCTGTGTCAGTGCTGTACCCCAGTGTTATACGGTGTGGGTTCGGTCCTATGTCAGTGCTGTCGCCCAGTGTTATACGGTGTGGGTTCTGTCCTGTGTCAGTGCTGTACCCCAGTGTTATACAGTGTGGGTTGTGTCCTGCGTCAGTGCTGTACCCCAGTGTTATACGGTGTGGGTTGTGTCCTGTGTCAGTGCTGTACCCCAGTGTTATACTGTGTGGGTTCTGTCCTGTGTCAGTGCTGTAGCCCAGTGTTATACGGTGTGGGTTCTGTCCTGTGTCAGTGCTGTACCCCAGTGTTATACGGTGTGGGTTGAGTCCTGCATCAGTGCTGTATCCCAGTGTGATACGGTGTGGGTTATGTCCTGTGTCAGTGCTGTACCCCAGTGTTATACGGTGTGGGTTGTGTCCTGCATCAGTGCTGTACCCCAGTGTTATACGGTGTGGGTTGTGTCCTGCGTCAGTGCTGTACCCCAGTGTTCTCCGGTGTGGGGTGTGTCCTGTGTCAGTGCTGTACCCCAGTGTTATAGGGTGTGGGTTCTGTCCTGTGTCAGTGCTGTAGCACAGTGTTATACGGTGTGGGTTGAGTCCTGCATCAGTGCTGTACCCCAGTGTTATACGGTGTGGGTTCTGTGCTGTGTCAGTGCTGTACCCCAGTGCTATACGGTGTGGGTTGTGTCCGGCGTCAGTGCTGTACCCCAGTGTTATACGGTGTGGGTTCTGTCCTGCGTCAGTGCTGTAGCCCAGTGTTATACGGTGTGGGTTCTGTCCTGTGTCAGTGCTGTACCCCAGTGTTATACGGTGTGGGTTCGGTCCTATGTCAGTGCTGTCGCCCAGTGTTATACGGTGTGGGTTCTGTCCTGCGTCAGTGCTGTAACCCAGTGTTATACGGTGTGGGTTCTGTCCTGTGTCAGTGCTGTACCCCAGTGTTATACGGTGTGGGTTGTGTCCTGCGTCAGTGCTGTAGCCCAGTGTTATACGGTGTGGGTTCTGTCCTGTGTCAGTTCTATAGCCCAGTGTTATACGGTGTGGATTCTGTCCTGTGTCAGTGCTGTACCCCAGTGTTATACGGTGTGGGTTGTGTCCTGTGTCAGTGCTGTACCCCAGTGTTATACGGTGTGGGTTCTGTCCTGTGTCAGTGCTGTACCCCAGAGTTATACGGTGTGGGTTCTGTGCTGTGTCAGTGCTGTAGCCCAGTGTTATACGGTGTGGGTTCTGTCCTGTGTCAGTGCTGTACCCCAGTGTTATACGGTATGAGTTCTGTCCTGTGTCAGTGCTGTAGCCCAGTGTTATACTGTGCGAGTTCTGTCCTGTGTCAGTGCTGTACCCCAGTGTTATACGGTGTGGGTTCTGTCCTGTGTCAGTGCTGTACCCCAGTGTTATACGGTGTGGGTTCTGTCCTGTGTCAGTGCTCTACCCCAGAGTTATGCGGTGTGGGTTCTGTCCTGTGTCAGTGCTGTAGCCCAGTGTTATACGGTGTGGGTTCTGTCCTGTGTCAGTGCTGTACCCCAGTGTTATACGGTATGGGTTGTGTCCGGCGTCAGTGCTGTACCCCAGTGTTATACTGTGTGGGTTGTGTCCTGTGTCAGTGCTGTAGCCCAGTGTTAAAAGGTGTGGGTTCTGTCGTGCGTCAGTGCTGTACCCCAGTGTTATACGGTGTGGGTTGTGTCCTGTGTCAGTGGTGTAGCCCAGTGTTATACGGTGTGGGTTCTGTCCTGTGTCAGTGCTGTACCCCAGTGTTATACGGTGTGGGTTCTGTTCTGTGTCAGTGCTGTAGCCCAGTGTTATACGGTGTGGGTTCTGTCCTGTGTCAGTGCTGTGCCCCAGTGTTATACGGTGTGGGTTCTGTCCTGTGTCAGTGCTGTATCCCAGTGTTATACGGTGTGGGTTCGGTCCTATGTCAGTGCTGTAGCCCAGTGTTATACGGTGTGGGTTGTGTCCTGTGTCAGTGCTGTACCCCAGTGTTATACGGTGTGGGTTGTGTCCGGCGTCAGTGCTGTACCCCAGTGTTATACGGTGTGGGTTCTGTCCTGCGTCAGTGCTGTAGCCCAGTGTTATACGGTGTGGGTTCTGTCCTGTGTCAGTGCTGTACCCCAGTGTTATACGGTGTGGGTTCGGTCCTATGTCAGTGCTGTCGCCCAGTGTTATACGGTGTGGGTTCTGTCCTGCGTCAGTGCTGTACCCCAGTGTTATACGGTGTGGGTTCTGTCCTGTGTCAGTGCTGTACCCCAGTGTTATACGGTGTTGTTTCTGTCCTGTGTCAGTGCTGTACCCCAGTGTTATACGGTGTGGGTTGTGTCCTGTGTCAGTGCTGTACCCCAGTGTTATACGGTGTGGGTTGTGTCCTGTGTCAGTGCTGTACCCCAGTGTTATACGGTGTGGGTTCTGTCCTGCGTCAGTGCTGTAGCCCAGTGTTATACGGTATGGGTTCTGTCCTGTGTCAGTGCTGTAGCCCAGTGTTATACGGTGTGGCTTGTGTCCGGCGTCAGTGCTGTACCCCAGTGTTATACGGTGTGGGTTCTGTCCTGTGTCCGTGCTGTACCCCAGTGTTATACGGTGTGGGTTGTGTCCGGCGTCAGTGCTGTACCCCAGTGTTATACGGTGTGGGTTCTGTCCTGTGTCAGTGCTGTACCCCAGTGTTATACGGTGTGGGTTCTGTCCTGTGTCAGTGCTGTACACCAGTGTTATACGGTGTGTGTTCTGTCCTGTGTCAGTGCTGTACCCCAGTGTTAGACGGTGTGGGTTGTGTCCGGCGTCACTGCTGTACCCCAGTGTTATACGGTGTGGGTTCTGTCCTGTGTCAGTGCAGTACCCCAGTGTTATATGGTGTGTGTTCTGTCCTGTGTCAGTGCTGTACCCCAGTGTTATACGGTGTGGGTTGTGTCCTGTGTCAGTGCTGTACCCCAGTGTTATACGGTGTGGGTTGTGTCCTGCGTCAGTGCTTTACTCCAGTGTTATACGGTGTGGGTTGTGTCCTGTGTCAGTGCTGTACCCCAGTGTTATACGGTGTGGGTTCTGTCCTGCGTCAGTGCTGTAGCCCAGTGTTATACGGTGTGGGTTGTGTCCGGCGTCAGTGCTGTACCCCAGTGTTATACGGTGTGGGTTCTGTCCTGCGTCAGTGCTGTAGCACAGTGTTATTCGATGTGGGTTCTGTCCTGTGTCAGTGCTGTGCCCCAGTGTTATACGGTGTGGGTTCTGTCCTGTGTCATTGCTGTACCCCAGTGTTATACGGTATGGGTTCTGTCCTGTGTCAGTGCTGTACCCCAGTGTTATACGGTGTGGGTTCTGTCCTGTGTCATTGCTGTGCCCCAGTGTTATACGGTGTGGGTTCTGTCCTGTGTCATTGCTGTACCCCAGTGTTATACGGTGTGGGTTCTGTCCTGTGTCAGTGCTGTACCCCAGTGTTATACGGTGTGGGTTCTGTCCAGCGTCAGTGCTGTACCCCAGTGTTATACGGTATGGGTTGTGTCCTGTGTCAGTGCTGTACATCAGTGTTATACGGTGTGGATTCTGTCCTGTGTCAGTGCTGTAGCCCAGTGTTATACGGTGTGGGTTCTGTCCTGTGTCAGTGCTGTACCCCAGTGTTATACGGTGTGTGTTCTGTCCTGTGTCAGTGCTGTACATCAGTGTTATACGGTGTGGGTTCTGTCCTGCGTCAGTGCTGTACCCAAGTGTTATACGGTGTGGATTCTGTCCTGTGTGAGTGCTGTAGCCCAGTGTTATACGGTGTGGGTTCTGTCCTGTGTCAGTGCTGTACCCCAGTGTTATACGGTGTGGGTTGTGTCCTGTGTCAGTGCTGTACCCCAGTGTTATACGGTGTGGGTTCAGTCGTGCGTCAGTGCTGTACCCCAGTGTTATACGGTGTGGGTTGTGTCCTGTGTCAGTGCTGTAACCCAGTGTTATACGGTATGGGTTGTTCCTGCGTCAGTGCTGTACCCCAGTGTTATACGGTGTGGGTTCTGTCCTGTGTCAGTGCTGTACCCCAGTGTTATACGGTGTGGGTTGTGTCCTGCGTCAGTGCTGTACCCCAGTGTTATACGGTGTGGGTTCTGTCCTGTGTCAGTGCTGTACCCCAGTGTTATACGCTGTGGGCTCTGTCCTCTGTCAGTGCTGTACCCCAGTGTTATACGGTGTGGGTTTTGTCCTGCGTCACTGCTGTAGCCCAGTGTTATACGGTGTGGGTTCTGTCCTGTGTCAGTGCTGTACCCCAGTGTTATACGGTGTGGGTTCTGTCCTGTGTCAGTGCTGTACCCCAGTGTTATACGGTGTGGGTTCTGTCCTGTGTCACTGCTGTACCCCAGTGTTATACGGTGTGGGTTTTGTCCTGCGTCACTGCTGTAGCCCAGTGTTATACGGTGTGGGTTCTGTCTTGTGTCAGTGCTATACCCCAGTGTCATACGGTGTGGGTTCTGTCCTGTGTCAGTGCTGTACCCCAGTGTTATACGGTGTGGGTTCGCTCCTGTGTCAGTGCTATACCCCAGTGTTATACGGTGTGGGTTCTGTCCTGCGTCAGTGCTGTACCCCAGTGTTATACGGTGTGGGTTCTGTCCTGTGTCAGTGCTGTACCCCAGTGTTATACGGTGTGGGTTCTGTCCTGTGTCAGTGCTGTGTCCCAGTGTTATACGGTGTGGGTTGTGTCCTCTGTCAGTGCTGTACCCCAGTGTTATACTGTGTGGGTTCTGTCCTGCGTCAGTGCTGTACCCCAGTGTTATACGGTGTGGGTTCTGTCCTGCGTCAGTGCTGTACCCCAGTGTTATACGGTGTGGGTTCTGTCCTGTGTCAGTGCTGTGTCCCAGTGTTATACGGTGTGGGTTGTGTCCTGTGTCAGTGCTGTACCCCAGTGTTATACGGTGTGGGTTCTGTCCTGTGTCAGTGCTGTAGCCCAGTGTTATACGGTGTGGGTTGTGTCCTCTGTCAGTGCTGTACCCCAGTGTTATACGGTGTGGGTTCTGTCCTGTGTCAGTGCTGTACCCCAGTGTTATACGGTGTGGGTTCAGTCGTGCGTCAGTGCTGTACCCCAGTGTTATACGGTGTGGGTTGTGTCCTGTGTCAGTGCTGTAACCCAGTGTTATACGGTATGGGTTGTTCCTGCGTCAGTGCTGTACCCCAGTATTATACGGTGTGGGTTCTGTCCTGTGTCAGTGCTGTACCCCAGTGTTATACGGTGTGGGTTGTGTCCTGTGTCAGTGCTGTAGCCCAGTGTTATACGGTGTGGGTTGTTCCTGTGTCAGTGCTGAAGCCCAGTGTTATACGGTGTGGGTTCTGTCCTGTGTCAGTGCTGTACCCCAGTGTTAAACGGTGTGGGTTCTGTCCTGCGTCAGTGCTGTGCCCCAGTGTTATACGGTGTGGGTTGTGTCCTGTGTCAGTGCTGTATCCCAGTGTTATACGGTGTGGGTTCGGTCCTATGTCAGTGCTGTAGCCCAGTGTTATACGGTGTGGGTTGTGTCCTGTGTCAGTGCTGTACCCCAGTGTTATACGGTGTGGGTTGTGTCCGGCGTCAGTGCTGTACCCCAGTGTTATACGGTGTGGGTTCTGTCCTGCGTCAGTGCTGTAGCCCAGTGTTATACGGTGTGGGTTCTGTCCTGTGTCAGTGCTGTACCCCAGTGTTATACGGTGTGGGTTCGGTCCTATGTCAGTGCTGTCGCCCAGTGTTATACGGTGTGGGTTCTGTCCTGCGTCAGTGCTGTACCCCAGTGTTATACGGTGTGGGTTCTGTCCTGTGTCAGTGCTGTACCCCAGTGTTATACGGTGTTGTTTCTGTCCTGTGTCAGTGCTGTACCCCAGTGTTATACGGTGTGGGTTGTGTCCTGTGTCAGTGCTGTACCCCAGTGTTATACGGTGTGGGTTGTGTCCTGTGTCAGTGCTGTACCCCAGTGTTATACGGTGTGGGTTCTGTCCTGCGTCAGTGCTGTAGCCCAGTGTTATACGGTATGGGTTCTGTCCTGTGTCAGTGCTGTAGCCCAGTGTTATACGGTGTGGCTTGTGTCCGGCGTCAGTGCTGTACCCCAGTGTTATACGGTGTGGGTTCTGTCCTGTGTCAGTGCTGTACCCCAGTGTTATACGGTGTGGGTTGTGTCCGGCGTCAGTGCTGTACCCCAGTGTTATACGGTGTGGGTTCTGTCCTGTGTCAGTGCTGTAGCCCAGTGTTATACGGTGTGGGTTCTGTCCTGTGTCAGTGCTGTACACCAGTGTTATACGGTGTGTGTTCTGTCCTGTGTCAGTGCTGTACCCCAGTGTTAGACGGTGTGGGTTGTGTCCGGCGTCACTGCTGTACCCCAGTGTTATACGGTGTGGGTTCTGTCCTGTGTCAGTGCAGTACCCCAGTGTTATACGGTGTGTGTTCTGTCCTGTGTCAGTGCTGTACCCCAGTGTTATACGGTGTGGGTTGTGTCCTGTGTCAGTGCTGTACCCCAGTGTTATACGGTGTGGGTTGTGTCCTGCGTCAGTGCTTTACTCCAGTGTTATACGGTGTGGGTTGTGTCCTGTGTCAGTGCTGTACCCCAGTGTTATACGGTGTGGGTTCTGTCCTGCGTCAGTGCTGTAGCCCAGTGTTATACGGTGTGGGTTGTGTCCGGCGTCAGTGCTGTACCCCAGTGTTATACGGTGTGGGTTCTGTCCTGCGTCAGTGCTGTACTCCAGTGTTATACGGTGTGGGTTCTGTCCTGAGTAAGTGCTGTACCCCAGTGTTATACGGTGTGGGTTCTGTCCTGAGTAAGTGCTGTACCCCAGTGTTATACGGTGTGGGTTCTGTCCTGCGTCAGTGCTGTAGCACAGTGTTATTCGATGTGGGTTCTGTCCTGTGTCAGTGCTGAACCCCAGTGTTATACGGTGTGGGTTCTGTCCTGAGTAAGTGCTGTACCCCAGTGTTATACGGTGTGGGTTCTGTCCTGTGTCAGTGCTGTGCCCCAGTGTTATACGGTGTGGGTTCTGTCCTGTGTCATTGCTGTACCCCAGTGTTATACGGTATGGGTTCTGTCCTGTGTCAGTGCTGTACCCCAGTGTTATACGGTGTGGGTTCTGTCCTGTGTCAGTGCTGTACCCCAGTGTTATACGGTGTGGGTTCTGTCCAGCGTCAGTGCTGTACCCCAGTGTTATACGGTATGGGTTGTGTCCTGTGTCAGTGCTGTACATCAGTGTTATACGGTGTGGGTTCTGTCCTGTGTCAGTGCTGTAGCCCAGTGTTATACGGTGTGGGTTCTGTCCTGTGTCAGTGCTGTACCCCAGTGTTATACGGTGTGTGTTCTGTCCTGTGTCAGTGCTGTACATCAGTGTTATACGGTGTGGATTCTGTCCTGTGTGAGTGCTGTAGCCCAGTGTTATACGGTGTGGGTTCTGTCCTGTGTCAGTGCTGTACCCCAGTGTTATACGGTGTGGGTTGTGTCCTGTGTCAGTGCGGTACCCCAGTGTTATACGGTGTGGGTTCAGTCGTGCGTCAGTGCTGTACCCCAGTGTTATACGGTGTGGGTTGTGTCCTGTGTCAGTGCTGTAACCCAGTGTTATACGGTATGGGTTGTTCCTGCGTCAGTGCTGTACCCCAGTGTTATACGGTGTGGGTTCTGTCCTGTGTCAGTGCTGTACCCCAGTGTTATACGGTGTGGGTTGTGTCCTGTGTCAGTGCTGTAGCCCAGTGTTATACGGTGTGGGTTGTTCCTGTGTCAGTGCTGAAGCCCAGTGTTATACGGTGTGGGTTCTGTCCTGTGTCAGTGCTGTACCCCAGTGTTAAACGGTGTGGGTTCTGTCCTGCGTCAGTGCTGTACCCCAGTGTTATACGGTGTGGGTTCTGTCCTGTGTCAGTGCTGTACCCCAGTGTTATACGCTGTGGGCTCTGTCCTCTGTCAGTGCTGTACCCCAGTGTTATACGGTGTGGGTTTTGTCCTGCGTCACTGCTGTAGCCCAGTGTTATACGGTGTGGGTTCTGTCCTGCGTCACTGCTGTAGCCCAGTGTTATACGGTGTGGGTTCTGTCCTGTGTCAGTGCTGTACCCCAGTGTTATACGGTGTGGGTTCTGTCCTGTGTCAGTGCTGTACCCCAGTGTTATACGGTGTGGGTTCTGTCCTGTGTCAGTGCTGTACCCCAGTGTTATACGGTGTGGGTTTTGTCCTGCGTCACTGCTGTAGCCCAGTGTTATACGGTGTGGGTTCTGTCTTGTGTCAGTGCTATACCCCAGTGTTATACGGTGTGGGTTCTGTCCTGTGTCAGTGCTGTACCCCAGTGTTATACGGTGTGGGTTCTGTCCTGTGTCAGTGCTGTACCCCAGTGTTATACGGTGTGGGTTCTGTCCTGTGTCAGTGCTGTACCCCAGTGTCATACGGTGTGGGTTCGCTCCTGTGTCAGTGCTGTACCCCAGTGTTATACGGTGTGGGTTCTGTCCTGTGTCAGTGCTGTAGCCCAGTGTAATACGGTGTGTGTTCTGTCCTGCGTCAGTGCTGTACCCCAGTGTTATACGGTGTGGGTTCTGCCCTGTGTCAATGCTATACCCCAGTGTTATACGGTGTGGGTTCTGTCCTGTGTCAGTGCTGTACCCCAGTGTCATACTGTGTCGTTTGTGTCCTGTGTCAGTATGTACCCCAGTGTTATACGGTGTGGGTTCTGTCCTGTGTCAGTGCTGTACGCCAGTGTTATACGGTGTGGGTTCTGTCCTGTGTCAGTGCTGTACCCCAGTGTTATACGGTGTGGGTTCTGTCCTGTGTCAGTGCTGTACGCCAGTGTTATACGGTGTGGGTTCTGTCCTGTGTCAGTGCTGTAGCCCAGTGTTATACGGTGTGGGTTCTGTCCTGTGTCAATGCTATACCCCAGTGTTATACGGTGTGGGTTCTGTCCTGTGTCAGTGCTGTACCCCAGTGTTATATGGTGTGGGTTCTGTCCTGTGTCAATGCTATACCCCAGAGTTATACGGTGTGGGTTCTGTCCTGTGTCAGTGCTGCACCCCAGTGTTATACGGTGTGGGTTCGCTCCTGTGTCAGTGCTATACCCCAGTGTTATACGGTGTGGGTTCTGTCCTGCGTCAGTGCTGTACCCCAGTGTTATACGGTGTGGGTTCTGTCCTGTGTCAGTGCTGTACCCCAGTGTTATACGGTGTGAGTTCTGTACTTTGTCAGTGGTGTACCCCAGTGTTATACGGTGTGGGTTCTGTCCTGTGTCAGTGCTGTAGCCCAGTGTTATACGGTGTGGATTCTGTCCTGCGTCAGTGCTGTAGCCGAGTGTTATACGGTGTGGGTTCTGTCCTGTGTCAGTGCTGTACCCCAGTGTTATACGGTGTGGGTTGTGTCCTGTGTCAGTGCTGTACCCCAGTGTCATACGGTATGTGTTGTGTCCTGCGTCAGTGCTGTACCCCAGTGTTATACGGGGTGGGTTGTGTCCTGTGTCAGTGCTGTACCCCAGTGTTCTCCAGTGTGGGTTCTGTCCTGTGTCAGTGCTGTACCCCAGTGTTATACGGTGTGGGTTCTGTCCTGTGTCAGTGCTGTACCCCAGTGTTATACGGTGTGGGTTGTGTCCTGTGTCAGTGCTGTTCCCCAGTGTTATACGGTATGGGTTCTGTCCTGTGTCAGTTCTGTAGCCCAGTGTTATACGGTGTGGGTTGTGTCCTGTGTCAGTGCTGTACCCCAGTGTTCTCCGGTGTGGGTTCTGTCCTGTGTCAGTGCTGTACCCCAGTGTTATACGGTGTGGGTTCTGTCCTGTGTCAGTGCTGTACCCCAGTGTTATACGGTGTGGGATCTGTCCTGTGTCAGTGCTGTACCCCAGTGTTATATGGTGTGGGTTCTGTCCTGTGTCAGTGCTGTACCCCAGTGTTATACGGTGTGGGTTCTGTCCTGTGTCAGTGCTGTACCCCAGTGTTATACGGTGTGGGTTCTGTCCTGTGTCAGTGCTGTACCCCAGTGTTATACGGTATGGGTTCTGTCCTGTGTCAGTGCTGTACCCCAGTGTTATACGGTGTGGGTTGTGTCCTGCGTCAGTGCTGTACCCCAGTGTTATACGGTGTGGGTTCTGTCCTGTGTCAGTGCTGTAGCCCAGTGTTATACGGTGTGGGTTCTGTCCTGTGTCAGTGCTGTAGCCCAGTGTTATACGGTGTGGGTTCTGTCCTGTGTCAGTGCTGTAGCCCAGTGTTATACGGTGTGGGTTGTGTCCTGCGTCAGTGCTGTACCCCAGTGTTATACGGTGTGGGTTCTGTCCTGTGTCAGTGCTGTAGCCCAGTGTTATACGGTGTGGGTTCTGTCCTGTGTCAGTACTGTACCCCAGTGTTATACGGTGTGGGATGTGTCCTGCGTCAGTGCTGTACCCCAGTGTTATACGGTGTGGGTTCTGTCCTGTGTCAGTGCTGTACCCCAGTGTTATACGGTGTGGGTTCTGTCCTGTGTCAGTGCTGTAGCCCAGTGTTATACGGTGTGGGTTCTGTCCTGTGTCAGTACTGTAGCCCAGTGTTATACGGTGTGGGTTCTGTCCTGCGTCAGTGCTGTAGTCAAGTGTTATACGGTATGGGTTGTGTCCTGTGTCAGTGCTATACCCCAGTGTTATACAGTGTGGGTTCTGTCCTGTGTCAGTGCTGCACCCCAGTGTTATACGGTGTGGGTTCTGTCCTGTGTCAGTGCTGCACCCCAGTGTTATACGGTGTGGGTTCTGTCCTGTGTCAGTGCTGTAGCCCAGTGTTATACGGTGTGGGTTCTGTCTTGCGTCAGTGCTGTACCCCAGTGTTATACGGTGTGGGTTCTGTCCTGTGTCAGTGCTGTAGCCCAGTGTTATACGGTGTGGGTTGTGTCCTGTGTCAGTGCTGTACCCCAGTGTTATACGGTGTGGGTTGTGTCCTGTGTCAGTGCTGTACCCCAGTGTTATACGGTGTGGGTTCTGTCCTGTGTCAGTGCTGTACCCCAGTGTTATACGGTGTGGGTTGTGTCCTGTGTCAGTGCTGTACCCCAGTGTTATACGGTGTGGGTTCTGTCCTGTGTCAGTGCTGTACCCCAGTGTTATACGGTGTGGGTTCTGTCCTGTGTCAGTGCTGTACCCCAGTGTTATACGGTGTGGGTTCTGTCCTGTGTCAGTGCTGTAGCCCAGTGTTATACGGTGTGGGTTCTGTCCTGTGTCAGTGCTATACCCCAGTGTTATACAGTGTGGGTTCTGTCCTGTGTCAGTGCTGCACCCCAGTGTTATACGGTGTGGGTTCTGTCCTGTGTCAGTGCTGTAGCCCAGTCTTATACGGTGTGGGTTGTGTCCTGTGTCAGTGCTGTACCCCAGTGTTATACGGTGTGGGTTCTGTCCTGTGTCAGTGCTGTAGCCCAGTGTTATACGGTGTGGGTTCTGTCCTGTGTCAGTGCTGTACCCCAGTGTTATACGGTGTGGGTTGTGTCCTGCGTCAGTGCTGTACCCCAGTGTTATACGGTGTGGGTTCTGTCCTGTGTCAGTGCTGTACCCCAGTGTTATACGGTGTGTGTTCTGTCCTGTGTCAGTGGTGTACCCCAGTGTTATACGGTGTGGGTTCTGTCCTGTGTCAGTGCTGTACCCCAGTGTTATACGGTGTGGGTTCTGTCCTGTGTCAGTGCTGTAGCCCAGTGTTATACGGTGTGGGTTCTGTCCTGTGTCAGTGCTGTTGCCCAGTGTTATACGGTGTGGGTTGTGTCCTGTGTCAGTGCTGTACCCCAGTGTTATACGGTGTGGGTTCTGTCCTGTGTCAGTGCTGTACCCCAGTGTTATACGGTGTGGGTTCTGTCCTGCGTCAGTGCTATACCCCAGTGTTATACGGTGTGGGTTCTGTCCTGTGTCAGTGCTGTAGCGCAGTGTTATACGGTGTGGGTTCTGTCCTGTGTCAGTGCTGTAGCCCAGTGTTATACGGTGTGTGTTCTGTCCTGTGTCAGTGGTGTACCCCAGTGTTATACGGTGTGGGTTCTGTCCTGTGTCAGTGCTGTACCCCAGTGTTATACGGTGTGGGTTCTGTCCTGTGTCAGTGCTGTACCCCAGTGTTATACGGTGTGGGTTCTGTCCTGTGTCAGTGCTGTACCCCAGTGTTATACGGTGTGGGTTCTGTCCTGTGTCAGTGCTGTTGCCCAGTGTTATACGGTGTGGGTTCTGTCCTGCGTCAGTGCTATACCCCAGTGTTATACGGTGTGGGTTCTGTCCGGCGTCAGTGCTGTAGCCCAGTGTTATACGGTGTGGGTTCTGTCCTGTGTCAGTGCTGTACCCCAGTGTTATACGGTATGGGTTCTGTCCTGTGTCAGTGCTGTACCCCAGTGTTATACGGTGTGGGTTGTGTCCTGCGTCAGTGCTGTACCCCAGTGTTATACGGTGTGGGTTCTGTCATGTGTCAGTGCTGTAGCCCAGTGTTATACGGTGTGGGTTCTGTCCTGTGTCAGTACTGTAGCCCAGTGTTATACGGTGTGGGTTCTGTCCTGCGTCAGTGCTGTAGTCAAGTGTTATACGGTATGGGTTGTGTCCTGTGTCAGTGCTATACCCCAGTGTTATACAGTGTGGGTTCTGTCCTGTGTCAGTGCTGCACCCCAGTGTTATACGGTGTGGGTTCTGTCCTGTGTCAGTGCTGCACCCCAGTGTTATACGGTGTGGGTTCTGTCCTGTGTCAGTGCTGTAGCCCAGTGTTATACGGTGTGGGTTCTGTCCTGTGTCAGTGCTGTACCCCAGTGTTATACGGTGTGGGTTCTGTCCTGTGTCAGTGCTGTAGCCCAGTGTTATACGGTGTGGGTTGTGTCCTGTGTCAGTGCTGTACCCCAGTGTTATACGGTGTGGGTTCTGTCCTGTGTCAGTGCTGTAGCCCAGTGTTATACGGTGTGGGTTCTGTCCTGTGTCAGTGCTGTACCCCAGTGTTATACGGTGTGGGTTGTGTCCTGCGTCAGTGCTGTACCCCAGTGTTATACGGTGTGGGTTCTGTCCTGTGTCAGTGCTGTACCCCAGTGTTATACGGTGTGTGTTCTGTCCTGTGTCAGTGCTGTACCCCAGTGTTATACGGTGTGGGTTCTGTCCTGTGTCAGTGCTGTACCCCAGTGTTATACGGTGTGGGTTCTGTCCTGTGTCAGTGCTGTAGCCCAGTGTTATACGGTGTGGGTTCTGTCCTGCGTCAGTGCTATACCCCAGTGTTATACGGTGTGGGTTCTGTCCTGTGTCAGTGCTGTAGCCCAGTGTTATACGGTGTGGGTTCTGTCCTGTGTCAGTGCTGTACCCCAGTGTTCTCCGGTGTGGGTTCTGTCCTGTGTCAGTGCTGTAGCCCAGTGTTATGCGGTGTGGGTAGTGTCCTGCGTCAGTGCTGTACCCCAGAGTTACACGGTGTGGGTTGTGTCCTGCGTCAGTGCTGTACCCCAGTGTTATACGGTGTGGGTTGTGTCCTGTGTCAGTGCTGTAGCCCAGTGTTATGCGGTGTGGGTTGTGTCCTGCGTCAGTGCTGTACCCCAGTGTTATACGGTGTGGGTTCTGTCCTGTGTCAGTGCTGTACCCCAGTGTTATACGGTGTGGGTTGTGTCCTGCGTCAGTGCTGTACCCCAGTGTTATACGGTGTGGGTTCTGTCCTGTGTCAGTGCTGTACCCCAGTGTTATACGGTGTGGGTTCTGTCCTGTGTCAGTGCTGTAGCCCAGTGTTGTACGGTGTGGGTTCGGTCCTGTGTCAGTGCTGTACCCCAGTGTTATACGGTGTGGGTTGTGTCCTGCGTCAGTGTTGTACCCCAGTGTTATACGCTGTGGGTTCTGTCCTGTGTCAGTGCTGTACCCCAGTGTTATACGGTGTGGGTTGTGTCCTGCGTCAGTGCTGTACCCCAGTGTTATACGGTGTGGGTTGTGTCCTGCGTCAGTGTTGTACCCCAGTGTTAATCGCTGTGGGTTCTGTCCTGCGTCAGTGCTGTGCCCCAGTGTTATACGGTGTGGGTTCTGTCCTGCGTCAGTGCTGTAGCCCAGTGTTATACGGTGTGGGTTCTGTCCTGCGTCAGTGTTGTACCCCAGTGTTAATCGCTGTGGGTTCTGTCCTGCGTCAGTGCTGTGCCCCAGTGTTATACGGTGTGGGTTGTGTCCTGCGTCAGTGCTGTGCCCCAGTGTTATACGGTGTGGGTTGTGTCCTGCGTCAGTGCTGTACCCCAGTGTTATACGGTGAGGGTTCTGTCCTGTGTCAGTGCTGTACCCCAGTGTTATACGGTGTGGGTTGTGTCCTGCGTCAGTGCTGTACCCCAGTGTTATACGGTGTGGGTTCTGTCCTGTGTCAGTGCTGTACCCCAGTGTTCTCCGGTGTGGGTTCTGTCCTGTGTCAGTGCTGTAGCCCAGTGTTATGCGGTGTGGGTAGTGTCCTGCGTCAGTGCTGTACCCCAGAGTTACACGGTGTGGGTTGTGTCCTGCGTCAGTGCTGTACCCCAGTGTTATACGGTGTGGGTTCTGTCCTGTGTCAGTGCTGTAGCCCAGTGTTATGCGGTGTGGGTTGTGTCCTGTGTCAGTGCTGTACCCCAGTGTTATACGGTGTGGGTTGTGTCCTGCGTCAGTGCTGTACCCCAGTGTTATACGGTGTGGGTTCTGTCCTGTGTCAGTGCTGTACCCCAGTGTTATACGGTGTGGGTTGTGTCCTGTGTCAGTGCTGTACCCCAGTGTTATACGGTGTGGGTTGTGTCCTGCGTCAGGGCTGTACCCCAGTGTTATACGGTGTGGGTTCTGTGCTGTGTCAGTGCTGTACCCCAGTGTTATACGGTGTGGGTTCTGTCCTGTGTCAGTGCTGTAGCCCAGTGTTATACGGTGTGGGTTCTGTCCTGTGTCAGTGCTGTAGCCCAGTGTTGTACGGTGTGGGTTCGGTCCTGTGTCAGTGCTGTACCCCAGTGTTATACGGCGTGGGTTGTGTCCTGCGTCAGTGTTGTACCCCAGTGTTATACGCTGTGGGTTCTGTCCTGTGTCAGTGCTGTACCCCAGTGTTATACGGTGTGGGTTGTGTCCTGCGTCAGTGTTGTACCCCAGTGTTAATCGCTGTGGGTTCTGTCCTGCGTCAGTGCTGTGCCCCAGTGTTATACGGTGTGGGTTCTGTCCTGCGTCAGTGCTGTAGCCCAGTGTTATACGGTGTGGGTTCTGTCCTGCGTCAGTGTTGTACCCCAGTGTTAATCGCTGTGGGTTCTGTCCTGCGTCAGTGCTGTGCCCCAGTGTTATACGGTGTGGGTTCTGTCCTGTGTCAGTGCTGTACCCCAGTGTTATACGGTGTGGGTTGTGTCCTGTGTCAGTGCTGTACCCCAGTGTTATACGGTGTGGGTTGTGTCCTGCGTCAGGGCTGTACCCCAGTGTTATACGGTGTGGGTTCTGTCCTGTGTCAGTGCTGTACCCCAGTGTTATACGGTGTGGGTTCTGTCCTGTGTCAGTGCTGTAGCCCAGTGTTGTACGGTGTGGGTTCGGTCCTGTGTCAGTGCTGTACCCCAGTGTTATACGGTGTGGGTTGTGTCCTGCGTCAGTGTTGTACCCCACTGTTATACGCTGTGGGTTCTGTCCTGTGTCAGTGCTGTACCCCAGTGTTATACGGTGTGGGTTGTGTCCTGCGTCAGTGCTATACCCCAGTGTTATACGGTGTGGGTTCTGTCCTGCGTCAG
Source organism: Chiloscyllium plagiosum (assembly GCF_037043375.1). Classification (NCBI taxonomy): domain Eukaryota; kingdom Metazoa; phylum Chordata; class Chondrichthyes; order Orectolobiformes; family Hemiscylliidae; genus Chiloscyllium; species Chiloscyllium plagiosum. Next base: position 137,620,956 of record NW_028270143.1, on the reverse strand, counting down.
TGCTGTGCCCCAGTGTTATACGCTGTGGGTTCTGTCCTGCGCCAGTGCTGTACCCCAGTGTTATACGGTGTGGGTTCTGTCCTGTGTCAGTGCTGTACCCCAGTGTTATACGGTGTGGGTTCTGTCCTGCGTCAGTGCTATACCCCAGTGTTATACGGTGTGGGTTCTGTCCTGTGTCAGTGCTGTAGCGCAGTGTTATACGGTGTGGGTTCTGTCCTGTGTCAGTGCTGTAGCCCAGTGTTATACGGTGTGTGTTCTGTCCTGTGTCAGTGGTGTACCCCAGTGTTATACGGTGTGGGTTCTGTCCTGTGTCAGTGCTGTACCCCAGTGTTATACGGTGTGGGTTCTGTCCTGTGTCAGTGCTGTACCCCAGTGTTATACGGTGTGTGTTCTGTCCTGTGTCAGTGCTGTACCCCAGTGTTATACGGTGTGGGTTCTGTCCTGTGTCAGTGCTGTTGCCCAGTGTTATACGGTGTGGGTTCTGTCCTGCGTCAGTGCTATACCCCAGTGTTATACGGTGTGGGTTCTGTCCGGCGTCAGTGCTGTAGCCCAGTGTTATACGGTGTGGGTTCTGTCCTGTGTCAGTGCTGTACCCCAGTGTTATACGGTATGGGTTCTGTCCTGTGTCAGTGCTGTACCCCAGTGTTATACGGTGTGGGTTGTGTCCTGCGTCAGTGCTGAACCCCAGTGTTATACGGTGTGGGTTCTGTCATGTGTCAGTGCTGTAGCCCAGTGTTATACGGTGTGGGTTCTGTCCTGTGTCAGTACTGTAGCCCAGTGTTATACGGTGTGGGTTCTGTCCTGCGTCAGTGCTGTAGTCAAGTGTTATACGGTGTGGGTTCTGTCCTGTGTCAGTGCTGCACCCCAGTGTTATACAGTGTGGGTTCTGTCCTGTGTCAGTGCTGCACCCCAGTGTTATACGGTGTGGGTTCTGTCCTGTGTCAGTGCTGTACCCCAGTGTTATACGGTGTGGGTTGTGTCCTGTGTCAGTGCTGTACCCCAGTGTTATACGGTGTGGGTTCTGTCCTGTGTCAGTGCTGTAGCCCAGTGTTATACGGTGTGGGTTCTGTCCTGTGTCAGTGCTGTAGCCCAGTGTTATACGGTGTGGGTTCTGTCCTGTGTCAGTGCTGTAGCCCAGTGTTATACGGTGTGGGTTGTGTCCTGTGTCAGTGCTGTACCCCAGTGTTATACGGTGTGGGTTCTGTCCTGTGTCAGTGCTGTAGCCCAGTGTTATACGGTGTGGGTTCTGTCCTGTGTCAGTGCTGTACCCCAGTGTTATACGGTGTGGGTTGTGTCCTGCGTCAGTGCTGTACCCCAGTGTTATACGGTGTGGGTTCTGTCCTGTGTCAGTGCTGTACCCCAGTGTTATACGGTGTGTGTTCTGTCCTGTGTCAGTGCTGTACCCCAGTGTTATACGGTGTGGGTTCTGTCCTGTGTCAGTGCTGTACCCCAGTGTTATACGGTGTGGGTTCTGTCCTGTGTCAGTGCTGTAGCCCAGTGTTATACGGTGTGGGTTCTGTCCTGCGTCAGTGCTATACCCCAGTGTTATACGGTGTGGGTTCTGTCCTGTGTCAGTGCTGTAGCCCAGTGTTATACGGTGTGGGTTCTGTCCTGTGTCAGTGCTGTACCCCAGTGTTCTCCGGTGTGGGTTCTGTCCTGTGTCAGTGCTGTAGCCCAGTGTTATGCGGTGTGGGTAGTGTCCTGCGTCAGTGCTGTACCCCAGAGTTACACGGTGTGGGTTGTGTCCTGCGTCAGTGCTGTACCCCAGTGTTATACGGTGTGGGTTCTGTCCTGTGTCAGTGCTGTAGCCCAGTGTTATGCGGTGTGGGTTGTGTCCTGCGTCAGTGCTGTACCCCAGTGTTATACGGTGTGGGTTCTGTCCTGTGTCAGTGCTGTACCCCAGTGTTATACGGTGTGGGTTGTGTCCTGCGTCAGTGCTGTACCCCAGTGTTATACGGTGTGGGTTCTGTCCTGTGTCAGTGCTGTACCCCAGTGTTATACGGTGTGGGTTGTGTCCTGTGTCAGTGCTGTACCCCAGTGTTATACGGTGTGGGTTGTGTCCTGCGTCAGGGCTGTACCCCAGTGTTATACGGTGTGGGTTCTGTCCTGTGTCAGTGCTGTACCCCAGTGTTATACGGTGTGGGTTCTGTCCTGTGTCAGTGCTGTAGCCCAGTGTTGTACGGTGTGGGTTCGGTCCTGTGTCAGTGCTGTACCCCAGTGTTATACGGTGTGGGTTGTGTCCTGCGTCAGTGTTGTACCCCAGTGTTATACGCTGTGGGTTCTGTCCTGTGTCAGTGCTGTACCCCAGTGTTATACGGTGTGGGTTGTGTCCTGCGTCAGTGCTGTACCCCAGTGTTATACGGTGTGGGTTGTGTCCTGCGTCAGTGTTGTACCCCAGTGTTAATCGCTGTGGGTTCTGTCCTGTGTCAGTGCTGTACCCCAGTGTTATACGGTGTGGGTTGTGTCCTGCGTCAGTGCTGTACCCCAGTGTTATACGGTGTGGGTTCTGTCCTGCGTCAGTGCTGTAGCCCAGTGTTATACGGTGTGGGTTCTGTCCTGCGTCAGTGTTGTACCCCAGTGTTAATCGCTGTGGGTTCTGTCCTGCGTCAGTGCTGTGCCCCAGTGTTATACGGTGTGGGTTCTGTCCTGCGTCAGTGCTGTAGCCCAGTGTTATACGGTGTGGGTTCTGTCCTGCGTCAGTGTTGTACCCCAGTGTTAATCGCTGTGGGTTCTGTCATGCGTCAGTGCTGTAGCCCAGTGTTATACGGTGTGGGTTCTGTCCTGCGTCAGTGCTGTAGCCCGGTCTTATACGGTGTGGGTTCTGTCCTGTGTCAGTACTGTACCCCAGTGTTATACGGTGTGGGTTCTGTCCTGCGTCAGTGCTGTACCCCAGTGTTATACGGTGTGGGTTCTGTCCTGCGTCAGTGCTGTACCCCAGTGTTATACGGTGTGGGTTCTGTCCTGTGTCAGTGCTGTACCCCAGTGTTATACGGTATGGGTTGTGTCCTGCGTCAGTGCTGTAGCCCAGTGTTATACGGTGTGGGTTCTGTCCTGTGTCAGTGCTGTAGCCCAGTGTTATACGGTGTGGGTTCTGTCCTGTGTCAGTGCTGTGGCCAAGTGTTATACGGTGTGGGTCCTGTCCTGTGTCAGTGCTGTAGCCCAGTGTTATACGGTGTGGGTTCTGTCCTGTGTCAGTGCTGTAGCCCAGTGTTATACGGTGTGGGTTCTGTCCTGTGTCAGTGCTGTACCCCAGTGTTATACGGTGTGGGTTGTATCCTGCGTCAGTGCTGTACCCCAGTGTTATACGGTGTGGGTTCTGTCCTGCGTCAGTGCTGTAGCCCAGTGTTATACGGTGTGGGTTGTGTCCTGTGTCAGTGCTGTAGCCCAGTGTTATACGGTGTGGGTTCTGTCCTGTGTCAGTGCTGTACCCCAGTGTTATACGGTGTGGGTTCTGTCCTGTGTCAGTGCTGTACCCCAGTGTTATACGGGGTGGGTTCTGTCCTGTGTCAGTGCTGTAGCCCAGTGTTATACGGTGTGGGTTCTGTCCTGTGTCAGTGCTGTAGCCCAGTGTTATACGGTGTGGGTTCTGTCCTGTGTCAGTGCTGTACCCCAGTGTTATACGGTGTGGGTTCTGTCCTGTGTCAGTGCTGTACCCCAGTGTTATACGGTGTGGGTTGTGTCCTGTGTCAGTGCTGTAGCCCAGTGTTATACGGTGTGGGTTCTGTCCTGTGTTTGTTCTATAGCCCAGTGTTATACGGTGTGGATTCTGTCCTGTGTCAGTGCTGTACCCCAGCGTTATACGGTGTGGGTTGTGTCCTGCGTCAGTGCTGTAGCCCAGTGTTATACGGTGTGGGTTCTGTCCTGTGTCAGTTCTATAGCCCAGTGTTATACGGTGTGGATTCTGTCCTGTGTCAGTGCTGTACCCCAGTGTTATACGGTGTGTGTTCTGTCCTGTGTCAGTGCTGTACATCAGTGTTATACGGTGTGGATTCTGTCCTGTGTGAGTGCTGTAGCCCAGTGTTATACGGTGTGGGTTCTGTCCTGTGTCAGTGCTGTACCCCAGTGTTATACGGTGTGGGTTGTGTCCTGTGTCAGTGCTGTACCCCAGTGTTATACGGTGTGGATTCAGTCGTGCGTCAGTGCTGTACCCCAGTGTTATACGGTATGGGTTGTGTCCTGTGTCAGTGCTGTAACCCAGTGTTATACGGTGTGGGTTCTGTCCTGTGTCAGTGCTGTACCCCAGTGTTATACGTTGTGGGTTCTGTCCTGTGTCAGTGCTATACCCCAGTGTTATACTGTGTGGGTTCTGTCCTGTGTCAGTGCTGTACCCCAGTGTCATACGGTGTGGGTTCGCTCCTGTGTCAGTGCTGTACCCCAGTGTTATACGGTGTGGGTTCTGTCCTGTGTCAGTGCTGTAGCCCAGTGTTATACGGTGTGTGTTCTGTCCTGCGTCAGTGCTGTACCCCAGTGTTATACGGTGTGGGTTCTGTCCTGTGTCAATGCTATACCCCAGTGTTATACGGTGTGGGTTCTGTCCTGTGTCAGTGCTGTACCCCAGTGTTACACGGTGTGGGTTCTGTCCTGTGTCAGTGCTGTACCCCAGTGTCATACGGTGTGGGTTCTCTCCTGTGTCAGTGCTGTAGCCCAGTGTTATACGGTGTGGGTTCTGTCCTGTGTCAGTGCTGTACTCCAGTGTTATACGGTGTGGGTTGTGTCCTGTGTCAGTGCTGTACGCCAGTGTTATACGGTGTGGGTTCTGTCCTGTGTCAGTGCTGTACGCCAGTGTTATACGGTGTGGGTTCTGTCCTGTGTCAGTGCTGTAGCCCAGTGTTATACGGTGTGGGTTCTATCCTGTGTCAATGCTATACCCCAGTGTTATACGGTGTGGGTTCTGTCCTGTGTCAGTGCTGTACCCCAGTGTTATACGGTGTGGGTTCGCTCCTGTGTCAGTGCTATACCCCAGTGTTATACGGTGTGGGTTCTGTCCTGCGTCAGTGCTGTACCCCAGTGTTATACGGTGTGGGTTCTGTCCTGTGTCAGTGCTGTACCCCAGTGTTATACGGTGTGGGTTCTGTCCTGTGTCAGTGCTGTGTCCCAGTGTTATACGGTGTGTGTTGTGTCCTGTGTCAGTGCTGTACCCCAGTGTTATACGGTGTGGGTTCTGTCCTGCGTCAGTGCTGTACCCCAGTGTTATACGGTGTGGGTTCTGTCCTGTGTCAGTGCTGTACCCCAGTGTTATACGGTGTGGGTTCTGTCCTGTGTCAGTGCTGTACCCCAGTGTTATACGGTGTGGGTTCAGTCCTGTGTCAGTGCTGTGTCCCAGTGTTATACGGTGTGTGTTGTGTCCTGTGTCAGTGCTGTAGCCCAGTGTTATACGGTGTGGGTTCTGTCCTGTGTCAGTGCTGTACCCCAGTGTTATACGGTGTGGGTTCTGTCCTGTGTCAGTGCTGTGTCCCAGTGTTATACGGTGTGGGTTGTGTCCTCTGTCAGTGCTATACCCCAGTGTTATACGGTGTGGGTTCTGTCCTGCGTCAGTGCTGTACCCCAGTGTTATACGGTGTGGGTTCTGTCCTGTGTCAGTGCTGTGTCCCAGTGTTATACGGTGTGGGTTGTGTCCTGTGTCAGTGCTGTACCCCAGTGTTATACGGTGTGCGTTCTGTCCTGTGTCAGTGCTGTAGCCCAGTGTTATACGGTGTGGGTTGTGTCCTGTGTCAGTGCTGTACCCCAGTGTTATACGGTGTGGGTTCTGTCCTGTGTCAGTGCTGTACCCCAGTGTTCTCCGGAGTGGGTTGTGTCCTGTGTCAGTGCTGTACCCCAGTGTTCTCCGGAGTGGGTTGTGTCCTGTGTCAGTGCTGTACCCCAGTGTTATACGGTGTGGGTTCTGTCCTGTGTCAGTGCTGTGCCCCAGTGTTATACGGTGTGGGTTCTGTCCTGTGTCAGTGCTGTACCCCAGTGTTATACGGTGTGGGTTCAGTCCTGTGTCAGTGCTGTGTCCCAGTGTTATACGGTGTGTGTTGTGTCCTGTGTCAGTGCTGTAGCCCAGTGTTATACGGTGTGGGTTCTGTCCTGTGTCAGTGCTGTACCCCAGTGTTATACGGTGTGGGTTCTGTCCTGTGTCAGTGCTGTGTCCCAGTGTTATACGGTGTGGGTTGTGTCCTCTGTCAGTGCTATACCCCAGTGTTATACGGTATGGGTTCTGTCCTGCGTCAGTGCTGTACCCCAGTGTTATACGGTGCGGGTTCTGTCCTGTGTCAGTGCTGTGTCCCAGTGTTATACGGTGTGGGTTGTGTCCTGTGTCAGTGCTGTACCCCAGTGTTATACGGTGTGCGTTCTGTCCTGTGTCAGTGCTGTAGCCCAGTGTTATACGGTGTGGGTTGTGTCCTGTGTCAGTGCTGTGCCCCAGTGTTATACGGTGTGGGTTCTGTCCTGTGTCAGTGCTGTACCCCAGTGTTCTCCGGAGTGGGTTGTGTCCTGTGTCAGTGCTGTACCCCAGTGTTATACGGTGTGGGTTCTGTCCTGTGTCAGTGCTGTACCCCAGTGTTCTCCGGAGTGGGTTGTGTCCTGTGTCAGTGCTGTACCCCACTGTTCTCCGGAGTGGGTTGTGTCCTGTGTCAGTGCTGTACCCCAGTGTTATACGGTGTGGGTTCTGTCCTCTGTCAGTGCTGTGCCCCAGTGTTATACGGTGTGGGTTCTGTCCTGTGTCAGTGCTGTACCCCAGTGTTATACGGTGTGGGTTGTATCCTGTGTCAGTGCTGTACCCCAGTGTTATACGGTGTGGGTTCTGTCCTGTGTCAGTGCTGTATCCCAGTGTTATACGGTGTGGGTTCTGTCCTGTGTCAGTGCTGTGCCCCAGTGTTATACGGTGTGGGTTCTGTCCTGTGTCAGTGCTGTACCCCAGTGTTATACGGTGTGGGTTCTGTCCTGTGTCAGTGCTGTAGTCAAGTGTTATACGGTGTGGGCTGTGTGCGGCGTCAGTGCTGTACCCCAGTGTTATACGGTGTGTGTTCTGTCCTGTGTCAGTGCTGTACCCCAGTGTTATACGGTGTGGGTTCTGTCCTGTGTCAGTGCTGTACCCCAGTGTTATACGGTATGGGTTGTGTCCTGTGTCAGTGCTGTACCCCAGTGTTATACGGTGTGGGTTCTGTCCTGTGTCAGTGGTGTACCCCAGTGTTATACGGTGTGGGTTCTGTCCTGTGTCAGTGCTGTAGCCCAGTGTTATACGGTGTGGGTTCTGTCCTGTGTCAGTGCTGTGCCCCAGTGTTATACGGTGTGGGTTCTGTCGTGCGTCAGTGCTGTAGCCCAGTGTTATACGGTGTGGGTTCTGTCCTGTGTCAGTGCTGTACCCCAGTGTTATACGGTGTGGGTTCTGTCCTGCGTCAGTGCTGTAGCCCAGTGTTATACGGTGTGGGTTCTGTCCTGTGTCAGTGCTGTACCCCAGTGTTATACGGTGTGGGTTCTGTCCTGTGTCAGTGCTGTACCCCAGTGTTATACTGTGTGGGTTCTGTCGTGCGTCAGTGCTGTACCCCAGTGTTATACGGTGTGGGTTGTGTCCTGCGTCAGTGCTGTAGCCCAGTGTTATACGGTGTGGGTTCTATCCTGTGTCAGTGCTGTAGGCCAGTGTTATACGGTGTGGGTTCTGTCCTGTGTCAGTGCTGTAGCCCAGTGTTATACGGTGTGGGTTGTGTCCTGTGTCAGTGCTGTACCCCAGTGTTATACGGTGTGGGTTGTGTCCTGTGTCAGTGCTGTACCCCAGTGTTATACGGTGTGGGTTCTGTCCTGTGTCAGTGCTGTACCCCAGTGTTATTCGGTGTGGGTTCTGTCATGTGTCAGTGCTGTACCCCAGTGTTATACGGTGTGGGTTGTGTCCTGTGTCAGTGCTGTACCCCAGTGTTATACGGTGTGGGTTGTGTCCTGCATCAGTGCTGTACCCCAGTGTTATACGGTGTGGGGTGTGTCCTGCGTCAGTGCTGTAGCCCAGTGTTATACGGTGTGGGTTCTGTCCTGCGTCAGTGCTGTACCCCCGTGTTATACGGTGTGGGTTGTGTCCTGTGTCAGTGCTGTACCCCAGTGTTCTACGGTGTGGGTTCTGTCCTGTGTCAGTGCCGTAGCCCAGTGTTATACGGTGTGGGTTCTGTCCTGTGTCAGTGCTGTATCCCAGTGTTATACGGTGTGTGTTCTGTCCTGTGTCAGTGCTGTACCCCAGTGTTCTCCGGAGTGGGTTGTGTCCTGTGTCAGTGCTGTACCCCAGTGTTCTCCGGAGTGGGTTGTGTCCTGTGTCAGTGCTGTACCCCAGTGTTATACGGTGTGGGTTCTGTCCTGTGTCAGTGCTGTACCCCAGTGTTATACGGTGTGGGTTGTGTCCTGTGTCAGTGCTGTAGCCCAGTGTTATACGGTGTGGGTTCTGTCCTGTGTCAGTGCTGTGCCCCAGTGTTATACGGTGTGGGTTCTGTCCTGTGTCAGTGCTGTACCCCAGTGTTATACGGTGTGGGATCTGTCCTGTGTCAGTGCTGTAGCCCAGTGTTATACGGTGTGGGTTCTGTCCTGTGTCAGTGCTGTACCCCAGTGTTATACGGTGTGGGTTCTGTCCTGTGTCAGTGCTGTAGCCCAGTGTTATACGGTGTGGGTTCTGTCCTGTGTCAGTGCTGTACCCCAGTGTTATACGGTGTGGGTTGTGTCCTGTGTCAGTGCTGTACCCCAGTGTTATACGGTGTGGGATCTGTCCTGTGTCAGTGCTGTACCCCAGTGTTATACGGTGTGGGTTCTGTCCTAAGTCAGTGCTGTACCCCAGTGTTATACGGTGTGGGTTGTGTCCTGTGTCAGTGCTGTACCCCAGAGTCATACGGTATGGGTTGTGTCCTGTGTCAGTGCTGTACCCCAGTGTTATACGGTGAGGGTTCTGTCCTAAGTCAGTGCTGTACCCCAGTGTTATACGGTGCTGGTTCTGTCCTGTGTCAGTGCTGTACCCCAGTGTCATACGGTATGGGTTGTGTCCTGTGTCAGTGCTGTACCCCAGTGTTATACGGTGTGGGTTCTGTCCTGTGTCAGTGCTGTAGCCAAGTGTTATACGGTATGGGTTGTGTCCTGTGTCAGTGCTGTACCCCAGTGTTATACGGTGTGGGTTCTGTCCTGTGTCAGTGGTGTACCCCAGTGTTATACGGTGTGGGTTCTGTCCTGTGTCAGTGCTGTAGCCCAGTGTTATACGGTGTGGGTTCTGTCCTGCGTCAGTGCTGTACCCCAGTGTTATACGGTGTGGGTTCTGTCCTGTGTCAGTGCTGTAGCCCAGTGTTATACGGTGTGGGTTCTGTCCTGCGTCAGTGCTGTACCCCAGTGTTATACGGTGTGGGTTGTGTCCTGTGTCAGTGCTGTAGCCCAGTGTTATACGGTATGGCTTGTGTCCTGCGTCAGTGCTGTACCCCAGTGTAATACGGTATGGGTTCTGTCCTGTGTCAGTGCTGTACCCCAGTGTTATACTGTGTGGGTTCTGTCGTGCGTCAGTGCTGTACCCCAGTGTTATACGGTGAGGGTTCTGTCCTGCGTCAGTGCTGTAGCCCAGTGTTATACGGTGTGGGTACTGTCCTGCGTCAGTGCTGTAGCCCAGTGTTATACGGTGTGGGTTCTATCCTGTGTCAGTGCTGTAGCCCAGTGTTATACGGTGTGGGTTCTGTCCTGTGTCAGTGCTGTACCCCAGTGTTATACGGTGTGGGTTCTGTCCTGTGTCAGTGCTGTACCCCAGTGTTATACTGTGTGGGTTCTGTCGTGCGTCAGTGCTGTACCCCAGTGTTATACGGTGTGGGTTCTGTCCTGTGTCAGTGCTGTACCCCAGTGTTATACGGTGTGGGTTCTGTCCTGTGTCAGTGCTGTACCCCAGTGTTATACGGTGTGGGTTCTATCCTGTGTCAGTGCTGTAGCCCAGTGTTATACGGTGTGGGTTCTGTCCTGTGTCAGTGCTGTAGCCCAGTGTTATACGGTGTGGGTTCTGTCCTGTGTCAGTGCTGTACCCCAGTGTTATACGGTGTGGGTTGTGTCCTGTGTCAGTGCTGTAGCCCAGTGTTATACGGTGTGGGTACTGTCCTGTGTCAGTGCTGTACCCCAGTGTTATACGGTGTGGGTTCTGTCCTGTGTCAGTGCTGTACCCCAGTGTTATACGGTGTGGGTTCTGTCCTGTGTCAGTGCTGTACCCCAGTGTTATACGGTGTGGGTTGTGTCCTGTGTCAGTGCTGTACCCCAGTGTTATACGGTGTGTGTTCTGTCCTGCGTCAGTGCTGTAGCCCAGTGTTATACGGTGTGGGTTCTGTCCTGTGTCAGTTCTGTAGCCCAGTGTTATACGGTGTGGGTTCTGTCCTGTGTCAGTGCTGTAGCCCAGTGTTATACGGTGTGGGTTGTGTCCTGTGTCAGTGCTGTACCCCAGTGTTATACGGTGTGGGTTGTGTCCTGCATCAGTGCTGTACCCCAGTGTTCTACGGTGTGGGTTCTGTCCTGTGTCAGTGCCGTAGCCCAGTGTTATACGGTGTGGGTTCTGTCCTGTGTCAGTGCTGTATCCCAGTGTTATACGGTGTGTGTTCTGTCCTGTGTCAGTGCTGTATCCCAGTGTTATACGGTGTGTGTTCTGTCCTGTGTCAGTGCTGTACCCCAGTGTTATACGGTGCGGGTTGTGTCCTGTGTCAGTGCTGTAGCCCAGTGTTATACGCTGTGGGTTCTGTCCTGTGTCAGTGCTGTACCCCAGTGTTATACGGTGTGTGTTCTGTCCTGTGTCAGTGCTGTACCCCAGTGTTATACGGTGCGGGTTGTGTCCTGTGTCAGTGCTGTAGCCCAGTGTTATACGCTGTGGGTTCTGTCCTGTGTCAGTGCTGTACCCCAGTGTTATACGGTGTGTGTTCTGTCCTGTGTCAGTGCTGTACCCCAGTGTTATACGGTGTGGGTTGTGTCCTGCGTCAGTGCTGTACCCCAGTATTATACGGTGTGTGTTCTGTCCTGTGTCAGTGCTGTACCCCAGTGTTATACGGTGTGGGTTCTGTCCTGTGTCAGTGCCGTAGCCCAGTGTTATACGGTGTGGGTTCTGTCCTGTGTCAGTGCTGTAGCCCAGTGTTATACGGTGTGTGTTCTCTCCTGTGTCAGTGCTGTAGCCCAGTGTCATACGGTGTGGGTTCTGTCCTGCGTCAGTGCTGTACCCCAGTGTTATACGGTCTGGGTTGTGTCCTGTGTCAGTGCTGTAGCCCAGTGTTATACGGTGTGGTTTCTGTCCTGCGTCAGTGCTGTACCCCAGTGTTATACGGTGTGGGTTGTGTCCTGTGTCAGTGCTGTAGCCCAGTGTTATACGGTGTGGGTTCTGTCCTGCGTCAGTGCTGTACCCCAGTGTTATACGGTGTGGGTTCTGTCCTGCGTCAGTTCTGTACCCCAGTGTTTTACGGTGTGGGTTGTGTCCTGTGTCAGTGCTGTACCCCAGTGTTATACGGTGCGGGTTGTGTCCTGTGTCAGTGCTGTAGCCCAGTGTTATACGGTGTGTGTTCTCTCCTGTGTCAGTGCTGTAGCCCAGTGTTATACGGTGTGGGTTCTGTCCTGCGTCAGTGCTGTACCCCAGTGTTATACGGTCTGGGTTGTGTCCTGTGTCAGTGCTGTACCCCAGTGTTATACGGTGTGGGTTGTGTCCTGCATCAGTGCTGTACCCCAGTGTTCTACGGTGTGGGTTCTGTCCTGTGTCAGTGCCGTAGCCCAGTGTTATACGGTGTGGGTTCTGTCCTGTGTCAGTGCTGTATCCCAGTGTTATACGGTGTGTGTTCTGTCCTGTGTCAGTGCTGTATCCCAGTGTTATACGGTGTGTGTTCTGTCCTGTGTCAGTGCTGTACCCCAGTGTTATACGGTGCGGGTTGTGTCCTGTGTCAGTGCTGTAGCCCAGTGTTATACGGTGTGGGTTGTGTCCTGTGTCAGTGCTGTACCCCAGTGTTATACGGTGTGGGTTGTGTCCTGTGTCAGTGCTGTACCCCAGTATTATACGGTGTGTGTTCTGTCCTGTGTCAGTGCTGTACCCCAGTGTTATACGGTGTGGGTTCTGTCCTGTGTCAGTGCCGTAGCCCAGTGTTATACGGTGTGGGTTCTGTCCTGTGTCAGTGCTGTAGCCCAGTGTTATACGGTGTGTGTTCTCTCCTGTGTCAGTGCTGTAGCCCAGTGTTATACGGTGTGGGTTCTGTCCTGCGTCAGTGCTGTACCCCAGTGTTATACGGTGTGGGTTCTGTCCTGCGTCAGTGCTGTACCCCAGTGTTATGCGGTGTGGGTTCTGTCCTGTGTCAGTGCTGTAGCCCAGAGTTATACGGTATGGGTTGTGTCCTGTGTCAGTGCTATACCCCAGTGTTATACGGTGTGGGTTGTGTCCTGTGTCAGTGCTGTAGCCCAGTGTTATACGGTGTGGTTTCTGTCCTGCGTCAGTGCTGTACCCCAGTGTTATACGGTGTGGGTTCTGTCCTGTGTCAGTGCTGTAGCCCAGTGTTATACGGTGTGGGTTCTGTCCTGCGTCAGTGCTGTAGCCCAGTGTTATACGGTGTGGGTTGTGTCCGGCGTCAGTGCTGTACCCCAGTGTTATACGGTGTGGGTTCTGTCCTGTGTCAGTGCTGTACCCCAGTGTTATACGGTGTGGGTTTTGTCCTGTGTCAGTGCTATACCCCAGTGTTATACGGTGTGGGTTCTGTCCTGTGTCAGTGCTGTGTCCCAGTGTTATACGGTGTGGGTTGTGTCCTCTGTCAGTGCTATACCCCAGTGTTATACGGTGTGGGTTCTGTCCTCCGTCAGTGCTGTACCCCAGTGTTATACGGTGCGGGTTCTGTCCTGTGTCAGTGCTGTGTCCCAGTGTTATACGGTGTGGGTTGTGTCCTGTGTCAGTGCTGTACCCCAGTGTTATACGGTGTGCGTTCTGTCCTGTGTCAGTGCTGTAGCCCAGTGTTATACGGTGTGGGTTGTGTCCTGTGTCAGTGCTGTGCCCCAGTGTTATACGGTGTGGGTTCTGTCCTGTGTCAGTGCTGTACCCCAGTGTTCTCCGGAGTGGGTTGTGTCCTGTGTCAGTGCTGTACCCCAGTGTTATACGGTGTGGGTTCTGTCCTGTGTCAGTGCTGTACCCCAGTGTTCTCCGGAGTGGGTTGTGTCCTGTGTCAGTGCTGTACCCCACTGTTCTCCGGAGTGGGTTATGTCCTGTGTCAGTGCTGTACCCCAGTGTTATACGGTGTGGGTTCTGTCCTCTGTCAGTGCTGTGCCCCAGTGTTATACGGTGTGGGTTCTGTCCTGTGTCAGTGCTGTACCCCAGTGTTATACGGTGTGGGTTGTATCCTGTGTCAGTGCTGTACCCCAGTGTTATACGGTGTGGGTTCTGTCCTGTGTCAGTGCTGTATCCCAGTGTTATACGGTGTGGGTTCTGTCCTGTGTCAGTGCTGTGCCCCAGTGTTATACGGTGTGGGTTCTGTCCTGTGTCAGTGCTGTACCCCAGTGTTATACGGTGTGGGTTCTGTCCTGTGTCAGTGCTGTAGTCAAGTGTTATACGGTGTGGGCTGTGTGCGGCGTCAGTGCTGTACCCCAGTGTTATACGGTGTGTGTTCTGTCCTGTGTCAGTGCTGTACCCCAGTGTTATACGGTGTGGGTTCTGTCCTGTGTCAGTGCTGTACCCCAGTGTTATACGGTATGGGTTGTGTCCTGTGTCAGTGCTGTACCCCAGTGTTATACGGTGTGGGTTCTGTCCTGTGTCAGTGGTGTACCCCAGTGTTATACGGTGTGGGTTCTGTCCTGTGTCAGTGCTGTAGCCCAGTGTTATACGGTGTGGGTTCTGTCCTGTGTCAGTGCTGTGCCCCAGTGTTATACGGTGTGGGTTCTGTCGTGCGTCAGTGCTGTAGCCCAGTGTTATACGGTGTGGGTTCTGTCCTGTGTCAGTGCTGTACCCCAGTGTTATACGGTGTGGGTTCTGTCCTGCGTCAGTGCTGTAGCCCAGTGTTATACGGTGTGGGTTCTGTCCTGTGTCAGTGCTGTACCCCAGTGTTATACGGTGTGGGTTCTGTCCTGTGTCAGTGCTGTACCCCAGTGTTATACTGTGTGGGTTCTGTCGTGCGTCAGTGCTGTACCCCAGTGTTATACGGTGTGGGTTGTGTCCTGCGTCAGTGCTGTAGCCCAGTGTTATACGGTGTGGGTTCTATCCTGTGTCAGTGCTGTAGGCCAGTGTTATACGGTGTGGGTTCTGTCCTGTGTCAGTGCTGTAGCCCAGTGTTATACGGTGTGGGTTGTGTCCTGTGTCAGTGCTGTACCCCAGTGTTATACGGTGTGGGTTGTGTCCTGTGTCAGTGCTGTACCCCAGTGTTATACGGTGTGGGTTCTGTCCTGTGTCAGTGCTGTACCCCAGTGTTATTCGGTGTGGGTTCTGTCATGTGTCAGTGCTGTACCCCAGTGTTATACGGTGTGGGTTGTGTCCTGTGTCAGTGCTGTACCCCAGTGTTATACGGTGTGGGTTGTGTCCTGCATCAGTGCTGTACCCCAGTGTTATACGGTGTGGGGTGTGTCCTGCGTCAGTGCTGTAGCCCAGTGTTATACGGTGTGGGTTCTGTCCTGTGTCAGTGCTGTAGCCCAGTGTTATACGGTGTGGGTTCTGTCCTGCGTCAGTGCTGTACCCCCGTGTTATACGGTGTGGGTTGTGTCCTGTGTCAGTGCTGTACCCCAGTGTTCTACGGTGTGGGTTCTGTCCTGTGTCAGTGCCGTAGCCCAGTGTTATACGGTGTGGGTTCTGTCCTGTGTCAGTGCTGTATCCCAGTGTTATACGGTGTGTGTTCTGTCCTGTGTCAGTGCTGTACCCCAGTGTTCTCCGGAGTGGGTTGTGTCCTGTGTCAGTGCTGTACCCCAGTGTTCTCCGGAGTGGGTTGTGTCCTGTGTCAGTGCTGTACCCCAGTGTTATACGGTGTGGGTTCTGTCCTGTGTCAGTGCTGTACCCCAGTGTTATACGGTGTGGGTTGTGTCCTGTGTCAGTGCTGTAGCCCAGTGTTATACGGTGTGGGTTCTGTCCTGTGTCAGTGCTGTGCCCCAGTGTTATACGGTGTGGGTTCTGTCCTGTGTCAGTGCTGTACCCCAGTGTTATACGGTGTGGGATCTGTCCTGTGTCAGTGCTGTAGCCCAGTGTTATACGGTGTGGGTTCTGTCCTGTGTCAGTGCTGTACCCCAGTGTTATACGGTGTGGGTTCTGTCCTGTGTCAGTGCTGTAGCCCAGTGTTATACGGTGTGGGTTCTGTCCTGTGTCAGTGCTGTACCCCAGTGTTATACGGTGTGGGTTGTGTCCTGTGTCAGTGCTGTACCCCAGTGTTATACGGTGTGGGATCTGTCCTGTGTCAGTGCTGTACCCCAGTGTTATACGGTGTGGGTTCTGTCCTAAGTCAGTGCTGTACCCCAGTGTTATACGGTGTGGGTTGTGTCCTGTGTCAGTGCTGTACCCCAGTGTCATACGGTATGGGTTGTGTCCTGTGTCAGTGCTGTACCCCAGTGTTATACGGTGAGGGTTCTGTCCTAAGTCAGTGCTGTACCCCAGTGTTATACGGTGCTGGTTCTGTCCTGTGTCAGTGCTGTACCCCAGTGTCATACGGTATGGGTTGTGTCCTGTGTCAGTGCTGTACCCCAGTGTTATACGGTGTGGGTTCTGTCCTGTGTCAGTGCTGTAGCCAAGTGTTATACGGTATGGGTTGTGTCCTGTGTCAGTGCTGTACCCCAGTGTTATACGGTGTGGGTTCTGTCCTGTGTCAGTGGTGTACCCCAGTGTTATACGGTGTGGGTTCTGTCCTGTGTCAGTGCTGTAGCCCAGTGTTATACGGTGTGGGTTCTGTCCTGCGTCAGTGCTGTACCCCAGTGTTATACGGTGTGGGTTCTGTCCTGTGTCAGTGCTGTAGCCCAGTGTTATACGGTGTGGGTTCTGTCCTGCGTCAGTGCTGTACCCCAGTGTTATACGGTGTGGGTTGTGTCCTGTGTCAGTGCTGTAGCCCAGTGTTATACGGTATGGCTTGTGTCCTGCGTCAGTGCTGTACCCCAGTGTAATACGGTATGGGTTCTGTCCTGTGTCAGTGCTGTACCCCAGTGTTATACTGTGTGGGTTCTGTCGTGCGTCAGTGCTGTACCCCAGTGTTATACGGTGAGGGTTCTGTCCTGCGTCAGTGCTGTAGCCCAGTGTTATACGGTGTGGGTACTGTCCTGCGTCAGTGCTGTAGCCCAGTGTTATACGGTGTGGGTTCTATCCTGTGTCAGTGCTGTAGCCCAGTGTTATACGGTGTGGGTTCTGTCCTGTGTCAGTGCTGTACCCCAGTGTTATACGGTGTGGGTTCTGTCCTGTGTCAGTGCTGTACCCCAGTGTTATACTGTGTGGGTTCTGTCGTGCGTCAGTGCTGTACCCCAGTGTTATACGGTGTGGGTTCTGTCCTGTGTCAGTGCTGTACCCCAGTGTTATACGGTGTGGGTTCTGTCCTGTGTCAGTGCTGTACCCCAGTGTTATACGGTGTGGGTTCTATCCTGTGTCAGTGCTGTAGCCCAGTGTTATACGGTGTGGGTTCTGTCCTGTGTCAGTGCTGTAGCCCAGTGTTATACGGTGTGGGTTCTGTCCTGTGTCAGTGCTGTACCCCAGTGTTATACGGTGTGGGTTGTGTCCTGTGTCAGTGCTGTACCCCAGTGTTATACGGGGTGGGTTGTGTCCTGCATCAGTGCTGTACCCCAGTGTTATACGGTGTGTGTTCTGTCCTGCGTCAGTGCTGTAGCCCAGTGTTATACGGTGTGGGTTCTGTCCTGTGTCAGTTCTGTAGCCCAGTGTTATACGGTGTGGGTTCTGTCCTGTGTCAGTGCTGTAGCCCAGTGTTATACGGTGTGGGTTGTGTCCTGTGTCAGTGCTGTACCCCAGTGTTATACGGTGTGGGTTGTGTCCTGCATCAGTGCTGTACCCCAGTGTTCTACGGTGTGGGTTCTGTCCTGTGTCAGTGCCGTAGCCCAGTGTTATACGGTGTGGGTTCTGTCCTGTGTCAGTGCTGTATCCCAGTGTTATACGGTGTGTGTTCTGTCCTGTGTCAGTGCTGTATCCCAGTGTTATACGGTGTGTGTTCTGTCCTGTGTCAGTGCTGTACCCCAGTGTTATACGATGCGGGTTGTGTCCTGTGTCAGTGCTGTAGCCCAGTGTTATACGCTGTGGGTTCTGTCCTGTGTCAGTGCTGTACCCCAGTGTTATACGGTGTGTGTTCTGTCCTGTGTCAGTGCTGTACCCCAGTGTTATACGGTGCGGGTTGTGTCCTGTGTCAGTGCTGTAGCCCAGTGTTATACGCTGTGGGTTCTGTCCTGTGTCAGTGCTGTACCCCAGTGTTATACGGTGTGTGTTCTGTCCTGTGTCAGTGCTGTACCCCAGTGTTATACGGTGTGGGTTGTGTCCTGCGTCAGTGCTGTACCCCAGTATTATACGGTGTGTGTTCTGTCCTGTGTCAGTGCTGTACCCCAGTGTTATACGGTGTGGGTTCTGTCCTGTGTCAGTGCCGTAGCCCAGTGTTATACGGTGTGGGTTCTGTCCTGTGTCAGTGCTGTAGCCCAGTGTTATACGGTGTGTGTTCTCTCCTGTGTCAGTGCTGTAGCCCAGTGTTATACGGTGTGGGTTCTGTCCTGCGTCAGTGCTGTACCCCAGTGTTATACGGTGTGGGTTGTGTCCTGTGTCAGTGCTGTAGCCCAGTGTTATACGGTGTGGGTTCTGTCCTGCGTCAGTGCTGTACCCCAGTGTTATACGGTGTGGGTTCTGTCCTGCGTCAGTTCTGTACCCCAGTGTTTTACGGTGTGGGTTGTGTCCTGTGTCAGTGCTGTACCCCAGTGTTATACGGTGCGGGTTGTGTCCTGTGTCAGTGCTGTAGCCCAGTGTTATACGGTGTGTGTTCTCTCCTGTGTCAGTGCTGTACCCCAGTGTTATACGCTGTGGGTTCTGTCCTGTGTCAGTGCTGTACCCCAGTATTATACGGTGTGTGTTCTGTCCTGTGTCAGTGCTGTACCCCAGTGTTATACGCTGTGGGTTCTGTCCTGTGTCAGTGCTGTACCCCAGTATTATACGGTGTGTGTTCTGTCCTGTGTCAGTGCTGTACCCCAGTGTTATACGGTGTGGGTTCGGTCCTGTGTCAGTGCTGTACCCCAGTGTTATACGGTGTGGGTTCTGTCCTGTGTCAGTGCCGTAGCCCAGTGTTATACGGTGTGGGTTCTGTCCTGTGTCAGTGCTGTAGCCCAGTGTTATACGGTGTGTGTTCTCTCCTGTGTCAGTGCTGTAGCCCAGTGTTATACGGTGTGGGTTCTGTCCTGCGTCAGTGCTGTACCCCAGTGTTATACGGTGTGGGTTCTGTCCTGCGTCAGTGCTGTACCCCAGTGTTATGCGGTGTGGGTTCTGTCCTGTGTCAGTGCTGTAGCCCAGAGTTATACGGTATGGGTTGTGTCCTGTGTCAGTGCTATACCCCAGTGTTATACGGTGTGGGTTGTGTCCTGTGTCAGTGCTGTAGCCCAGTGTTATACGGTGTGGTTTCTGTCCTGCGTCAGTGCTGTACCCCAGTGTTATACGGTGTGGGTTCTGTCCTGTGTCAGTGCTGTAGCCCAGTGTTATACGGTGTGGGTTCTGTCCTGCGTCAGTGCTGTAGCCCAGTGTTATACGGTGTGGGTTGTGTCCGGCGTCAGTGCTGTACCCCAGTGTTATACGGTGTGGGTTCTGTCCTGTGTCAGTGCTGTACCCCAGTGTTATACGGTGTGGGTTTTGTCCTGTGTCAGTGCTATACCCCAGTGTTATACGGTGTGGGTTCTGTCCTGTGTCAGTGCTGTAGCCCAGTGTTATACGGTGTGGGTTGTGTCCTGCGTCAGTGCTGTACCCCAGTGTTATACGGTGTGTGTTCTCTCCTGTGTCAGTGCTGTAGCCCAGTGTTATACGGTGTGGGTTCTGTCCTGCGTCAGTGCTGTACCCCAGTGTTATACGGTGTGGGTTCTGTCCTGCGTCAGTGCTGTACCCCAGTGTTATGCGGTGTGGGTTCTGTCCTGTGTCAGTGCTGTAGCCCAGAGTTATACGGTATGGGTTGTGTCCTGTGTCAGTGCTATACCCCAGTGTTATACGGTGTGGGTTGTGTCCTGTGTCAGTGCTGTAGCCCAGTGTTATACGGTGTGGGTTCTGTCCTGCGTCAGTGCTGTACCCCAGTGTTATACGGTGTGGGTTCTGTCCTGCGTCAGTTCAGTACCCCAGTGTTTTACGGTGTGGGTTGTGTCCTGTGTCAGTGCTGTACGCCAGTGTTATACGGTGTGGGTTCTGGCCTGCGTCAGTGCTGTAGCCCAGTGTTATACGGTGTGGGTTCTGTACTTTGTCAGTGGTGTACCCCAGTGTTATACGGTGTGGGTTCTGTCCTGTGTCAGTGCTGTAGCCCAGTGTTATACGGTGTGGATTCTGTCCTGCGTCAGTGCTGTAGCCGAGTGTTATACGGTGTGGGTTCTGTCCTGTGTCAGTGCTGTACCCCAGTGTCATACGGTATGTGTTGTGTCCTGCGTCAGTGCTGTACCCCAGTGTTATACGGTGTGGGTTGTGTCCTGTGTCAGTGCTGTACCCCAGTGTTCTCCGGTGTGGGTTCTGTCCTGTGTCAGTTCTGTAGCCCAGTGTTATACGGTGTGGGTTCTGTCCTGTGTCAGTGCTGTACCCCAGTGTTATACGGTGTGGGTTGTGTCCTGTGTCAGTGCTGTACCCCAGTGTTCTCCGGTGTGGGTTCTGTCCTGTGTCAGTGCTGTACCCCAGTGTTATACGGTGTGGGATCTGTCCTGTGTCAGTGCTGTACCCCAGTGTTATATGGTGTGGGTTCTGTCCTGTGTCAGTGCTGTACCCCAGTGTTATACGGTGTGGGTTCTGTCCTGTGTCAGTGCTGTACCCCAGTGTTATACGGTGTGGGTTCTGTCCTGTGTCAGTGCTGTACCCCAGTGTTATACGGTATGGGTTGTGTCCTGTGTCAGTGCAGTACCCCAGTGTTATACGGTGTGGGTTGTGTCCTGCGTCAGTGCTGTACCCCAGTGTTATACGGTGTGGGTTCTGTCCTGTGTCAGTTCTGTACCCCAGTGTTTTATGGTGTGGGTTGTGTCCTGTGTCAGTGCTGTACGCCAGTGTTATACGGTGTGGGTTCTGTCCTGTGTCAGTGCTGTACCCCAGTGTTATATGGTGTGGGTTCTGTCCTGTGTCAGTGCTGTACCCCAGTGTTATACGGTGTGGGTTCTGTCCTGTGTCAGTGCTGTACCCCAGTGTTATACGGTGTGGGTTCTGTCCTGTGTCAGTGCTGTACCCCAGTGTTATACGGTATGGGTTGTGTCCTGTGTCAGTGCTGTACCCCAGTGTTATACGGTGTGGGTTGTGTCCTGCGTCAGTGCTGTACCCCAGTGTTATACGGTGTGGGTTCTGTCCTGTGTCAGTGCTGTAGCCCAGTGTTATACGGTGTGGGTTCTGTCCTGTGTCAGTGCTGTAGCCCAGTGTTATACGGTGTGGGTTCTGTCCTGTGTCAGTGCTGTACCCCAGTGTTATACGGTGTGGGTTGTGTCCTGCGTCAGTGCTGTACCCCAGTGTTATACGGTGTGGGTTCTGTCCTGTGTCAGTGCTGTAGCCCAGTGTTATACGGTGTGGGTTCTGTCCTGTGTCAGTGCTGTACCCCAGTGTTATACGGTGTGGGTTCTGTCCTGTGTCAGTGCTGTAGCCCAGTGTTATACGGTGTGGGTTCTGTCCTGTGTCAGTGCTGTAGCCCAGTGTTATACGGTGTGGGTTCTGTCCTGTGTCAGTGCTGTACCCCAGTGTTATACGGTGTGGGTTGTGTCCTGCGTCAGTGCTGTACCCCAGTGTTATACGGTGTGGGTTCTGTCCTGTGTCAGTGCTGTAGCCCAGTGTTATACGGTGTGGGTTCTGTCCTGTGTCAGTGCTGCAGCCCAGTGTTATACGGTGTGTGTTCTGTCCTGTGTCAGTGCTGTACCCCAGTGTTATACGGTGTGGGATGTGTCCTGCGTCAGTGCTGTACCCCAGTGTTATACGGTGTGGGTTCTGTCCTGTGTCAGTGCTGTACCCCAGTGTTATACGGTGTCGGTTCTGTCCTGTGTCAGTGCTGTAGCCCAGTGTTATACGGTGTGGGTTCTGTCCTGTGTCAGTGCTGTAGCCCAGTGTTATACGGTGTGGGTTCTGTCCTGTGTCAGTACTGTAGCCCAGTGTTATACGGTGTGGGTTCTGTCCTGCGTCAGTGCTGTAGTCAAGTGTTATACGGTATGGGTTGTGTCCTGTGTCAGTGCTGTACCCCAGTGTTATACGGTGTGGGTTGTGTCCTGTGTCAGTGCTGTAGCCCAGTGTTATACGGTGTGTGTTCTGTCCTGTGTCAGTGCTGTACCCCAGTGTTATACGGTGTGGGTTCTGTCCTGTGTCAGTGCTGTACCCCAGTGTTATACGGTATGGGTTGTGTCCTGTGTCAGTGCTATACCCCAGTGTTATACTGTGTGGGTTCTGTCCTGTGTCAGTGCTGCACCCCAGTGTTATACGGTGTGGGTTCTGTCCTGTGTCAGTGCTGCACCCCAGTGTTATACGGTGTGGGTTCTGTCCTGTGTCAGTGCTGTAGCCCAGTGTTATACGGTATGGGTTCTGTCCTGTGTCAGTGCTGTACCCCAGTGTTATACGGTGTGGGTTCTGTCCTGTGTCAGTGCTGTACCCCAGTGTTATACGGTGTGGGTTCTGTTCTGTGTCAGTGCTATACCCCAGTGTTATACAGTGTGGGTTCTGTCCTGTGTCAGTGCTGCACCCCAGTGTTATACGGTGTGGGTTCTGTCCTGTGTCAGTGCTGTAGCCCAGTCTTATACGGTGTGGGTTGTGTCCTGTGTCAGTGCTGTACCCCAGTGTTATACGGTGTGGGTTCTGTCCTGTGTCAGTGCTGTAGCCCAGTGTTATACGGTGTGGGTTCTGTCCTGTGTCAGTGCTGTAGCCCAGTGTTATACGGTGTGGGTTCTGTTCTGTGTCAGTGCTATACCCCAGTGTTATACAGTGTGGGTTCTGTCCTGTGTCAGTGCTGCACCCCAGTGTTATACGGTGTGGGTTCTGTCCTGTGTCAGTGCTGTAGCCCAGTCTTATACGGTGTGGGTTGTGTCCTGTGTCAGTGCTGTACCCCAGTGTTATACGGTGTGGGTTCTGTCCTGTGTCAGTGCTGTAGCCCAGTGTTATACGGTGTGGGTTCTGTCCTGTGTCAGTGCTGTACCCCAGTGTTATACGGTGTGGGTTGTGTCCTGCGTCAGTGCTGTACCCCAGTGTTATACGGTGTGGGTTCTGTCCTGTGTCAGTGGTGTACCCCAGTGTTATACGGTGTGGGTTCTGTCCTGTGTCAGTGCTGTACCCCAGTGTTATACGGTGTGGGTTCTGTCCTGTGTCAGTGCTGTAGCCCAGTGTTATACGGTGTGGGTTCTGTCCTGTGTCAGTGCTGTTGCCCAGTGTTATACGGTGTGGGTTCTGTCCTGCGTCAGTGCTATACCCCAGTGTTATACGGTGTGGGTTCTGTCCTGTGTCAGTGCTGTAGCCCAGTGTTATACGGTGTGGGTTCTGTCCTGTGTCAGTGCTGTACCCCAGTGTTCTCCGGTGTGGGTTCTGTCCTGTGTCAGTGCTGTAGCCCAGTGTTATACGGTGTGGGTTCTGTCCTGTGTCAGTGCTGTAGCCCAGTGTTATACGGTGTGGGTTCTGTCCTGTGTCAGTGCTGTACCCCAGTGTTCTCCGGTGTGGGTTCTGTCCTGTGTCAGTGCTGTACCCCAGTGTTATACGGTATGGGTTCTGTCCTGTGTCAGTGCTGTACCCCAGTGTTATACGGTGTGGGTTGTGTCCTGCGTCAGTGCTGTACCCCAGTGTTATACGGTGTGGGTTCTGTCATGTGTCAGTGCTGTAGCCCAGTGTTATACGGTGTGGGTTCTGTCCTGTGTCAGTACTGTAGCCCAGTGTTATACGGTGTGGGTTCTGTCCTGCGTCAGTGCTGTAGTCAAGTGTTATACGGTATGGGTTGTGTCCTGTGTCAGTGCTATACCCCAGTGTTATACAGTGTGGGTTCTGTCCTGTGTCAGTGCTGCACCCCAGTGTTATACGGTGTGGGTTCTGTCCTGTGTCAGTGCTGCACCCCAGTGTTATACGGTATGGGTTCTGTCCTGTGTCAGTGCTGTACCCCAGTGTTATACGGTGTGGGTTCTGTCCTGTGTCAGTGCTGTAGCCCAGTGTTATACGGTGTGGGTTCTGTCCTGTGTCAGTGCTGTACCCCAGTGTTATACGGTGTGGGTTCTGTCCTGTGTCAGTGCTGTAGCCCAGTGTTATACGGTGTGGGTTCTGTCCTGTGTCAGTGCTGTACCCCAGTGTTATACGGTATGGGTTCTGTCCTGTGTCAGTGCTGTACCACAGTGTTATACGGTGTGGGTTCTGTCCTGTGTCAGTGCTGTAGCCCAGTGTTATACGGTGTGGGTTCTGTCCTGTGTCAGTGCTGTACCCCAGTGTTATACGGTGTGGGTTCTGTCCTGTGTCAGTGCTGTAGCCCAGTGTTATACGGTGTGGGTTGTGTCCTGTGTCAGTGCTGTACCCCAGTGTTATACGGTGTGGGTTCTGTCCTGTGTCAGTGCTGTAGCCCAGTGTTATACGGTGTGGGTTCTGTCCTGTGTCAGTGCTGTACCCCAGTGTTATACGGTGTGGGTTGTGTCCTGCGTCAGTGCTGTACCCCAGTGTTATACGGTGTGGGTTCTGTCCTGTGTCAGTGCTGTACCCCAGTGTTATACGGTGTGTGTTCTGTCCTGTGTCAGTGCTGTACCCCAGTGTTATACGGTGTGGGTTCTGTCCTGTGTCAGTGCTGTACCCCAGTGTTATACGGTGTGGGTTCTGTCCTGTGTCAGTGCTGTAGCCCAGTGTTATACGGTGTGGGTTCTGTCCTGTGTCAGTGCTGTTGCCCAGTGTTATACGGTGTGGGTTCTGTCCTGCGTCAGTGCTATACCCCAGTGTTATACGGTGTGGGTTCTGTCCTGTGTCAGTGCTGTAGCCCAGTGTTATACGGTGTGGGTTCTGTCCTGTGTCAGTGCTGTAGCCCAGTGTTATGCGGTGTGGGTTCTGTCCTGTGTCAGTGCTGTAGCCCAGTGTTATGCGGTGTGGGTAGTGTCCTGCGTCAGTGCTGTACCCCAGAGTTACACGGTGTGGGTTGTGTCCTGCGTCAGTGCTGTACCCCAGTGTTATACGGTGTGGGTTCTGTCCTGTGTCAGTGCTGTCGCCCAGTGTTATGCGGTGTGGGTTGTGTCCTGCGTCAGTGCTGTACCCCAGTGTTATACGGTGTGGGTTCTGTCCTGTGTCAGTGCTGTACCCCAGTGTTATACGGTGTGGGTTCTGTCCTGTGTCAGTGCTGTCGCCCAGTGTTATGCGGTGTGGGTTGTGTCCTGCGTCAGTGCTGTACCCCAGTGTTATACGGTGTGGGTTCTGTCCTGTGTCAGTGCTGTACCCCAGTGTTATACGGTGTGGGTTCTGTCCTGTGTCAGTGCTGTACCCCAGTGTTATACGGTGTGGGTTGTGTCCTGTGTCAGTGCTGTACCCCAGTGTTATACGGTGTGGGTTGTGTCCTGCGTCAGGGCTGTACCCCAGTGTTATACGGTGTGGGTTCTGTCCTGCGTCAGTGCTGTACCCCAGTGTTATACGGTGTGGGTTCTGTCCTGTGTCAGTGCTGTAGCCCAGTGTTGTACGGTGTGGGTTCAGTCCTGTGTCAGTGCTGTACCCCAGTGTTATACGGTGTGGGTTGTGTCCTGCGTCAGTGTTGTACCCTAGTGTTATACGCTGTGGGTTCTGTCCTGTGTCAGTGCTGTACCCCAGTGTTATACGGTGTGGGTTGTGTCCTGCGTCAGTGCTGTACCCCAGTGTTATACGGTGTGGGTTGTGTCCTGCGTCAGTGTTGTACCCCAGTGTTAATCGCTGTGGGTTCTGTCCTGCGTCAGTGCTGTGCCCCAGTGTTATACGGTGTGGGTTCTGTCCTGTGTCAGTGCTGTAGCCCAGTGTTATACGGTGTGGGTTCTGTCCTGTGTCAGTGCTGCACCCCAGTGTTATACGGTGTGGGTTCTGTCCTGTGTCAGTGCTGTAGCCCAGTGTTATACGGTGTGGGTTCTGTCCTGTGTCAGTGCTGTACCCCAGTGTTATACGGTGTGGGTTCTGTCCTGTGTCAGTGCTGTAGCCCAGTGTTATACGGTGTGGGTTCTGTCCTGTGTCAGTGCTGTACCCCAGTGTTATACGGTATGGGTTCTGTCCTGTGTCAGTGCTGTACCACAGTGTTATACGGTGTGGGTTCTGTCCTGTGTCAGTGCTGTAGCCCAGTGTTATGCGGTGTGGGTTGTGTCCTGCGTCAGGGCTGTACCCCAGTGTTATACGGTGTGGGTTCTGTCCTGTGTCAGTGCTGTACCCCAGTGTTATACAGTGTGGGTTCTGTCCTGTGTCAGTGCTGTAGCCCAGTGTTGTACGGTGTGGGTTCGGTCCTGTGTCAGTGCTGTACCCCAGTGTTATACGGAGTGGGTTCTGTCCTGCGTCAGTGCTGTACCCTAGTGTTATACGCTGTGGGTTCTGTCCTGTGTCAGTGCTGTACCCCAGTGTTATACGGTGTGGGTTGTGTCCTGCGTCAGTGCTGTACCCCAGTGTTATACGGTGTGGGTTCTGTCCTGCGTCAGTGCTGTAGCCCAGTGTTATACGGTGTGGGTTCTGTCCTGTGTCAGTGCTGTGTCCCAGTGTTATACGGTGTGGGTTCTGTCCTGTGTCAGTGCTGTACCCCAGTGCTATACGGTGTGGGTTCTGTCCTGCGTCAGTGTTGTACCCCAGTGTTAATCGCTGTGGGTTCTGTCCTGCGTCAGTGCTGTAGCCCAGTGTTATACGGTGTGGGTTCTGTCCTGTGTCAGTGCTGTGCCCCAGTGTTATACGGTGTTGGTTCTGTCCTGCGTCAGTGCTGTAGCCCAGTGTTATACGGTGTGGGTTCTGTCCTGTGTCAGTGCTGTACCCCAGTGTTATGCGGTGTGGGTTGTGTCCTGCGTCAGTGCTGTACCCCAGTGTTATACGGTGTGGGTTGTGTCCTGTGTCAGTGCTGTAGCCCAGTGTTATACGGTGTGGGTTGTGTCCTGCGTCAGGGCTGTACCCCAGTGTTATACGGTGTGGGTTCTGTCCTGTGTCAGTGCTGTACCCCAGTGTTATACGGTGTGGGTTCTGTCCTGTGTCAGTGCTGTAGCCCAGTGTTGTACGGTGTGGGTTCGATCCTGTGTCAGTGCTGTACCCCAGTGTTATACGGTGTGGGTTGTGTCCTGCGTCAGTGTTGTACCCTAGTGTTATACGCTGTGGGTTCTGTCCTGTGTCAGTGCTGTACCCCAGTGTTATACGGTGTGGGTTGTGTCCTGCGTCAGTGCTGTACCCCAGTGTTATACGGTGTGGGTTGTGTCCTGCGTCAGTGTTGTACCCCAGTGTTAATCGCTGTGGGTTCTGTCCTGCGTCAGTGCTGTGCCCCAGTGTTATACGGTATGGGTTCTGTCCTGTGTCAGTGCTGTACCCCAGTGTTAATCGCTGTGGGTTCTGTCCTGTGTCAGTGCTGCACCCCAGTGTTATACGGTATGGGTTCTGTCCTGTGTCAGTGCTGTACCCCAGTGTTATACGGTGTGGGTTCTGTCCTGTGTCAGTGCTGTAGCCCAGTGTTATACGGTGTGGGTTCTGTCCTGTGTCAGTGCTGTACCCCAGTGTTATACGGTGTGGGTTCTGTCCTGTGTCAGTGCTGTAGCCCAGTGTTATACGGTGTGGGTTCTGTCCTGTGTCAGTGCTGTACCCCAGTGTTATACGGTATGGGTTCTGTCCTGTGTCAGTTCTGTACCACAGTGTTATACGGTGTGGGTTCTGTCCTGTGTCAGTGCTGTAGCCCAGTGTTATACGGTGTGGGTTCTGTCCTGTGTCAGTGCTGTACCCCAGTGTTATACGGTGTGGGTTCTGTCCTGTGTCAGTGCTGTAGCCCAGTGTTATACGGTGTGGGTTGTGTCCTGTGTCAGTGCTGTACCCCAGTGTTATACGGTGTGGGTTCTGTCCTGTGTCAGTGCTGTAGCCCAGTGTTATACGGTGTGGGTTCTGTCCTGTGTCAGTGCTGTACCCCAGTGTTATACGGTGTGGGTTGTGTCCTGCGTCAGTGCTGTACCCCAGTGTTATACGGTGTGGGTTCTGTCCTGTGTCAGTGCTGTACCCCAGTGTTATACGGTGTGTGTTCTGTCCTGTGTCAGTGCTGTACCCCAGTGTTATACGGTGTGGGTTCTGTCCTGTGTCAGTGCTGTACCCCAGTGTTATACGGTGTGGGTTCTGTCCTGTGTCAGTGCTGTAGCCCAGTGTTATACGGTGTGGGTTCTGTCCTGTGTCAGTGCTGTAGCCCAGTGTTATACGGTGTGGGTTCTGTCCTGTGTCAGTGCTGTAGCCCAGTGTTATACGGTGTGGGTTCTGTCCTGTGTCAGTGCTGTACCCCAGTGTTATACGGTGTGGGTTCTGTCCTGTGTCAGTGCTGTAGCCCAGTGTTATACGGTGTGGGTTCTGTCCTGTGTCAGTGCTGTTGCCCAGTGTTATACGGTGTGGGTTCTGTCCTGCGTCAGTGCTATACCCCAGTGTTATACGGTGTGGGTTCTGTCCTGTGTCAGTGCTGTAGCCCAGTGTTATACGGTGTGGGTTCTGTCCTGTGTCAGTGCTGTACCCCAGTGTTCTCCGGTGTGGGTTCTGTCCTGTGTCAGTGCTGTAGCCCAGTGTTATGCGGTGTGGGTAGTGTCCTGCGTCAGTGCTGTACCCCAGAGTTACACGGTGTGGGTTGTGTCCTGCGTCAGTGCTGTACCCCAGTGTTATACGGTGTGGGTTCTGTCCTGTGTCAGTGCTGTCGCCCAGTGTTATGCGGTGTGGGTTGTGTCCTGCGTCAGTGCTGTACCCCAGTGTTATACGGTGTGGGTTCTGTCCTGTGTCAGTGCTGTAACCCAGTGTTATACGGTGTGGGTTCTGTCCTGTGTCAGTGCTGTACCCCAGTGTTATACGGTATGGGTTCTGTCCTGTGTCAGTGCTGTAACCCAGTGTTATACGGTGTGGGTTCTGTCCTGTGTCAGTGCTGTACCCCAGTGTTATACGGTGTGGGTTCTGTCCTGTGTCAGTGCTGTACCCCAGTGTTATACGGTGTGGGTTGTGTCCTGCGTCAGTGCTGTAGCCCAGTGTTATACGGTATGGGTTCTGTCCTGTGTCAGTGCTGTAACCCAGTGTTATACGGTGTGGGTTCTGTCCTGTGTCAGTGCTGTAACCCAGTGTTATACGGTGTGGGTTCTGTCCTGTGTCAGTGCTGTACCCCAGTGTTATACGGTGTGGGTTGTGTCCTGTGTCAGTGCTGTACCCCAGTGTTATACGGTGTGGGTTGTGTCCTGCGTCAGGGCTGTACCCCAGTGTTATACGGTGTGGGTTCTGTCCTGTGTCAGTGCTGTACCCCAGTGTTATACAGTGTGGGTTCTGTCCTGTGTCAGTGCTGTAGCCCAGTGTTGTACGGTGTGGGTTCGGTCCTGTGTCAGTGCTGTACCCCAGTGTTATACGGAGTGGGTTCTGTCCTGCGTCAGTGCTGTACCCTAGTGTTATACGCTGTGGGTTCTGTCCTGTGTCAGTGCTGTACCCCAGTGTTATACGGTGTGGGTTGTGTCCTGCGTCAGTGCTGTACCCCAGTGTTATACGGTGTGGGTTCTGTCCTGCGTCAGTGCTGTACCCCAGTGTTATACGGTGTGGGTTCTGTCCTGTGTCAGTGCTGTACCCCAGTGCTATACGGTGTGGGTTCTGTCCTGCGTCAGTGTTGTACCCCAGTGTTAATCGCTGTGGGTTCTGTCCTGCGTCAGTGCTGTAGCCCAGTGTTATACGGTGTGGGTTCTGTCCTGTGTCAGTGCTGTGCCCCAGTGTTATACGGTGTGGGTTCTGTCCTGCGTCAGTGCTGTAGCCCAGTGTTATACGGTGTGGGTTCTGTCCTGCGTCAGTGTTGTACCCCAGTGTTAATCGCTGTGGGTTCTGTCCTGCGTCAGTGCTGTAGCCCAGTGTTATACGGTGTGGGTTCTGTCCTGCGTCAGTGCTGTAGCCCGGTCTTATACGGTGTGGGTTCTGTCCTGCGTCAGTACTGTACCCCAGTGTTATACGGTGTGGGTTCTGTCCTGCGTCAGTGCTGTACCCCAGTGTTATACGGTGTGGGTTCTGTCCTGTGTCAGTGCTGTACCCCAGTGTTATACGGTATGGGTTGTGTCCTGCGTCAGTGCTGTAGCCCAGTGTTATACGGTGTGGGTTCTGTCCAGTGTCAGTGCTGCACCCCAGTGTTATACGGAGTGGGTTGTGTCCTGCGTCAGTGCTGTAGCCCAGTGTTATACGGTGTGGGTTCTGTCCTGTGTCAGTGCTGTACCCCAGTGTTATACGGTGTGGGTTGTGTCCTGCGTCAGTGCTGTACCCCAGTGTTATACGGTGTGGGTTCTGTCCTGTGTCAGTGCTGTACCCCAGTGTTATACGGTATGGGTTGTGTCCTGCGTCAGTGCTGTAGCCCAGTGTTATACGGTGTGGGTTCTGTCCTGTGTCAGTGCTGTACCCCAGTGTTATACGGTATGGGTTGTGTCCTGCGTCAGTGCTGTAGCCCAGTGTTATACGGTGTGGGTTCTGTCCTGTGTCAGTGCTGTAGCCCAGTGTTATACGGTGTGGGTTCTGTCCTGTGTCAGTGCTGTGGCCAAGTGTTATACGGTGTGGGTCCTGTCCTGTGTCAGTGCTGTAGCCCAGTGTTATACGGTGTGGGTTCTGTCCTGTGTCAGTGCTGTAGCCCAGTGTTATACGGTGTGGGTTCTGTCCTGTGTCAGTGCTGTGGCCAAGTGTTATACGGTGTGGGTCCTGTCCTGTGTCAGTGCTGTAGCCCAGTGTTATACGGTGTGGGTTGTGTCCTGCGTCAGTGCTGTAGCCCAGTGTTATACGGTGTGGGTTCTGTCCTGTGTCAGTGCTGTACCCCAGTGTTATACGGTGTGGGTTGTGTCCTGCGTCAGTGCTGTACCCCAGTGTTATACGGTGTGGGTTCTGTCCTGTGTCAGTGCTGTACCCCAGTGTTATACGGTGTGGGTTGTGTCCTGCGTCAGTGCTGTAGCCCAGTGTTATACGGTGTGGGTTCTGTCCTATGTCAGTGCTGTAGCCCAGTGTTATACGGTGTGGGTTCTGTCCTGTGTCAGTGCTGTGGCCAAGTGTTATACGGTGTGGGTCCTGTCCTGTGTCAGTGCTGTAGCCCAGTGTTATACGGTGTGGGTTCTGTCCTGTGTGAGTGCTGTACCCCAGTGTTATACGGTGTGGGTTGTGTCCTGTGTCAGTGCTGCACCCCAGTGTTATACGGTGTGGGTTGTGTCCTGTGTCAGTGCTGTAGCCCAGTGTTATACGGTGTGGGTTCTGTCCTGTGTCAGTGCTGTACCCCAGTGTTATACGGTGTGGGTTGTATCCTGCGTCAGTGCTGTACCCCAGTGTTATACGGTGTGGGTTCTGTCCTGCGTCAGTGCTGTAGCCCAGTGTTATACGGTGTGGGTTGTGTCCTGTGTCAGTGCTGTAGCCCAGTGTTATACGGTGTGGGTTCTGTCCTGTGTCAGTGCTGTAGCCCAGTGTTATACGGTGTGGGTTCTGTCCTGTGTCAGTGCTGTAGCCCAGTGTTATACGGTGTGGGGTCTGTCCTGTGTCTGTGCTGTAGCCCAGTGTTATACGGTGTGGGTTCTGTCCTGCGTCAGTGCTGTACCCCAGTGTTATACGGTGTGGGTTGTGTCCTGTGTCAGTGCTGTAGCCCAGTGTTATACGGTGTGGGTTCTGTCCTGCGTCAGTGCTGTACCCCAGTGTTATACGGTGTGGGTTCTGTCCTGTGTCAGTGCTGTAGCCCAGTGTTATACGGTGTGGGTTCTGTCCTGTGTCTGTGCTGTTGCCCAGTGTTATACGGTGTGGGTTCTGTCCTGTGTCAGTGCTGTACCCCAGTGTTATACGGTGTGGGTTGTGTCCTGTGTCAGTGCTGTAGCCCAGTGTTATACGGTGTGGGTTCTGTCCTGCGTCAGTGCTGTACGCCAGTGTTATACGGTGTGGGTTCTGGCCTGCGTCAGTGCTGTAGCCCAGTGTTATACGGTGTGGGTTCTGTACTTTGTCAGTGGTGTACCCCAGTGTTATACGGTGTGGGTTCTGTCCTGTGTCAGTGCTGTAGCCCAGTGTTATACGGTGTGGGTTCTGTCCTGCGTCAGTGCTGTAGCCGAGTGTTATACGGTATGGGTTCTGTCCTGTGTCAGTTCTGTAGCCCAGTGTTATACGGTGTGGGTTCTGTCCTGTGTCAGTGCTGTACCCCAGTGTCATACGGTATGTGTTGTGTCCTGCGTCAGTGCTGTACCCCAGTGTTATATGGTGTGGGTTCTGTCCTGTGTCAGTGCTGTACCCCAGTGTTCTCCGGTGTCGGTTCTGTCCTGTGTCAGTGCTGTACCCCAGTGTCATACGGTATATGTTGTGTCCTGCGTCAGTGCTGTACCCCAGTGTTATACGGTGTGGGATCTGTCCTGTGTCAGTGCTGTACCCCAGTGTTATACGGTGTGGGTTCTGTCCTGCGTCAGTGCTGTACCCCAGTGTTATACGGTGTGGGTTCTGTCCTGTGTCAGTGCTGTACCCCAGTGTTATACGGTGTGGGTTCTGTCCTGTGTCAGTGCTGTAGCCCAGTGTTATACGGTGTGGGTTGTGTCCTGTGTCAGTGCTGTAGCCCAGTGTTATACGGTGTGGGTTCTGTCCTGTGTCAGTGCTGTAGCCCAGTGTTATATGGTGTGGGTTCTGTCCTGTGTCAGTGCTGTACCCCAGTGTTCTCCGGTGTGGGTTCTGTCCTGTGTCAGTGCTGTACCCCAGTGTCATACGGTATGTGTTGTGTCCTGCGTCAGTGCTGTACCCCAGTGTTATACGGTGTGGTTTCTGTCCTGCGTCAGTGCTGTACCCCAGTGTTATACGGTGTGGGTTCTGTCCTGTGTCAGTGCTGTACCCCAGTGTTATACGGTGTGGGTTGTGTCCTGCGTCAGTGCTGTACCCCAGAGTTATACGGTGTGGGTTCTGTCCTGCGTCAGTGCTGTACCCCAGTGTTATACGGTGTGGGTTCTGTCCTGTGTCAGTGCTGTACCCCAGTGTTATACGGTGTGGGTTCTGTCCTGTGTCAGTGCTGTACCCCAGTGTTATACGGTGTGGGTTGTGTCCTGTGTCAGTGCTGTACCCCAGTGTTATACGGTGTGGGTTCTGTCCTGTGTCAGTGCTGTAGCCCAGTGTTATGCGGTGTGGGTTCGGTCCTGTGTCAGTGCTGTACCCCAGTGTTATACGGTGTGGGTTGTGTCCTGTGTCAGTGCTGTACCCCAGTGTTATACGGTGTGTGTTCTGTCCTGCGTCAGTGCTGTACCCCAGTGTTATACGGTGTAGGTTCTGTCCTGTCTCAGTGCTGTACCCCTGTGTTATACTGTGTGGGTTGTGTCCTGTGTCAGTGCTGTACCCCAGTGTTATACGGTGTGGGTTCTGTCCTGTGTCAGTGCTGTACCCCAGTGTTATACGGTGTGGGTTCTGTCCTGTGTCAGTGCTGTACCCCAGTGTTATACGGTGTGGGTTCTGTCCTGTGTCAGTTCTGTACCCCAGTGTTATACGGTGTGGGTTCTGTCCTGTGTCAGTGCTGTACCCCAGTGTTATACGGTGTGGGTTCTGTCCTGCGTCAGTGCTGTACCCCAGTGTTATACGGTGTGGGTTCTGTCCTGCGTCAGTGCTGTAGCCCAGTGTTATGCGGTGTGGGTTGTGTCCTGTGTCAGTGCTGTACCCCAGTGTTATACGGTGTGTGTTCTGTCCTGCGTCAGTGCTGTAGCCCAGTGTTATACGGTGTGTGTTCTGTCCTGTGTCAGTGCTGTAGCCCAGTGTTATACGGTGTGGGTTCTGGCCTGTGTCAGTGCTGTACCCCAGTGTTATACGGTGTGGGTTCGGTCCTGTGTCAGTGCTGTACCCCAGTGTTATACGGTGTGGGTTCTGTCCTGAGTCAGTGCTGTACCCCAGTGTTAAACGGTGTGTGTTCTGTCCTGCGTCAGTGTTGTAGCCCAGTGTTATACAGTGTGGGTTCTGTCCTGCGTCAGTGCTGTACCCCAGTGTTATACGGTGTGTGTTCTGTCCTGTGTCAGTGGTGTACCCCAGTGTTATACGGTGTGGGTTCTGTCCTGTGTCAGTGCTGTACCCCAGTGTTATACGGTGTGGGTTCTGTCCTGTGTCAGTGCTGTAGCCCAGTGTTATACGGTGTGGGTTCTGTCCTGTGTCAGTGCTGTTGCCCAGTGTTATACGGTGTGGGTTCTGTCCTGCGTCAGTGCTATACCCCAGTGTTATACGGTGTGGGTTCTGTCCTGTGTCAGTGCTGTAGCCCAGTGTTATACTGTGTGAGTTCTGTCCTGTGTCAGTGCTGTAGCCCAGTGTTATACGGTGTGGGTTCTGTCCTGTGTCAGTGCTGTAGCCCAGTGTTATACGGTGTGGGTTCTGTCCTGTGTCAGTGCTGTACCCCAGTGTTATACGGTGTGGGTTGTGTCCTGTGTCAGTGCTGTAGCCCAGTGTTATACTGTGTGAGTTCTGTCCTGTGTCAGTGCTGTAGCCCAGTGTTATACGGTGTGGGTTCTGTCCTGTGTCAGTGCTGTAGCCCAGTGTTATACGGTGTGGGTTCTGTCCTGTGTCAGTGCTGTACCCCAGTGTTCTCCGGTGTGGGTTCTGTCCTGTGTCAGTGCTTTAGCCCAGTGTTATACGGTGTGGGTTCTGTCCTGTGTCAGTGCTGTAGCCCAGTGTTATACGGTGTGGGTTCTGTCCTGTGTCAGTGCTGTACCCCAGTGTTCTCCGGTGTGGGTTCTGTCCTGTGTCAGTGCTGTACCCCAGTGTTATACGGTATGGGTTCTGTCCTGTGTCAGTGCTGTACCCCAGTGTTATACGGTGTGGGTTGTGTCCTGCGTCAGTGCTGTACCCCAGTGTTATACGGTGTGGGTTCTGTCATGTGTCAGTGCTGTAGCCCAGTGTTATACGGTGTGGGTTCTGTCCTGTGTCAGTACTGTAGCCCAGTGTTATACGGTGTGGGTTCTGTCCTGCGTCAGTGCTGTAGTCAAGTGTTATACGGTATGGGTTGTGTCCTGTGTCAGTGCTATACCCCAGTGTTATACAGTGTGGGTTCTGTCCTGTGTCAGTGCTGCACCCCAGTGTTATACGGTGTGGGTTCTGTCCTGTGTCAGTGCTGCACCCCAGTGTTATACGGTATGGGTTCTGTCCTGTGTCAGTGCTGTACCCCAGTGTTATACGGTGTGGGTTCTGTCCTGTGTCAGTGCTGTAGCCCAGTGTTATACGGTGTGGGTTCTGTCCTGTGTCAGTGCTGTACCCCAGTGTTATACGGTGTGAGTTCGGTCCTGTGTCAGTGCTGTACCCCAGTGTTATACGGTGTGGGTTCTGTCCTGTGTCAGTGCTGTACCCCAGTGTTATACGGTGTGGGTTCTGTCCTGTGTCAGTGCTGTAGCCCAGTGTTATACGGTGTGGGTTCTGTCCTGTGTCAGTGCTGTACCCCAGTGTTATACGGTGTGGGTTCTGTCCTGTGTCAGTGCTGTAGCCCAGTGTTATACGGTGTGGGTTGTGTCCTGTGTCAGTGCTGTACCCCAGTGTTATACGGTGTGGGTTCTGTCCTGCGTCAGTGCTGTAGCCCAGTGTTATACGGTGTGGGTTCTGTCCTGTGTCAGTGCTGTACCCCAGTGTTATACGGTGTGGGTTGTGTGCTGCGTCAGTGCTGTACCCCAGTGTTATACGGTGTGGGTTCTGTCCTGTGTCAGTGCTGTACCCCAGTGTTATACGGTGTGTGTTCTGTCCTGTGTCAGTGCTGTACCCCAGTGTTATACGGTGTGGGTTCTGTCCTGTGTCAGTGCTGTACCCCAGTGTTATACGGTGTGGGTTCTGTCCTGTGTCAGTGCTGTAGCCCAGTGTTATACGGTGTGGGTTCTGTCCTGTGTCAGTGCTGTTGCCCAGTGTTATACGGTGTGGGTTCTGTCCTGCGTCAGTGCTATACCCCAGTGTTATACGGTGTGGGTTCTGTCCTGTGTCAGTGCTGTAGCCCAGTGTTATACGGTGTGGGTTCTGTCCTGTGTCAGTGCTGTACCCCAGTGTTCTCCGGTGTGGGTTCTGTCCTGTGTCAGTGCTGTAGCCCAGTGTTATGCGGTGTGGGTAGTGTCCTGCGTCAGTGCTGTACCCCAGAGTTACATGGTGTGGGTTGTGTCCTGCGTCAGTGCTGTACCCCAGTGTTATACGGTGTGGGTTCTGTCCTGTGTCAGTGCTGTCGCCCAGTGTTATGCGGTGTGGGTTGTGTCCTGCGTCAGTGCTGTACCCCAGTGTTATACGGTGTGGGTTCTGTCCTGTGTCAGTGCTGTACCCCAGTGTTATACGGTGTGGGTTGTGTCCTGCGTCAGTGCTGTAACCCAGTGTTATACGGTGTGGGTTCTGTCCTGTGTCAGTGCTGTACCCCAGTGTTATACGGTGTGGGTTGTGTCCTGTGTCAGTGCTGTACCCCAGTGTTATACGGTGTGGGTTGTGTCCTGCGTCAGGGCTGTACCCCAGTGTTATACGGTGTGGGTTCTGTCCTGTGTCAGTGCTGTACCCCAGTGTTATACGGTGTGGGTTCTGTCCTGTGTCAGTGCTGTACCCCAGTGTTATACGGTGTGGGTTCTGTCCTGTGTCAGTGCTGTACCCCAGTGTTATACGGTGTGGGTTCTGTCCTGTGTCAGTGCTGTAGCCCAGTGTTGTACGGTGTGGGTTCGGTCCTGTGTCAGTGCTGTACCCCAGTGTTATACGGTGTGGGTTGTGTCCTGCGTCAGTGTTGTACCCCAGTGTTATACGCTGTGGGTTCTGTCCTGTGTCAGTGCTGTACCCCAGTGTTATACGGTGTGGGTTGTGTCCTGCGTCAGTGCTGTACCCCAGTGTTATACGGTGTGGGTTGTGTCCTGCGTCAGTGTTGTACCCCAGTGTTAATCGCTGTGGGTTCTGTCCTGCGTCAGTGCTGTACCCCAGTGTTATACGGTGTGGGTTCTGTCCTGCGTCAGTGCTGTGCCCCAGTGTTATACGGTGTGGGTTCTGTCCTGCGTCAGTGCTGTAGCCCAGTGTTATACGGTGTGGGTTCTGTCCTGCGTCAGTGTTGTACCCCAGTGTTAATCGCTGTGGGTTCTGTCCTGCGTCAGTGCTGTAGCCCAGTGTTATACGGTGTGGGTTCTGTCCTGCGTCAGTGCTGTAGCCCGGTCTTATACGGTGTGGGTTCTGTCCTGTGTCACTGCTGTACCCCAGTGTTATACGGTGTGGGTTCTGTCCTGCGTCAGTGCTGTACCCCAGTGTTATACGGTGTGGGTTCTGTCCTGTGTCAGTGCTGTACCCCAGTGTTATACGGTATGGGTTGTGTCCTGCGTCAGTGCTGTAGCCCAGTGTTATACGGTGTGGGTTCTGTCCTGTGTCAGTGCTGTAGCCCAGTGTTATACGGTGTGGGTTCTGTCCTGTGTCAGTGCTGTGGCCAAGTGTTATACGGTGTGGGTCCTGTCCTGTGTCAGTGCTGTAGCCCAGTGTTATACGGTGTGGGTTCTGTCCTGTGTCAGTGCTGTAGCCCAGTGTTATACGGTGTGGGTTCTGTCCTGTGTCAGTGCTGTACCCCAGTGTTATACGGTGTGGGTTGTATCCTGCGTCAGTGCTGTACCCCAGTGTTATACGGTGTGGGTTCTGTCCTGCGTCAGTGCTGTAGCCCAGTGTTATACGGTGTGGTTTCTGTCCTGCGTCAGTGCTGTACCCCAGTGTTATACGGTGTGGGTTGTGTCCTGCGTCAGTGCTGTACCCCAGTGTTATACGGTGTGGGTTCTGTCCTGTGTCAGTGCTGTACCCCAGTGTTATACGGTGTGGGTTGTGTCCTGTGTCAGTGCTGTACCCCAGTGTTATACGGTGTGGGTTGTGTCCTGTGTCAGTGCTGTACCCCAGTGTTATACGGTGTGGGTTCTGTCCTGTGTCAGTGCTGTAGCCCAGTGTTATACGGTGTGGGTTCTGTCCTGTGTCAGTGCTGTAGCCCAGTGTTATACGGTGTGGGGTCTGTCCTGTGTCTGTGCTGTAGCCCAGTGTTATACGGTGTGGGTTCTGTCCTGCGTCAGTGCTGTACCCCAGTGTTATACGGTGTGGGTTGTGTCCTGTGTCAGTGCTGTAGCCCAGTGTTATACGGTGTGGGTTCTGTCCTGCGTCAGTGCTGTACCCCAGTGTTATACGGTGTGGGTTCTGTCCTGTGTCAGTGCTGTAGCCCAGTGTTATACGGTGTGGGTTCTGTCCTGTGTCTGTGCTGTTGCCCAGTGTTATACGGTGTGGGTTCTGTCCTGTGTCAGTGCTGTACCCCAGTGTTATACGGTGTGGGTTCTGTCCTGTGTCTGTGCTGTTGCCCAGTGTTATACGGTGTGGGTTGTGTCCTGTGTCAGTGCTGTAGCCCAGTGTTATACGGTGTGGGTTCTGTCCTGCGTCAGTGCTGTACGCCAGTGTTATACGGTGTGGGTTCTGGCCTGCGTCAGTGCTGTAGCCCAGTGTTATACGGTGTGGGTTCTGTACTTTGTCAGTGGTGTACCCCAGTGTTATACGGTGTGGGTTCTGTCCTGTGTCAGTGCTGTAGCCCAGTGTTATACGGTGTGGGTTCTGTCCTGCGTCAGTGCTGTAGCCGAGTGTTATACGGTATGGGTTCTGTCCTGTGTCAGTTCTGTAGCCCAGTGTTATACGGTGTGGGTTCTGTCCTGTGTCAGTGCTGTACCCCAGTGTCATACGGTATGTGTTGTGTCCTGCGTCAGTGCTGTACCCCAGTGTTATACGGTGTGGGATCTGTCCTGTGTCAGTGCTGTACCCCAGTGTTATATGGTGTGGGTTCTGTCCTGTGTCAGTGCTGTACCCCAGTGTTCTCCGGTGTCGGTTCTGTCCTGTGTCAGTGCTGTACCCCAGTGTCATACGGTATGTGTTGTGTCCTGCGTCAGTGCTGTACCCCAGTGTTATACGGTGTGGGATCTGTCCTGTGTCAGTGCTGTACCCCAGTGTTATACGGTGTGGGTTCTGTCCTGCGTCAGTGCTGTACCCCAGTGTTATACGGTGTGGGTTGTGTCCTGTGTCAGTGCTGTAGCCCAGTGTTATACGGTGTGGGTTCTGTCCTGTGTCAGTGCTGTAGCCCAGTGTTATATGGTGTGGGTTCTGTCCTGTGTCAGTGCTGTACCCCAGTGTTATACGGTGTGGGTTCTGTCCTGTGTCAGTGCTGTACCCCAGTGTCATACGGTATGTGTTGTGTCCTGCGTCAGTGCTGTACCCCAGTGTTATACGGTGTGGTTTCTGTCCTGCGTCAGTGCTGTACCCCAGTGTTATACGGTGTGGGTTGTGTCCTGCGTCAGTGCTGTACCCCAGTGTTATACGGTGTGGGTTCTGTCCTGTGTCAGTGCTGTAGCCCAGTGTTATGCGGTGTGGGTTCGGTCCTGTGTCAGTGCTGTACCCCAGTGTTATACGGTGTGGGTTGTGTCCTGTGTCAGTGCTGTACCCCAGTGTTATACGGTGTGTGTTCTGTCCTGCGTCAGTGCTGTACCCCAGTGTTATACGGTGTAGGTTCTGTCCTGTGTCAGTGCTGTACCCCAGTGTTATACTGTGTGGGTTGTGTCCTGTGTCAGTGCTGTACCCCAGTGTTATACGGTGTGGGTTCTGTCCTGTGTCAGTGCTGTACCCCAGTGTTATACGGTGTGGGTTCTGTCCTGTGTCAGTGCTGTACCCCAGTGTTATACGGTGTGGGTTCTGTCCTGTGTCAGTGCTGTACCCCAGTGTTATACGGTGTGGGTTCTGTCCTGTGTCAGTGCTGTACCCCAGTGTTATACGGTGTGGGTTGTGTCCTGTGTCAGTGCTGTACCCCAGTGTTATACGGTGTGGGTTCTGTCCTGCGTCAGTGCTGTACCCCAGTGTTATACGGTGTGGGTTCTGTCCTGTGTCAGTGCTGTAGCCCAGTGTTATACGGTGTGGGTTGTGTCCTGCGTCAGTGCTGTACCCCAGTGTTATACGGTGTGGGTTCTGTCCTGTGTCAGTGCTGTACCCCAGTGTTATACGGTGTGGGTTCTGTCCTGCGTCAGTGCTGTAGCCCAGTGTTATGCGGTGTGGGTTGTGTCCTGTGTCAGTGCTGTACCCCAGTGTTATACGGTGTGTGTTCTGTCCTGCGTCAGTGCTGTAGCCCAGTGTTATACGGTGTGTGTTCTGTCCTGTGTCAGTGCTGTAGCCCAGTGTTATACGGTGTGGGTTCTGGCCTGTGTCAGTGCTGTACCCCAGTGTTATACGGTGTGGGTTCGGTCCTGTGTCAGTGCTGTACCCCAGTGTTATACGGTGTGGGTTCTGTCCTGAGTCAGTGCTGTACCCCAGTGTTATACGGTGTGTGTTCTGTCCTGCGTCAGTGTTGTAGCCCAGTGTTATACAGTGTGGGTTCTGTCCTGCGTCAGTGCTGTATCCCAGTGTTATACGTTGTGGGTTGTGTCCTGTGTCAGTGCTGTACCCCAGTGTTATACGGTGTGGGTTGTGTCCTGTGTCAGTGCTGTAGCCCAGTGTTATACGGTGTGTGTTCTGTCCTGTGTCAGTGCTGTACCCCAGTGTTATACGGTGTGGGTTGTGTCCTGTGTCAGTGCTGTACCCCAGTGTTATACGGTGTGGGTTCTGTCCTGTGTCAGTGCAGTAGCCCAGTGTTATACGGTGTGGGTTCTGTCCTGTGTCAGTGCTGTACCCCAGTGTTATACGGTGTGGGTTGTGTCCTGTGTCAGTGCTGTAGCCCAGTGTTATACGGTGTGTGTTCTGTCCTGTGTCAGTGCTGTACCCCAGTGTTATACGGTGTGGGTTCTGTCCTGTGTCAGTGCTGTACCCCAGTGTTATACGGTGTGGGTTGTGTCCTGTGTCAGTTCAGTATCCCTGAGCTGATTCACTGGTGTCGAGTTTCCGGCCTACCCGTGTCCCGATCGTGCCTCCAGTTTGTGGTACGTTTGACCTGCTTTGTTATGAAATGCAATGTGAGCAATTTGCAGAAAGGTTTACCTGTTTTTATATATTAATATCTTTTTAATTTTCCCTTGCAACAAGGTTTCTTTTAACAACTTATCGTCTGTACAGCTGATGGAGGTGTTTAATCTCCAGGGGTTTGTCTGGATTGCAATCAGTTAGTGTGTTAATCGCACTGTTTGATATAAACAGGCTCATTCAAACGTGAAGGATTCTCCTGAATGAGTTAGTAAGGCATGCAGCTCAAAACAAAAACACATTACATGAACAACATAAAAGGGTTGAGTTAATCACTGAACTGAAAGGCAACAAAGCGAGCTGGGGAAAGTAATGGCTGGGACAGTGTTCATCTTGCTGACAGGATGGTATCTGAGCTCCAGTTTCAGCTCCCTACGACCGGGCACTGAGTCCTCACAGATCAGGCATCGCAGCTTCCACTGTCAAGAACAGTGAGCCTCCTGTGACTCTGTCCTGGTCTCCGCTGGGATTCCGGAATGTTCTGGTGTGACAGCGTTCTGGAGGCTACACCTGCTGGTAGGTCAAGATTTGCTTCACTCTCCATCACTGTGTCACTGACATCACTCTCTGAATAAGGTGCAATGGGGCTGGAACGAAAAGGAAACAGGTGACTGCAGCTGAACAACAAAGGAGACCAATAAAGAGACATCAGCCAATGATCCCAGAAAATGATACAATCCCAGTGCAGCCTTTTATCCCAAATCCTGGTCAGGCCCTGTCATTGTGGAGATGACCTTCATGTCATTGTCCTGCACTCCCCCTGGGTACAGGGCTCTCTATGGGACTAGGGAGCTAACCACATGGGGACAAACATTGAAACATACTATGGAAGAGGTCCTTCAGCCCATCACACTCTTACCATCAGAATCTCACACAATCTATACTCCTCCCACTTCCCACACTTAGCCTTTAGTCTTGTACGTTACAACATTTCATGGCTCATCCAGGTACCTTGTCAAGGTTGTGATGTTTCCTTCCTCAACTCTCTTCCCAGGCACTACGTTCCAGACCCTCCACCCTCTCCTGAAGGCCCCCTCTGAACCTTCCACCTTTTCCCCTAAACTCATGCCCGTTGTTAATGACGCCTTGGCCCAGGGAAACAGCTGCTTCCTACTCGCCCTGTGCTCAGGAAAGCATGTTCCTCACTCCAGTCCAACCAACAACCCCCATCCCCTCTCAGAGGGGACTGCTCCCACACCCACACTCCACCCCACCCTCGGAAAAGGGTCTACTCTCTTCCTATAGTTTATTCTCATATGAGGTGGAAGAGACGGATGGAGGGGGAGAGAAGGTGAGTGATGGGGTGACAGTGTGAGTGAGGGGACACAATGTGAGGGAGAGTGAGTGAGAGAGAGGGAGTGAGTGAGACGGAGAGCATAAGTGAGGAGCAGAGGTGAGTGAGAGAGAGGGTGAAGGAGAGTGAGTGAGTGAGTGAGAGGCAGAGAGTGAGTGAGTGAATGAGAGGGAGAGAGTGAGTGAGTGAGTGAGAGGGAGAGATTGGGTGAGGGTGTGAGGGGGAGGGAAAGAAAGGGAGTGAGTGGGTGAGGGTGTGAGGAGGGAGATAGGGTGTGAGGGTGAGGGAGAGAGTGGGTGAAGGTGAATGAGGGATAGAGAGGGGGACAGAGGGTAACTGTGGGTGGGAGGGAGAGAGTCAGTGAGGGGAAGGGAAGGGGGAGTGAGGGTGGGTGTAGACAGTGTGTGAGGGGGAATAGGGACATTGAGTGAGATTAGTATGGGATTGAGGGAGTACTGTTGTGGGTGAGGAGTAGGTTTTCTCTCACTTACCTCCTGTGAAGCGGCTGCATTGAGGGCAGCCGGGAGGAATCTTGATGTGAGCACCATCAGTTTATGTCCACAGAGAGATGTCAGCCAGAGTGGGGCCTAGGTCAGTAACTGCAGGCTGGTTTCTCCAGGAGGCTGTTTGGGAGCTGTCCTGGTTTACACAAGGAGTCTGAATGATCATGAAAACAGTCAGTGCAGTGGAGACACATGGTGTAAGGGGAGAGTTGGCTGGAGTATTCCAGTAACTGACTGGAACACCCAAGTCAAGGATGGTTCAATAAATTTGAAAGACGGCACCTTGTTAATATTTGGTTTCTTTTCAAACAGCATCAAGTCTTTGTTATAGTTCAATGGAAGAGAAGCTCTTAATACTTGCAGCATATTTGTTTTAAAATAGAAAGCGAGATATCTGGGCACGCTGTGGGTCAGTGCATTCACCAAGAAAGTTACGAGGTTTGGATATTGAACTCCTCCCCACTGACAGAGTAAGATGAGGATATGGCAGCAGTGGTGTCAGGGTCCCCCCTGCTCCACAAATAGCAACAGAATCGGCCCCATCGGGAAACAGAGATTAATCAGATCTGGATAAATAGTCTCTTTTTGTTCCAAACATATACATTCCATTGGATTAACTTCAAATCACTAGATTATTTAAAACTCAGAGGGACCGAGGTGATGGAAAATTAAAACAAATTTCTCTCCTATATTTTTATCAGAATAATGGTGTCCCTTGCTGTCCTTTACAGAGACTATGGTTTTGGTTATTTGCTAGTTGTGGAGCAGGGTGAGGGGGAAGGGGGCCTGGGGACAGTGGTCTTGCTACATCATCGACACTTGTAGAAGCTGCGTCTGTGTAAACACGGAGCTCTCGTCTGGGTTAGGGAGTGGCCGAGAGCTCATGGACATGGTCACCATCTCCCGCCCTCCAGGAACAGTGGAGGCCAATCTGCGGCCGTAACTGGACGACGTGTATGAGGATGATGAGAAGGACATGGAGTAACCAGATCCTGACGCGTCAAAGCTTCCTCGTCTGGAGCCTGTTCTAGAACCAGTTCTTGAACCTGATCGAGAACCTGCGGATGAGCCAGCTCCGCTGACGTTGTAGGGACTATAGAAACCTTTGGTCGATTGTGATGATGCTTCAAGCAAACGCAAGCCTGTCCCTTCTTCAATCATCGATCGGTCCATTGCATCCTTGTAGGAAATCTTCAGCTTTGTTTTGGGACAGGTTATATATTTTGTATGAGCTCCAACATCCCTCAGTTTCTGGGCAGTACGGGCATCGATGGTGCCTTTTTGTAAAGCTTCATCCAGAGAGACTCGTCCAGTGACATCAGGTTCAATCAGTCCACCAGTCAGATACTGTACCTCCAAGAATCTCTGGCCTGCTTCGTAATATAACCAGCCTTTCTTCAAGGCCTGTGCAGCGGACATTTTTGTCTTGGTTCTTGGATCTTCAAATCCATTGAATGCTTTCTGAGCCAGGTTGATCCTGTCCACCATGATCTTGTCTACAAGGGAGTGAGCAACAGCATCGGTGACTGAATACTTCTCTCCTGTAGTGGGATCAATGATTCCACCTGTACAGGCCTGGGCCTCCAGTAACCTCTGACCACTGATGTTGTCCACCAAGTTACGATGCATGGCTTCTGTGATGGAGACTTTCTCGAGAGTATCTGTGTCCAAGATGCCAGCAACTGGACACGTCTCCTCCACTGGATCATTCCATGTAACCATGTGACTTCTCATGGGACTTGCTTGTTGGCTTGTGTACGAAGATGAGGAGCCAACTG
Organism: Chiloscyllium plagiosum; assembly: GCF_037043375.1. NCBI lineage: Eukaryota > Metazoa > Chordata > Chondrichthyes > Orectolobiformes > Hemiscylliidae > Chiloscyllium > Chiloscyllium plagiosum. The sequence goes on along the minus strand of NW_028270143.1, from coordinate 137,577,261 downwards.
AGGAAGTCCTTGAACGGAACCCACTCATGTTTCCTGACAACATATCAGCAAATTCCGTGATGGATAACGCTCCAGAGCGATACAGGTCTAAAGAACCCTGATCAATCAGCCCTTTGGACAGTGCATCATCGATATCGTACTGTCTTCCTGATCGTTTGTCAGTGATGACTGACTTCACCACACCATCTGATGAAGAGATTGTCACCTCCTCCCATTCACATTCCTGTTCAGAAAGCTCTGTGTAAGTCTGATGATCAATGAGTCCTTTACGATAAGCCTCATAAACAGACATCTCTTTGCCAGTTTCAGGATCCACAATGACCACTCGCCGTTTGCGAACAGATGACTTGGATGAAGTCTTCCTTTCTCTCTTCTTATCTTTCAGAATGAGTAAACAGAGGCCAGTATCAGAATCGACCACGCAACGCTCCTTCAGCTGCAGGTAGGTGAGGTTTTCCTCAGTGTTTGGATCGAAGAAGCCCTTTGTGTCGTCACCTGGGTCTGACAGGATCTTGTTCATCTCTTCATCAAACAGGCCTCGTTTGTAGGCCACCTCAACAGGCAGGCGATGACTGTACTCTGGGTCAATGATCCCACCCGTAGCAATCTGCGATTCCAACAGACGAATCCCATGATCTTTCAGAATCAGACTTTTCTGCATGGCTTGAAACAGAGACAGCAGTTCACCTGAGTAAGGATCTCTGTAACCAGTAACTGCTCTCTCAGCCGAGAGAAGTTTATCCTTAAACTCTGGACCCACCACTCCCATTTTCACAGCATCACTCACTGTTAACTTTAAATTTTTAATGGGATCAATCATGTAACCAGTTGCTGCTTGAGCCTCCAACAACTCAAAGGCTGTTCCAGGTCGAATCATACCTTTCTTCATGGCTTGGTAAATGGTTAATCGCTCTTTGGTAGCTTCAACAAACACTCCTGAAATACAACTGGTACCTTCCAAGTATTTCTTGATGCTGTCGCTGACTTGTTCCACAGTGATTTCACCTTCCAGTAACTGTGCAGCATCAGAACTTGTGATGATATCTGACGCAACAAGTTGCTCCATTGTGATCTGTTTACGGAGACCTTTAAAGACCAACCTCTTCCTGTCCGTCAGAGTCAGCAGGCGCTGGCCTGAGTTTTCATCGACCCTGCACCGCTTCAGCAGCTGAGTGTAACTCATGGGTTCTTCAGTGCTGGGGTCATGAAAGCCTTGGGGCCCCTCTGTGGGATCTGTCAGCAGGCTGTATGTCTCGCGGTCAAGATAGCCACGCTGGTAGGCCGTCTCCAGAGGAAGGTGGTAGCTGTATTCTGGGTCAATAATGCCACCTGTGACTAACTGGGCATCCAGTAGCCTCAGCACATACTCCTTCGCAATGAGGCCTTTCTTCATGGCTTGGAAAAGTGAGATGGTCTTCCCAGTATAAGGGTCTCGGTAGCCAGTGACTGCTCGTTCAGCTGAAAGCAGTCTGTCATGGAGCTCAGGACCCACGAGACCTTCTCTCACTGCCTCATCTACAGACAGCCTCTTATTCTTCACCGGGTCCAACATGAAGCCAGTGGCAGCCTGCGCTTCCAACAGAGCATCAGTTATCTCAGGTTTCACCAAACCCTTCTTCATTGCGTGGTATAATGTTAACACTTCCTTCCCAGCACATTTATAAATCCCACTTATAGCTCCTGTTCCAAACAGGTACTTCCTGACTGACTCCATCTCACAGACTTGCTGCACAGTTAATCGCTTGTCCTTCAGCATATTCAGTGTTTCCATGTCAATAATTTTGGAGGAATAAAGCTGATCAGCTGTGATCTTACCCCTGAAAGTATTAAATGTAATCATTTCATAGCCTCTGCGGATTTCCACCTGCTGAATAATCTCAATAATTACCACAACCAAACGCTCACGTGTAATCTTTCCTGAACGATAGTCTCTTGTTAACCTGAGCCGCTCTTTCTCAGTAAGTAACTCAGAGTTCAGGATCTCCCAAACGCTCATGGATTTCCCACCAAGTGTTCCTTCAGGAAGCTCCACAGTCGTGTTCTCAAATACCTCTCTTGTTTCAACCTCACTGTGCACCATACTTTCAACCACCTGGGGAATCTGGCTGTCCTTTATTGGGATGAGGTAGAGTCCAGTCTCTGGATCTGTTACGCACCTCTCCTTTAGCTGCTGATAGGTGAGGTCTTCATCAGTGTTAGGGTCCAGGAACCCTTTGGTGTCATCGGCAGCAGCAGACAGAATCTTGTTCATCTCCTGATCAAACATTCCTCGTTGGTAGGCCACATCGACAGGCAGTCGGTGACTGTGCACAGGGTCAATGATGCCTCCTGTGGCAATCTGTGCCTCAAGGAGACGGATCCCATTACCCTTCGACACAAGATCCTTCGTGATCGCTTCAAATAAGGAGATCTTGCGGCCAGTGTAAGGGTCAGTGTACCCAGTCACAGCTTTCTCTGCTGACAGAAGCTTCTCGTGGAGCTCTGGGCCTACCAGACCTTCTTTAACTGCCTCGTCGACAGTGAGGGTTCGATTCTTCACAGGGTCAACAATAAACCCTGAACCTGCCTGAGCTTCCAGCAAGGCCTCTGCTGTGCTTGGACTCAACATATTCTTCTTCATTGCTTCGTAAAAGCTCATCTTTGTCTTTGTTGGTTCAATAAACACTCCAGCGATACTGTCTGACCCCTGCAGGTACCTCTTCACTGAATCTAACTTGCCAACATCTTCTGGTGTTGCTTTTCCCTTCTGAAGCCCATCAAATGTCTTCTTGTCAATGATCTTCGATTCGAGTAACTCACTGGCAGGAACCTTGTCTCTCAGACCATCTAATGTTATTTGTGACTTTTTCTTCACCTCAGTTTCCTCAATAATTGTAACAACAATTGTAATGATCTTTTCCACGGTGACTTTTCCTGATCTGTACTGTCGGATAAGGTCCCGACGTTGTTCCTCAGTGAAATACTCGGAGTGTATCAATTCCCAGATGGTGACCGTTTTGCCAGAGAATTTTCCGGATGGGACAGACACTGCAGCATTTCGGAAAACCTCTTTAGTCACCTCCTCAGGGTGAACATCCACACGTTTAGTTGCCTCTTCTGTCAATGGTAACAGAAGAAGTGATGTCTCAGGATCAGTTCGACATTTCTCCCTCAGCTGTTGGTACGTGACACGTTCATCTGTGTTTGGTTCAGTGAAGCCTTTAGTGTCATCGCTAGACGTGGACAACGTTTTACTCATCTCCTCATCCAACATGCCCCTCTTGTAGGCCACCTCGATGGGTAGACGATGGCTGGTCACAGGGTCAATGATACCACCAGATGCCAACTGGGCATCCAAGAGAGGCACGCCATGTTTCTTGGGTACGAGGTCCTTCTGCATTGCCTCAAATAAGGAGATCTTGCGGCCAGTGTAAGGGTCAGTGTACCCAGTCACAGCTTTCTCTGCTGACAGAAGTTTCTCGTGGAGCTCTGGGCCTACCAGACCTTCTTTAACTGCCTCATCGACAGTGAAGGTTCGATTCTTCACAGGGTCAACAATAAACCCTGAACCTGCCTGAGCTTCCAGCAAGGCCTCTGCTGTGCTTGGACTCAACATATTCTTCTTCATTGCTTCATAAAAGCTCATCTTTGTCTTTGTTGGTTCAATAAACACTCCAGCGATACTATCTGACCCCTGCAGGTACCTCTTCACTGAATCTAACTTGCCAACATCTTCTGGTATTGCTTTTCCCTTCTGAAGCCCATCAAATGTCTTCTTGTCAATGATCTTCGATTCGAGTAACTCACTGGCAGGAACCTTGTCTCTCAGACCATCAAACAGAAGCTGTGGTTTCTTCTTTGCTTCTTTCTCCTCAATCACCGTGATGACAATTCTGATGATCTTCTCAACTGTGACCTTTCCTGATCGGTATTGTCGAATCAGATCCCTCCTTTGTTCCTCAGTGAAATACTCAGAATTAATCAGCTCCCAGATGGTGACTGTTTTCCCAGTGAAAGTGCCAGCAGGAACGGAGACTGTTGTCTTTTTAAAAGTATCTTTTGTCTGTTCCTCATCATAAGCTGGTTTCAAGGCAACAGCTTTCTCACTCAAAGGCAGCAGGTAAACCCCAGTTGTATCATCCTTTATGCATCTGTCTTTCAGCTCTTGGTAAGTGAGGGTCTCCTCTGTGTTTGGATCATAAAATCCTTTATTGTCATCACTGGGAGTAGACAACATGCGAGTCATCTCCTCATCCAACATGCCCCTCTTGTAGGCCACCTCGATGGGTAGACGATGGCTGGTCACAGGGTCAATGATACCACCAGATGCCAACTGGGCATCCAAGAGGCGTAACCCATGTTCCTTGTGAAGAAGGTTCTTTGCGATCGCTTCAAATAAGGAGATCTTGCGGCCAGTGTAAGGGTCAGTGTACCCAGTCACAGCTTTCTCTGCTGACAGAAGTTTCTCATGGAGCTCTGGGCCGACCAGACCTTCTTTAACTGCCTCATCGACAGTGAGGGTTCGATTCTTCACAGGGTCAACAATAAACCCTGAACCTGCCTGAGCTTCCAGCAAGGCCTCTGCTGTGCTTGGACTCAACATATTCTTCTTCATTGCTTCGTAAAAGCTCATCTTTGTCTTTGTTGGTTCAATAAACACTCCAGCGATACTGTCTGACCCCTGCAGGTACCTCTTCACTGAATCTAACTTGCCAACATCTTCTGGTGTTGCTTTTCCCTTCTGAAGCCCATCAAATGTCTTCTTGTCAATGATCTTCGATTCGAGTAACTCACTGGCAGGAACCTTGTCTCTCAGACCATCAAAGTGAGGCTGCTTTTTAGCTTCACTCTCACCAATAATTGTAACAACAATTGTAATGATCTTTTCCACGGTGACTTTTCCTGATCTGTACTGTCGGATAAGGTCCCGACGTTGTTCCTCAGTGAAATACTCGGAGTGTATCAATTCCCAGATGGTGACCGTTTTGCCAGAGAATTTTCCGGATGGGACAGACACTGCAGCATTTCGGAAAACCTCTTTAGTCACCTCCTCAGGGTGAACATCCACACGTTTAGTTGCCTCTTCTGTCAATGGTAACAGAAGAAGTGATGTCTCAGGATCAGTTCGACATTTCTCCCTCAGCTGTTGGTACGTGACACGTTCATCTGTGTTTGGTTCAGTGAAGCCTTTAGTGTCATCGCTAGACGTGGACAACGTTTTACTCATCTCCTCATCCAACATGCCCCTCTTGTAGGCCACCTCGATGGGTAGACGATGGCTGGTCACAGGGTCAATGATACCACCAGATGCCAACTGGGCATCCAAGAGAGGCACGCCATGTTTCTTGGGTACGAGGTCCTTCTGCATTGCCTCAAATAAGGAGATCTTGCGGCCAGTGTAAGGGTCAGTGTACCCAGTCACAGCTTTCTCTGCTGACAGAAGTTTCTCGTGGAGCTCTGGGCCTACCAGACCTTCTTTAACTGCCTCATCGACAGTGAGGGTTCGATTCTTCACAGGGTCAACAATAAACCCTGAACCTGCCTGAGCTTCCAGCAAGGCCTCTGCTGTGCTTGGACTCAACATATTCTTCTTCATTGCTTCATAAAAGCTCATCTTTGTCTTTGTTGGTTCAATAAACACTCCAGCGATACTATCTGACCCCTGCAGGTACCTCTTCACTGAATCTAACTTGCCAACATCTTCTGGTATTGCTTTTCCCTTCTGAAGCCCATCAAATGTCTTCTTGTCAATGATCTTCGATTCGAGTAACTCACTGGCAGGAACCTTGTCTCTCAGACCATCAAATAGAAGCTGTGGTTTCTTCTTTGCTTCTTTCTCCTCAATCACCGTGATGACAATTCTGATGATCTTCTCAACTGTGACCTTTCCTGATCGGTATTGTCGAATCAGATCCCTCCTTTGTTCCTCAGTGAAATACTCAGAATTAATCAGCTCCCAGATGGTGACTGTTTTCCCAGTGAAAGTGCCAGCAGGAACGGAGACTGTTGTCTTTTTAAAAGTATCTTTTGTCTGTTCCTCATCATAAGCTGGTTTCAAGGCAACAGCTTTCTCACTCAAAGGCAGCAGGTAAACCCCAGTTGTATCATCCTTTATGCATCTGTCTTTCAGCTCTTGGTAAGTGAGGGTCTCCTCTGTGTTTGGATCATAAAATCCTTTATTGTCATCACTGGGAGTAGACAACATGCGAGTCATCTCCTCATCCAACATGCCCCTCTTGTAGGCCACCTCGATGGGTAGACGATGGCTGGTCACAGGGTCAATGATACCACCAGATGCCAACTGGGCATCCAAGAGGCGTAACCCATGTTCCTTATGAAGAAGGTTCTTTGCGATCGCTTCAAATAAGGAGATCTTGCGGCCAGTGTAAGGGTCAGTGTACCCAGTCACAGCTTTCTCTGCTGACAGAAGTTTCTCATGGAGCTCTGGGCCGACCAGACCTTCTTTAACTGCCTCATCGACAGTGAGGGTTCGATTCTTCACAGGGTCAACAATAAACCCTGAACCTGCCTGAGCTTCCAGCAAGGCCTCTGCTGTGCTTGGACTCAACATATTCTTCTTGATTGCTTCGTAAAAGCTCATCTTTGTCCTTGTTGGTTCAATAAACACTCCAGCGATACTGTCTGACCCCTGCAGGTACCTCTTCACTGAATCTAACTTGCCAACATCTTCTGGTGTTGCTTTTCCCTTCTGAAGCCCATCAAATGTCTTCTTGTCAATGATCTTCGATTCGAGTAACTCACTGGCAGGAACCTTGTCTCTCAGACCATCAAAGTGAGGCTGCTTTTTAGCTTCACTCTCACCAATAATTGTAACAACAATTGTAATGATCTTTTCCACGGTGACTTTTCCTGATCTGTACTGTCGGATAAGGTCCCGACGTTGTTCCTCAGTGAAATACTCGGAGTGTATCAATTCCCAGATGGTGACCGTTTTGCCAGAGAATTTTCCGGATGGGACAGACACTGCAGCATTTCGGAAAACCTCTTTAGTCACCTCCTCAGGGTGAACATCCACACGTTTAGTTGCCTCTTCTGTCAATGGTAACAGAAGAAGTGATGTCTCAGGATCAGTTCGACATTTCTCCCTCAGCTGTTGGTACGTGACACGTTCATCTGTGTTTGGTTCAGTGAAGCCTTTAGTGTCATCGCTAGACGTGGACAACGTTTTACTCATCTCCTCATCCAACATGCCCCTCTTGTAGGCCACCTCGATGGGTAGACGATGGCTGGTCACAGGGTCAATGATACCACCAGATGCCAACTGGGCATCCAAGAGAGGCACGCCATGTTTCTTGGGTACGAGGTCCTTCTGCATTGCCTCAAATAAGGAGATCTTGCGGCCAGTGTAAGGGTCAGTGTACCCAGTCACAGCTTTCTCTGCTGACAGAAGTTTCTCGTGGAGCTCTGGGCCTACCAGACCTTCTTTAACTGCCTCATCGACAGTGAAGGTTCGATTCTTCACAGGGTCAACAATAAACCCTGAACCTGCCTGAGCTTCCAGCAAGGCCTCTGCTGTGCTTGGACTCAACATATTCTTCTTCATTGCTTCATAAAAGCTCATCTTTGTCTTTGTTGGTTCAATAAACACTCCAGCGATACTATCTGACCCCTGCAGGTACCTCTTCACTGAATCTAACTTGCCAACATCTTCTGGTATTGCTTTTCCCTTCTGAAGCCCATCAAATGTCTTCTTGTCAATGATCTTCGATTCGAGTAACTCACTGGCAGGAACCTTGTCTCTCAGACCATCAAACAGAAGCTGTGGTTTCTTCTTTGCTTCTTTCTCCTCAATCACCGTGATGACAATTCTGATGATCTTCTCAACTGTGACCTTTCCTGATCGGTATTGTCGAATCAGATCCCTCCTTTGTTCCTCAGTGAAATACTCAGAATTAATCAGCTCCCAGATGGTGACTGTTTTCCCAGTGAAAGTGCCAGCAGGAACGGAGACTGTTGTCTTTTTAAAAGTATCTTTTGTCTGTTCCTCATCATAAGCTGGTTTCAAGGCAACAGCTTTCTCACTCAAAGGCAGCAGGTAAACCCCAGTTGTATCATCCTTTATGCATCTGTCTTTCAGCTCTTGGTAAGTGAGGGTCTCCTCTGTGTTTGGATCATAAAATCCTTTATTGTCATCACTGGGAGTAGACAACATGCGAGTCATCTCCTCATCCAACATGCCCCTCTTGTAGGCCACATCGATGGGTAGACGATGGCTAGTCACAGGGTCAATGATACCACCAGATGCCAACTGGGCATCCAAGAGGCGTAACCCATGTTCCTTATGAAGAAGGTTCTTTGCGATCGCTTCAAATAAGGAGATCTTGCGGCCAGTGTAAGGGTCAGTGTACCCAGTCACAGCTTTCTCTGCTGACAGAAGTTTCTCATGGAGCTCTGGGCCGACCAGACCTTCTTTAACTGCCTCATCGACAGTGAGGGTTCGATTCTTCACAGGGTCAACAATAAACCCTGAACCTGCCTGAGCTTCCAGCAAGGCCTCTGCTGTGCTTGGACTCAACATATTCTTCTTCATTGCTTCGTAAAAGCTCATCTTTGTCTTTGTTGGTTCAATAAACACTCCAGCGATACTGTCTGACCCCTGCAGGTACCTCTTCACTGAATCTAACTTGCCAACATCTTCTGGTGTTGCTTTTCCCTTCTGAAGCCCATCAAATGTCTTCTTGTCAATGATCTTCGATTCGAGTAACTCACTGGCAGGAACCTTGTCTCTCAGACCATCAAACAGAAGCTGTTTTTTAGCTTCACTCTCACCAATAATTGTAATGATGTATTTGATGATGCTTTCGATGGTGACTTTTCCTGATCTGTACTGTCGGATAAGGTCCCGACGTTGTTCCTCAGTGAAATACCCGGAGTGTATCAATTCCCAGATGGTGACTGTTTTACCAGAGTATTTTCCGGATGGGACAGACACTGTGGCTGTGCTGAAGATGTCACGTGTTTGTTCTGTTGTATAACCCTCCATGTGTGTCACTGCTTCATCTGTCAATGGTAACAGACAGAGTCCAGTCTCCGGGTCCACTTGACACCTGTCCATCAGTTGGAAATAAGTAAGGTACTCTTGGGTATTGGGGTCAAAATACCCTTTGGTTTCATCAGTGTCACTGGGAAGTGTTTTGCTCATTTTCTCATCAATGATGCCTTGCTTATAGCCCTGCTCCAAGGGTAGACGATGGCTGTTCAAAGGGTCAATGATGCCACCAGTCGCCATCTGAGCTTGCAGTAAACGGATTGCATGGTTTGGACTGATGAGGTCTTTCTTCATTGCTTCGAACAGGGAGATGGTGTTTCCCGTGTAGGGATCCCTGTAACCAGTCACCGCCCTCTCTGCAGACAGCAGCTTTTCCTGAAGTTCTGGTCCAACCACAGCTTCCTTAATGGCCTCATTGACTGGCAGCTTCTTGTTTTTGATGGGGTCAATGATGAAACCAGAAGCTGCCTGGGCCTCCAGCAGGCTTGTGGCTGTTGTAGGCTTCAATATTCCCTGTTTCATTGCCTGATAGATGCTAAGTTTCTCATTTCTAGGCTCAAGGATGAGACCAGCAATGCAGCTCTTGCCCTGCAGATAAGTCTTCAGGTTTTCTTTTTGGGACAGTTCCTGTACTGTTACCGAACCTTTCTTCAGTTTGTCCAACTGTTTCCTGCTCAAGATGCCAGCCTGCTGTAGACGACCAGCTGTCACTGGCTGACGAAGGCCACTAAACGTCAGTTTGGTGTCTTCACTTTCTGCAGCAGAGTCCACCATGTCTCTGCCATTGGAAATGGCTTTCACTGGAGTGACTGTTACTTGTTGAATTGGAGCCATCTCTTTGATCTTTTTCTGAGCTTCCAGTTGCTCTCTCAGGATCCGGTTCTCCTCAGCCAGCTGCTTCTCTTTCTGCTGTCTCTTCTCTTCCATTTCCTGCAATTCCTTTTGTTTATCGTGAACCAAATCCTCTGCCTCCTTTTGCTTTCTCAATGCCTCCTCCATACTGGCCTGAAGCCTGTGTTTCTCATCCTCCAGTTTCTTCATTTGGTCACTTTGCTCGTCCTTCAGGGATTGGGATTTCTTCAATTCATCTTCATAAAGTCGCTCTAACCTCTCCTTTTCCTCTTCAACCATCTTCTCCTTCTTTAGCAGAAGCTCTTTCTCACTGATGAAGGTTTGTTGAAGGATCTGAGTGGTCTCAGCAATTTCCTTCTTCTGTCCTGCTTCCATCTGTAAGATTTGAGTACAGGAAACCAACTGTTAATGATCGATTCTGACCAAAGACAGTATATAGACTGTTCACACATTGGACCCAATAACCCCGTCCCCATTAACCTATTACCTAACACAACAATAACCCACATATTACTGCCACCTTACTCACTGATTACTGACAAATGAGGAGGTTTAATAAGTGAGGCAGGGATTAAGGAGGGAGGGGGTTTGGAGTGAAGGTTGGGATAGAGTAAGGGGTAAAGACTGAGGCAAGGGATAAGGAATGAAGAAGGAGCGCAATGAGGGACAGAAGTAATGAGTGAGATGAGAGACCATCAATGAAGAAAAAAAGTGGGGAATCAAGAGAGGGATTATGAGGGAGGAGACAAAGCGACAATTGGATAGGTACATGGATAGGTGCTTAAACTAGGACAAATGTTCCGCACAACATCGTGGGCCGAAGGGCCTGTTCTGTGCTGTATTGTTTTATGTTCTCTGTACAAAGGTGCAATGTTATTGTTACTGGGGACCTGCTTTAAATTCCACCATGGCAAAGGGCAGAAGCTGGTAAGTGAATGTCAAAAGATGGTGTTAATTCTGACAGAAACCCACCTGGTTCATTCTGCACTTCAGGGAAGGAAATCTGCCAATCCTCACCTGGTCTGGCCTACATGTGACTCTACACCTACAGCAATGTGGTTGGCTCTCAGTTGTCCCTCTGAAATGGCCGGGCAAGCCGTTCAGTTGTATCAATCGTGACAAAGTCTCAAAGAAATGAAACCAGACGGTTCACCTGGCATCGACCTCAGCACCGGAAAAGACAACGGCAAAACCAGCTGTAACAACCGTGCACAGTCCCCCTCACTAACATCCGGGGGCTAGTGCCAACACTGGGAGAGCTGTCTCACAGCCTAGCCAAGCAACAGCCTGACACAGTCATACTCACAGACAGATAATGTCCCAGGCCCCACATCCCCATCCCTGGATATGTCCTGTCCCACCGGCAGGACAGACCCAGTAGACATGGCTCCACAGTGGGATACAGTCGGGAGGGAATTACCCTGGGAGTCCTCAACATTGACTCCGGACCCCAGGAAGTCTCACTGTTTCAGGTTAAACAAGGGCAAGGAAACCTCCTGCTGATCACCACATACCGCCCTCCCTCGGCTGATGAATTGGCATCCTCCATGTTGAACAACACTTTGAGGAAGCTGTGAGGATGGCAAGGTCACAGAATTAGAATTAGAATTTATTGTCACAGGTACACACATGAGTACAGTGAAAAGTCTAGAAGGCACCATTTACGGAACCATCTGAAACACAAAGGTATCCAGATACACATTCTTAAATACAAGCTCTTAGGGAAAAAAATATAAAAATTAAAAAATAAGTCCAGCATTACAGACTTTCAAAAGGACAAGACCATAGTAAAAAATGAGAAAAGTAAAGAGATAAAAAGTTCAGAATAATAGTCCTCCCACAATAATATAATAACAAAAGAAAGGCATTTTTGAAAAAGAGAATTTAAGAGAAAGTCTATTTCCTGCTTTGGGATTGAGGAAGCCCACTCTCCACCTCCACTGGAATCTTCACAATGCAGAACAAGCTGCCTGAGGTCACAGACAGACTGACCTCAGGGAGACCCAGACTGAGACCCACGTCACTGAAAGGGGTCTACTACCAAGGTCCACCTGCAACAGTAGCTCAGCAGCAGCACTACTGATGGAGCTGGTGAGGTCCTAAAGGACATCACTGATGGGTCTGCGGCAGGTGGGGAGGGAACCAACACGAGGGAAAAACATACTTGACCTCATCCTTACCAATCTGCCGGCTGCAGATGTATCTGTCCATGACAGTATCGGTGAGAGTGACCACCACACAGTCCGTGTGGAGACAAAGTCCCACCTTCACATTGAGAATCCCCTCCAGTGTGCTGTGTGGCACCATCACTGTGCTAAATGGGTCAGACTTCAAACTGATCTAGGAGCTCAAGGCTGGGCATCCATGAGGCACTCTGTCTGAAAAGGGTGCCCTCTGGCCCTGGATTCTCTCACAAGGGGAAACAACCTCTTCATCCTGATCCCATCAATTCATCCAAGAACCTTGTGTGTTTCAATAAAGTCACCTTTCATTCTTCTGAACTCCAATGAGTACAGACCCAATCTGCTCAACCTCTCCTCATAAGAGGATCCCTCTGTAGCCTGGATCAGCTGAGTGAACCTTCTCTGGAATGTCTGCAAAGCTAGGCCATTTTACCTTCAGTATTCAGAGTATTCCAGCTGTGGTCTGACTGGAGCCTTGTGTAGCTTTCGCCAAGTGTCCTTAATTTTATTCTCCATTCCCTTTGAAATAAAGGTCAACGTTCCACTTGCCTTTCCTGTTAGTGACTTGGAGACTAGCTTTTTGTGATTCATACACGAGACTCCCAAATCCCTCGCTGCTGCAGTCTTTCTCCATTGCAATCATATCCAGCTCCTCTGTTCCTCCTGTCAAAGTGCACAGCCTCACATTTCCCCACATGACATTCCGTCTGCCACGGTTCTGCCCACTCACTTAGTCATACAGTAACAGAGATCTAGCCCAGAAAAACACTCTTCGGCCCATTGCGTCTGCACTGGTCAATAAACAGCTACCCAACAATTCTAATCCCGTTTCCCAGCACTTAGCCTGTGGCCTTGTGTACCTTGGTATCACAAGTGCACAGCTAAATACTTCTTCAATGTGTTGACAGTTTCTGCCTCTGCCACTTTTACAGAGAGAGAATTCCAGATTCCCACCACCCTCTGGCTTTTCCTCACATCCCCCTCGAAACCTCCCGTCTCTTCCCTTCAATCTACGCCCCCGGTCAATGATCCCTCTACCCAGGGAAAGGTTCCCTCCTGTCTGTCATGCCTATGTCCCTCATAATTTTATCCATAGCAACCAAGTCCCCTGTCAGTCTCCTCTGCTCCCTGGAAAACAATCCCAGTCTGGCAATCTCTCCAGCCCAGGCCACATCCTGGGAAATTTCCTGAGCACCCTCTCCTGTGCACGCACATCCCTCCCATGATGTGGATTCTAGAACTGCACACCGTATTCTCACTGTGGCCTAACCAATGTTTTAGACAGTTCCAGCATCACCTCCCTGCTCTTCAACTCTGTGCCTCGGATAATAAATGCATATGCCTCCTTCACCACTTCATCGACATTGCTGAAGGGTCTGTTGTGCATGCAGAGCAGCGTGCCCCTGCCCCTGGCCCTCGGGGCTCCCCAAGGCGCCCCTGGCCCTCGGGGCTCCCCATGGCGCCCCTGGCCCTCGGGGCTCCCCATGGCGCCCCGGGCCCTCGGGGCTCCCCAAGGCGCCCCTGGCCCTCGGGGCTCCCCATGGCGCCCCTGACTCTCGGGGCTCCCCATGGCGCCCCTGGCCCTCGGGGCTCCCCAAGGCGGCCCTGGCCCTCGGGGCTCCCCATGGCGCCCCTAACCCTCGGGGCTCCCCAAGGCGGCCCTGGCCCTCGGGGCTCCCCAAGGCGGCCTTGGCCCTCGGGGCTCCCCATGGCGGCCCTGACCCTCGGGGCTCCCCAAGGCGGCCATGGCCCTCGGGGCTCCCCAAGGCGGCCCTGACCCTCGGGGCTCCCCAAGGCGCCCCTGACCCTCGGGGCTCCCCAAGGCGCCCCTGACCCTCGGGGCTCCCCAAGGCGGCCCTGGCCCTCGGGGCTCCCCAAGGCGCCCCTGACCCTCGGGGCTCCGCAAGGCGCCCCTGGCCCTCGGGGCTCCCCATGGCGGCCCTGACCCTCGGGGCTCCCCAAGGCGGCCCTGGCCCTCGGGGCTCCCCAAGGCGGCCCTGGCCCTCGGGGCTCCCCAAGGTGGCCCTGGCCCTCGGGGCTCCCCAAGGCGGCCCTGGCCCTCGGGGCTCCCCAAGGCGCCCCTGACCAGCAGCTATTCCCATGTCTGACACGGCACACGGTTTGATGGACCCACCCCCTTCCCTTTATTGGAAAATGTTGGACACGTTTCCTTTGTGAATGTGTCCCTCTGCTGTCCTCCTCTTCACATCCCTCCACACACTCACCCTCACCCTCCCCCGCACTCACCCTCCCCGCACTCACCCTCCCCGCACTCACCCTCCCCGCACTCACCCTCCCCGCACACACCCTCCACACACCCACCCTCCACACACCCACCCTCCACACACCCACCCTCCACACACCCACCCTCCCCGCACACACCCTCCCCGCACACACCCTCCCCGCACACACCCTCCACACACTCACCCTCCACCGCACTCACCCTCCCCGCACCCACCCTCCCCGCACCCACCCTCCCCGCACACACCCTCCACACACTCACCCTCCACCGCACTCACCCTCCCCGCACCCACCCTCCCCGCACCCACCCTCCCCGCACACACCCTCACCCTCCCCCGCACTCACCCTCACCCTCACTGCACTCACCCTCCACACACTCACCCTCACCGCACTCACCCTCACCGCACTCACCCTCCACACACTCACCCTCACCGCACTCACCCTCACCCTCCACACACTCACCCTCACCGCACTCACCCTCACCGCACTCACCCTCACCGCACTCACCCTCACCCTCCCCCGCACTCACCCTCACCCTCACTGCACTCACCCTCCACACACTCACCCTCACCGCACTCACCCTCACCGCACTCACCCTCACCGCACTCACCCTCACCCTCCACACAGTCACCCTCACCGCACTCACCCTCACCGCACTCACCCTCACCGCACTCAACCTCACCGCACTCACCCTCACCGCACTCACCCTCACCGCACTCACCCTCACCGCACTCACCCTCAGCGCACTCACCCTCCCCGCACTCACCCTCCCTGCACTCACCCTCCCCGCACTCACCCTCACCGCACTCACCCTCACCGCACTCACCCTCACCGCACTCACCCTCACCGTCCACACACACACCCTCACCGCACTCACCCTCACCGCACTCACACTCACCCTCACCGCACTCACCCTCACCGCACTCACCCTCACCGCACTCACACTCACCCTCACCGCACTCACCCTCACCGCACTCACCCTCACCGCACTCACCCTCCCCGCACTCACCCTCCACACACTCACCCTCACCGCACTCACCCTCACCGCACTCACCCTCCCCGCACTCACCCTCCCCGCACTCACCCTCCCCGCACTCACCCTCACCGCACTCACCCTCACCGCACTCACCCTCCCCGCACTCACCCTCCCCGCACTCACCCTCCCCGCACTCACCCTCACCGCACTCACCCTCCCCGCACTCACCCTCCCCGCACTCACCCTCCACGCACTCACCCTCACCGCACTCACCCTCCCCGCACTCACCCTCCCCGCACTCACCCTCCACGCACTCACCCTCCCCGCACTCACCCTCCCTGCACTCACCCTCCCCGCACCCACCCTCCCTGCACTCACCCTCCCCGCACTCACCCTCACCCTCCCCGCACCCACCCTCCCCGCACTCACCCTCCCCGCACTCACCCTCACCGCACTCACCCTCCCCGCACTCACCCTCCACGCACTCACCCTCCACGCACTCACCCTCCACGCACTCACCCTCCACGCACTCACCCTCCCCGCACCCACCCTCCCTGCACTCACCCTCCCTGCACCCACCCTCCCTGCACTCACCCTCCCCGCACCCACCCTCCCTGCACTCACCCTCCCCGCACTCACCCTCACCCTCCCCGCACCCACCCTCCCCGCACTCACCCTCCCCGCACTCACCCTCACCGCACTCACCCTCCCCGCACTCACCCTCCACGCACTCACCCTCCACGCACTCACCCTCCACGCACTCACCCTCACCGCACTCACCCTCCCCGCACTCACCCTCACCGCACTCACCCTCACCCTCCCCGCACCCACCCTCCCCGCACTCACCCTCCCCGCACTCACCCTCCCCACACTCACCCTCCCCGCACTCACCCTCCACGCACTCACCCTCCACGCACTCACCCTCACCGCACCCACCCTCACCGCACTCACCCTCCACCGCACTCACCCTCCACCGCACTCACCCGCACTGCACTCACCCTCCTCGCACCCACCCTCACCGCACTCACTCTCCACCGCACCCACCCTCACCGCACTCACCCTCACCGCACTCACCCTCACAGCACTCACCCTCACAGCACTCACCCTCACAGCACTCGCACTCACTCTCACTGTATTCACCCTCACCGCGCTCTCCCTCACCGCGCTCACCCTCCACGCACTCACCCTCCACGCACTCACCCTCCACCACACTCACCCTCCACCGCACTCATCCTCCACCGCACTCACCCTCCACGCACTCACCCTCCACGCACTCACCCTCCACGCACTCACCCTCCACGCACTCACCCTCCACGCACTCACCCTCCCTGCACTCACCGTCACCGCACTCACCCTCCACACATCCATCCTCACCGCACTCACCCTCCCCGCACTCACCCTCACCGCACTCACCCTCCACACACTCACCCTCCCCGCACTCACCCTCCCCGCACCCACCCTCCCCGCACTCACCCTCACCGCACTCACCCTCCACGCACTCACCCTCCACGCACTCACCGTCACCGCACTCACCGTCACTGCACTCACCCTCCACACATCCATCCTCACCGCACTCACCCTCCCCGCACTCACCCTCCACGCACTCACCCTCCACGCACCCACCCTCACCGCACTCACCCTCACCGCACTCACCCTCACCGCACCCACCCTCACCGCACTCACCCTCCACCGCACTCACCCTCCACCGCACTCACCCGCACTGCACTCACCCTCCTCGCACCCACCCTCACCGCACTCACTCTCCACCGCACCCACCCTCACCGCACTCACCCTCACCGCACTCACCCTCACAGCACTCACCCTCACAGCACTCACCCTCACAGCACTCGCACTCACTCTCACTGTATTCACCCTCACCGCGCTCTCCCTCACCGCGCTCACCCTCCACGCACTCACCCTCCACGCACTCACCCTCCACCACACTCACCCTCCACCGCACTCATCCTCCACCGCACTCACCCTCCACGCACTCACCCTCCACGCACTCACCCCCCACACATTCACCCTCCCCACACACCCTCACCACACTCACCCTCACCACTTGCCCTCCCATTTAGTTTTGTGTCATTCACAGAGCTGGTGATAGTACATTCACGTTTCTCACCCTAATCATTCCGGAATATTGTAAATGATTGTAGCCTCAGCACTGATCAGATCGAAGCTCTGCAGTCCTCTCAGATCCAGTAGTGAAAGGTGGTGGACAAATAAACATCTCATGGAGGAGCAGGGTCCACAAATCTCCCCCTCCTCAATGATGGAGGAGCCCGGCACATCGAGTGGTGTGCCGCGGGGATCAGTGCTGGGACCGCGGTTTTTTACAATATACATTAATGATATAGATGAAGGTATTAATAGTAACATTAGCAAATTTGCTGATGACATAAAGCTGGGTGGCAGGGTGAAATGTGAGGAGGATGTTAGGAGATTACAGGGTGACCTGGACAGGTTAGGTGGGCAGCATGGTGGCACAGTGGTTAGCACTGCTGCCTCACAGCGCCAGAGACCCGGGTTCAATTCCCGCCTCAGGCAACTGACTGTGTAGAGTTTGCACGTTCTCCCCGTGTCTGCGTGGGTTTCCTCCGGGTGCTCCGGTTTCCTCCCACAGTCCAAAGATGTGCAGGTCAGGTGAATTGGCCATGCTAAATTGCCCGTAGTGTTAGGTAAGGGGCAAATGTAGGGGTATGGGTGGGTTGCGCTTCGGCGGGTCGGTGTGGACTTGTTGGGCCGAAGGGCCTGTTTCCACACTGTAAGCAAGTAATCTGGACGGATGCATGGCAGATGCAGTTTAATGTGGATAAATGAATGGTTATCCACTTTGGTGGCAAGAACAGGAAGGCAGACTACTACCTCAATGGAGTCAATTTAGGTAAAGGGGCAGTACAGAGAGATCTGGGTGTTCTTGTACACCAGTCAATGAAGGTAAGCATGCAGGTACAGCAGGTAGTGAAGAAGGCTAATAGCATGCTGGCCTTCATAACAAGAGGGATTGAGTATAGAAGCAAAGAGGTGCTTCTGCAGCTGTACAGGGCCCTGGTGAGACCACACCTGGAATACTGTGTGCAGTTCTGGTCTCCAAATTTGAGAAAAGACATTCTGGCTATTGAGGGAGTGCAGCGTAGGTTCACGAGGTCAATTCCTGGAATGGCGGGATTACCTTACACTGAAAGACTGAAGCGACTGGGCTTGTTTCCCCTTGAGTTTAGAAGATTGAGAGGGGATCTGATTGAGACATATAAGATTATTAAAGGATTGGACACTCTGGCAGCAGGAAACATATTTCCACTGATGGGTGAGTGCCGAACCAGAGGACACAGCTTAAAAATACGGGGTAGACCATTTAGGACAGAGATGAGGAGAAACTTCTTCACCCAGAGAGTGGTGGCTGTGTGGAATGCTCTGCCCCAGAGGGCAGTGGAGGCCCAGTCTCTGGATTCATTTAAGAAAGAGTTGGATAGAGCTCTCAAGGATAGTGGAATCAAGGATTATGGAGATAAGGCAGGAACAGGATACTGATTAGGAATGATCAGCCATGATCATATTGAATGGTGGTGCAGGCTCGAAGGGCAGAATGGCCTACTCCTGCACCTATTGTCTATTGTCTAACAATGTGGAACATTACCAAAGTATGCCATGTATATAAAAAGCCGGAAAAGCGCAGCAGGTCAGGCAGCATCCAAGGAGCAGGAGAATCGACGTTTTGGGCATAAGCCCTATTTCAGCATTCCTGAGGAAGGGCTTATGCCCGAAACGTCGATTCTCCTGCTCCTTGGATGCTGCCTGACCTGCTGCACTTTTCCAGCAACACATTTTTCAGCTCTGATCTCCAGCATCTGCAGTCCTCACTTTCTCCATAAAAAGCAGGGCAAATCCAACCCGACCAATTACCGCCCCATCAGTCTCCCCTCGATCCTCAGTGAAGTGACGGACGGTGTCAGTAACAGGGCTATCAAGCAGCACCTGCTCAGCAATAACCTGCTCAGTGACCTACCCAGTTTGGGTTCCCCCAGGGTCACTCAGCTCCTGATCTCATTACAGCCTTGGGTCAAACATGGACAGAAGAGCTGGATTCCAGAGGAGAGGGGAGAGGGACAGCCCTTGACATCAAGGCTGCATTGGCATCAAGGAGCCCTGGCAAAACTGGACTCACTGGGTGTCAGGGGGCAAGCACTCCGCTGGTTCGAGTCATACCTGACACAAAGGAAGATGGTTGTGGTTGTGGAGGGTCTGTCATCTCAGCTCCAGGACATCTCTGCAGGAGTCCCTCAGGGTAGTGTCCTAGGCCCAACCATCTTCAGTTGCTTCATCAATGACCTTCCCTCTGTCATAAGGTCAGAGGTGGGGAGGTTCACTGAAGATTGCAAAATGTTCAGCACCATTTGTCACTCCTCAGATACTGAAGCAGTCTGTGTTCAAATGCAACAAGATCTGAACAATATCCAGGTTTAGGCTGAACAATGGTAAGTAACATTTGTGTCACTCAAATATCAGGCGTCGACCATCACCAATAAGAGATCATCTAAGCACTGCCCCTTGACAGTCAATGGTGTTACCATCACTGAATCCCCCACTATCAACATCCTGGGGGTTACCATGATCAGAGACTTGAGTGGACCCACCACATAAACACAGCAGCTACAAGAGCAGGTCAGAGGCTGGGAATCCTGCAGCGAGTAACTCCCCTCCTGACACCCCAAGGCCTGTCCACCATCTACTAGGGAAGAAGAAAGTGAGAAGGAGGGAGTAAGGAGTGAGCGAGGGGGAGGGAGGGGGTTGATGTGATGAGCAAAGAGTGACACCTCAGAAGTGGTCACTAAGGTGTGAGCCCTGGGGACAGCATGCACAGGGACTGCACGTTGAGCACAGCCGCAGACAGAGAATTTTAGCTTGTGTTAAACGATTGAATACTCACTATCCCAACATTGTTCAATCTGCTCAGAGAGAATTGAGGCCTGACCTGGGGGCAACATCAAACTGAAAGCAGCAAATGTGGAAGCCAGCAACCAGCACTAATCCCACACGAGACAAACCCATCAGCATAACAGGCTCCAGTCCAAATACAGTCACAGTCAGGGTGGTCTGGGACGATGGTCAGGGTGGTCTGGGAGGTGATGGTCAGGGTGGTCTGGGACGATGGTCAGGGTGGTCTGAGTGTGGTAGTCAGGGTGGTCTGGGACGATGGTCAGGGTGGTCTGGGTGTGGTGGTCAGGGTGGTCTGGGACGATGGTCAGGGTGGTCTGGGAGGTGATGGTCAGTGTGGTCTGGGAGGTGCCAATTAGTGATGGTCAGTGTGGTCTGGGAGGTGCCGGTCAGTGACAGTGTGGTCTGGGTGGTGATGGTTAGTGACAGTGTGGTCTGGGCGTGATGGTCAGTGTGGTCTGGGAGGTGATGGTCAGTGTGGTCTGGGAGGTGTCGTTTGGTGCTGGTTAGTGTAGTCTGGGAGGTGATGGTCAGTGTGTTCTGGAGTAATGGTCAGTGTGGTCTGGGAGGTGCTGGTCAGTAACAGTGTGGCCTGGGTGGTAATGGTTAGTGGTTAGTGACAGAGTGGTCTGGGTGTGATGGTCAATGTGGTCTGTAGTGATGGTCAGTGTGGTCTGAGAGGTGCCGTTTGGTACTGATCAGTGTGGTCTGGAGGCGGTGGTCAGTGTGGTCTGGAGTGATGGTCAGTGTGGTCTGGGAGGTGCTGGTCAGTGACAGTGTGGCCTGGGTGGTGATAGTTAGCGACAGAGTGTTCTGGGCGCGATGGTCAGTGTGGTCTGGGGGTGATGACAGTGACAGTGTGGCCTGGGGGGTGATGGTTAGTGACAGTCAGTGTGGTCTGGGTGAGATGGTCAGTGTGGTCTGGGGGTGATGGACAGGGACAGTCAGTGTGGTCTGGGGGGTGATGGTTAGTGACAGTCAGTGTGGTCTGGAGTGATGGTCAGTGTGGTCTGGCAGGTGCCGTTTGGTGCTGATCAGTGTAGTCTGGAGTGATGGTCAGTGTGGTCTGGGAGTGATGGTCAGTGTGGTCTGGGAGGTGCCAATTAGTGATGGTCAGTGTGGTCTGGGAGGTGCCGGTCAGTGACAGTGTGGTCTGAGTGGTGATGGTTAGTGACAGTCAGTGTGGTCTGGGTGTGACGGTCAGTGTGGTCTGGGAGGTGATGGTCAGTGTGGTCTGGGAGGTGTCATTTGGTGCTGGTCAGTGTGGTCTGGGAGGTGATGGTCAGTGTGGTCTGGGAGGTGTCGTTTGGTGCTGGTCAGTGTGGTCTGGGAGGTGATGGTCAGTGTGGTCTGGGAGGTGATGGTCAGTGTGGTCTGGAGTAATGGTCAGTCTGGTCTGGGAGGTGCTGGTCAGTGATAGTGTGGCCTGGATGGTAATGGTTACTGGTTAGTGACAGAGTGGTCTGGGTGTGATGGTCAATGTGGTCTGTAGTGATGGTCAGTGTGGTCTGAGAGGAGCTGTTTGGTACTGATCAGTGTGGTCTGGAGGTGGTGGTTAGTGTGGTCTGGAGTGATGGTGAGTGTGGTCTGGGAGGTGCTGGTCAGTGACAGTGTGGCCTGGGTGGTGATAGTTAGTGACAGAGTGTTCTGGGCGTGCTGGTCAGTGTGGTCTGGGAGGTGATGGTCAGTGTGGTCTGGGAGGTGATGGTCAGTGTGGTCTGGAGTAATGGTCAGTCTGGTCTGGGAGGTGCTGGTCAGTGACAGTGTGGCCTGGGTGGTAATGGTTAGTGGTTAGTGACAGAGTGGTCTGGGTGTGATGGTCAATGTGGTCTGTAGTGATGGTCGGTGTAGTGTGGGAGGTGCCGTTTGGTGCTGGTTAGTGTGGTCTGGAGGCGGTGGTCAGTGTGGTCTGGAGTGATAGTCAGTCTGGTCTGGGAGGTGCTGGTCAGTGACAGTGTGGCCTGGGTGGTAATGGTTAGTGGTTAGTGACAGAGTGGTCTGGGTGTGATGGTCAATGTGGTCTGTAGTGATGGTCAGTGTGGTCTGAGAGGTGCCGTTTGGTACTGATCAGTGTGGTCTGGAGGCGGTGGTCAGTGTGGTCTGGAGTGATGGTCAGTGTGGTCTGGGAGGTGCTGGTCAGTGACAGTGTGGCCTGGGTGGTGATAGTTAGTGACAGAGTGTTCTGGGCGTGATGGTCAGTGTGGTCTGGGGGTGATGACAGTTACAGTGTGGCCTGGGGGGTGATGGTTAGTGACAGTCAGTGTGGTCTGGGTGTGATGGTCAGTGTGGTCTGGCAGGTGCCGTTTGGTGCTGATCAGTGTAGTCTGGAGTGATGGTCAGTGTGGTCTGGGAGTGATGGTCAGTGTGGTTGGAAGTGATGGTCGGTGTGGTCTGGGAGGTGCCGGTCAGTGACAGTGTGGTCTGGGTGGTGATGGTTAGTGACAGTCAGTGTGGTCTGGGCGTGATGGTCAGTGTGGTCTGGGAGGTGATGGTCAGTGTGGTCTGGGAGGTGTCGTTTGGTGCTGGTCAGTGTGGTCTGGGAGGTGCTGGTCAGTGTGGTCTGGGAGGTGATGGTCAGTGTGGTCTGGGAGGAGTCGTTTGGTGCTGGTCAGTGTGGTCTGGGAGGTGATGGTCAGTGTGGTCTGGGAGGTGATGGTCAGTGTGTTCTGGGAGGTGTCATTTGGTGCTGGTCAGTGTGGTCTGGGAGGTGATGGTCAGTGTGGTCTGGGAGGTGATGGTCAGTGTGGTCTGGAGTAATGGTCAGTCTGGTCTGGGAGGTGCTGGTCAGTGACAGTGTGGCCTGGGTGGTAATGGTTAGTGGTTAGTGACAGAGTGGTCTGGGTGTGATGGTCAATGTGGTCTGTAGTGATGGTCAGTGTGGTCTGAGAGGTGCCGTTTGGTACTGATCAGTGTGGTCTGGAGGTGGTGGTTAGTGTGGTCTGGAGTGATGGTCAGTGTGGTCTGGGAGGTGCTGGTCAGTGACAGTGTGGCCTGGGTGGTGATAGTTAGTGACAGAGTGTTCTGGGCGTGATGGTCAGTGTGGTCTGGGGGTGATGACAGTGATAGTGTGGCCTGGGTGGGTGATGGTTAGTGACAGTCAGTGTGGTCTGGGTGAGATGGTCAGTGTGGTCTGGGGGTGATGGACAGGGACAGTCAGTGTGGTCTGGGAGGGGTTGGTCAGGGATTGGCAGTGTGGTCTGGGGGCGATGGTCAGTGTGCTCTGGGAGGGGCTGGTCAGTGTGGTCTGGTCAGTGATGGTTAGAGTGGTCTCGGAGGGGCTGGTCAGTGATGGTCAGCGTGGTCTGGGAAAGGCTGGTCAATGATGGCTAGTGTGGTCTGGGAGGGCATGGTCAGTGTGGTCTGGGAGGGGCTGGTCAGTGATGGTCAATGTGGTCTGGGAAAGGCTGGTCAATGATGGTTAGAGTAGTCTGGGAGGGACTGGTCAGTGTGGTCTGGGAGGAGCTGGTCAGTGTGGTCTGGGAGGGGCTGGTCAGTGATGGTCAGTGTGGTCTGGGAGGGGTTGGGCAGTGTGGTCTGGAGGGGCTGGTCAGTGATGGTTAGAGTGGTCTGGGAGGAGCTGGTCAGTGATGGTCAGTGTGGTCTGGGGTGATGGTTAGTGTGGTCTGGGAGAGGCTGCTCAGTGTGGTCAGTGAGGGGCTGGTCAGTGATGGTTGGAGTGGTCCGGGAGGGGCTGGTCAGTGATGGTCAGTGTGGTCTGTATGATGCTGGTCAGTAGGGTTACAGTGATCTGGGAGGGGCTGGTCAGTGTGGTCTGGGAGAGGCTGGTCAGTGATGGTCTGTGTGGTCTGGGAGGGGCTGGTCAGTGATGGTCTGTGTGGTCTGGGAGGGGCTGGTCAGTGTGGCCGGGGAGAGGCTGGTCAATGATGGCTAGAGTGGTCTGGGAGGGGCTGGTCAGTGTGGCCGGGGAGAGGCTGGTCAGGGATGGTCAGTGTGGTCTGGGAGGGACTGGTAAGTGATGGTTAGAATGGTCTCGGAGGGGCTGGTCAGTGTCGTCTGGGAGGGGCTGGTCAGTGTGGTCTGTGAGGGGCTGGTCAGTGATGGTCAGTGTGGTCTGGGAAAGGCTGGTCAATGATGGCTGGAGTAGTCTGGGAGGGACTGGTCAGTGTGGTCTGGGAGAGGCTGGTCAGTGTGGCCTCAGAGGGGCTGGTCAGTGATGGTCAGTGTGGTCTGGGAGGGGCTGGTCAGTGTGGTCTGGAGGGGCTGGTCAGTGATAGAGAGGTCTGGGAGGAGCTGGTCAGTGATGATCAGTGTGGTCTGGGGTGATGGTTAGTATGGTCTGGGAGAGGCTGGTCAGTGTGGCCTGTGAGGGGCTGGTCAGTGATGGTTGGAGTGGTCCAGGAGGGGCTGGTCAGTGATGGTCAGTGTGGTCTGTATGGTGCTGGTCAGTGAGGGTTAGAGTGATCTGGGAGGGGCTGGTCAGTGTGGCCTGGGAGAGGCTGGTCAGTGATGGTCTTTGTGGTCTGGGAGGGGCTGGTCAGTGATGGTCTGTGTGGTCTGGGAGGGGCTGGTCAGTGTGGCCGGGGAGAGGCTGGTCAGTGATAGTCAGTGTGGTCTGGGAGGGACTGGTCAGTGATGATTAATGTGGTCTGGGAGGGGCTGGTCAGTGTGGTCTGGGAGAGGCTGGTCAGTGATAGTCAGTGTGGTCTGGGAGGGACTGGTCAGTGATGGTTAGTGTGGTCTGGGAGGGGCTGGTTAGTGATGGTTAGAGTGGACTGGGAGGAGCTGGTCAGTGTGGTCTGGAAGGGACTGGTCAGTGTAGTCTGGGAGGGGCTGGTCAGTGATGGTTAGAGTGATCTGGGAGGGGCTGGTCAGTGTGGTCTGGGAGGAGCTGGTCAGTGATGGTCAGTGTGGTCTGGGAGGGGCTGGTCAGTGTGGTCTGTGAGGGGCTGGTCAGTGATGGTCAGTGTGGTCTGGGAAAGGCTGGTCAATGATGGCTAGAGTAGTCTGGGAGGGACTGGTCAGTGTGGTCTGGGAGAGGCTGGTCAGTGTGGCCTCAGAGGGGCTGGTCAGTGATGGTCAGTGTGGTCTGGGAGGGGCTGGTCAGTGTGGTCTGGAGGGGCTGGTCAGTGATAGAGAGGTCTGGGAGGAGCTGGTCAGTGATGGTCAGTGTGGTCTGGGGTGATGGTTAGTGTGGTCTGGGAGAGGCTGGTCAGTGTGGCCTGTGAGGGGCTGGTCAGTGATGGTTGGAGTGGTCCAGGAGGGGCTGGTCAGTGATGGTCAGTGTGGTCTGTATGGTGCTGGTCAGTGAGGGTTAGAGTGATCTGGGAGGGGCTGGTCAGTGTGGCCTGGGAGAGGCTGGTCAGTGATGGTCTGTGTGGTCTGGGAGGGGCTGGTCAGTGATGGTCTGTGTGGTCTGGGAGGGGCTGGTCAGTGTGGCCGGGGAGAGGCTGGTCAGTGATAGTCAGTGTGGTCTGGGAGGGGCTGGTCAGTGATGATTAATGTGGTCTGGGAGGGGCTGGTCAGTGTGGTCTGGGAGAGGCTGGTCAGTGATGGTCAGTGTGGTCTGGGAGGGGCGGGTCAGTGATGGTTAGTGTGGTCTGGGAGGGGCTGGTTAGTGATGGTTAGAGTGGACTGGGAGGAGCTGGTCAGTGTGGTCTGGAAGGGACTGGTCAGTGTAGTCTGGGAGGGGCTGGTCAGTGATGGTTAGAGTGATCTGGGAGGGGCTGGTCAGTGTGGTCTGGGAGGAGCTGGTCAGTGATGGTCAGTGTGGTCTGGGAGGGGCTGGCAGTGTGGTCTGGGGGGGCCGGTCAGGGATGATCAGTGTGATTTGGGAGCGCCTGGTCAGTGATGGTCAGTGTGGTCTGGAGTGATGATCAGTGTGGACTGGAAGGGGCTGCCCAGTGATGGTTAGTGTGGTCTGGGAGGGGCTGGTCAGTGTGGTCTGGGAGGGGCTGGTCAATGATGGTCTGTGTGGTCTGGGGTGATGGTCAGTGTGGTCTGGGGGGCAGGTCAGTGATGGTCAGTGTGGTCTGGGAGGGGCTGGTCAATGTGGTCTGGAACTGGCTGCTCAGCGATGGTTAGAGTGGTCTGGGAGGGGCTGGTCAGTGATGATCAGTGTGGTCTGGGAGGGGCTGGTCAGTGATGGTCAGTGTGGTCTGGGGGTGATGGTCAGAGCTGTCGGGGGCACTGGTCAGGGTGGTCTTTGAGGGGCTGGTCAGTGATGGTTAGAGTGGTCTGGGAGGGACTGGTCAGTGTGGTCTGGGAGGGGCTGGTCAGTGATGGTCAGTGTGGTCTGGGAGGGGATAATCAGTGATGGTCAATGTGGTCTGGAGTGCGGTGGTCAGTGTGGTCTGGGAGGGGCTGGTCAGTGTGGTCTGGAAGGGGCTGGTCAGTGATGGTTAGAGTGGTCTGGGAGGGACTGGTCAGTGATAATCAGTGTGGTCTGGGAGGGCTGGTCAGTATGGTCTGGGAGGGGCTGTTCAGTGATGGTCAGTGTGGTCTGGGAGGGGCTAGTCAGTGATGGTCAGTGTGGTCTGTTGGTGATGGTCAGAGTGGTCTGGAGTGCGGTGGTCAGTGTGGTCTGGGAGGGGCTGGTCAGTGATGGTCAGTGCGGTCTGGGAGGGGATATTCAGTGATGGTCAATGTGGTCTGGGGTGATAGTCAGTGTGGTCTGGTAGGGGCTGGTCAGTGATGATTAGTGTGGTCTGGGAGGGGCGGGTGAGTGCTGATAAGTGTGGTCTGGGAGGGGCTGGTCAGTGATGATTAGTGTGGTCTGGGAGGGGCGGGTCAGGGCTGATAAGTGTGGTCTGGGAGGGGCTGGTAAGTGATGGTCAATATGGTCTGGGGTGATGGTTAGATTTGTCTGGGGGGGCTGGTCATTGATGGTCAGTGTGGTCTGGCAGTGCTGGTCAGTATGGTCTGGGAGGGGCTGGTCAGTGTTGGTCTGGAGGTGATGGTCAGTGTGGTCTGGAGGTGATGGTCAGTGTGGTCTGTGTGGTCTGGGGTGATGGTCAGTGTGGGTCTGGAAGTGCTGGTCGGTGTGGTCTGGTGTGATGGTCAGTGTTGGTCCAGGAGTGATGGTCAGTGTGGTCTGGAGGTGCTGGTCTGTGTGGTCTGGGGTGATGGTCAAAGTTGGTCTAGGAGTGATGGTCATTGTTGTCTGGGAGGTGCCAATTAGTGATGGTCAGTGTGGTCTGGGAGGTGCCGGTCAGTGACACAGTGGCCTGGGTGGTGATGGTTAGTGATAGAGTGTTCTGGGCGTGATGGGCAGTGTGGGCTGGGGATGATGACAGTGACAGTGTGACCTGGGGGGTGATGGTTAGTAACCGTCAGTATGGTCTGGGTGTGATGGTCAATGTGGTCTGGGGGTGATGGACAGGGACAGTCAGTGTGGTCTGGGAGGGGTTGGTCAGGGATAGGCAGTGTCATCTAGGGGTGATGGTCAGTGTGCTCTGGGAGGGGCTGGTCAGTGTGGTCTGGAAGGGGCTGGTCAGTGATGGTTAGAGTGGTCTCGGAGGGGCTGGTCAGTGATGGTCAGTGTGGTCTGGGAAAGACTGTTCAATGATGGCTAGAGTGGTCTGGGAGGGACTGGTCAGTGTGGTCTGGGAGGGGCTGGTCAGTGTGGTCTGGGAGGGGATGGTCAGTGATGGTCAGTGTGGTCTGGGAGGGGCTGGTCAATGATGGTCAGTGTGGTCTGGGGTGATGGTCAGTGTGATCTGGGAGGGGCTGGTCAGTGTGGTCAGGGAGGGGCTGGTCAGTGATGGTTAGAGTGGTCTGGGACAGGCTGGTCAGTGATGGGCAGTGTGGTCTGGATGATGGTCAGTGTGGTCTGGGAGGGGCTGGTCAGTGATGGTCAGTGTGGTCTGGGGTGATGGTCAGTGTGGTCTGGGAGAGGCTGGTCAGTGTGGTCTGGGAGAGGCTGGTCAGTGATAGCTGAGTGGTCCGGGAGGGGCTGGTCAGTGATGGTCAGTGTGGTCAGTGAGGTGCTGGTCAGTGAGGGATAGAGTTATCTGGGAGGGGCTGGTCAGTGTGGTCTGGGAGAGGCTGTTCAGTGATGGTCTGTGTGTTCTGGGAGGGGCTGGTCAGTGTGGCCTGGGAGAGGCTGGTCAATGATGGCTACAGTGATCTGGGAGGGGCTGGTCACTGATGGTCTGTGTGGTCAGGGAGGGGCTGGTCAGTGTGGTCTGGGAGGGGCTGGTCAGTGATAGTCAGCGTGGTGTGGGAGGGACTGGTCAGTGATGGTTAGAGTGGTCTGGGAGGGACTGGTCAGTATGGTCTGGGAGGGGCTGGTTAGTGATGGTCAGTGCGGTCTGGGAGGGGATAATTAATGATGGTCAATGTGGTCTGGGGTGATGGTCAGTGTGGTCTGGGCGAGGCTGGTCAGCGATGGTCAGTGTGGCGCTGGTCAGTGTGGTCTGGGATGGGCCGGTTAGTTATGGTCAGTGTGGTCTGGGGTGATGGTCAGTGTGGACTGGGATGGGCCGGTTAGTTATGGTCAGTGTGGTCTGGGAGGGGCTGGTCAGTGCGGTCTGGGGGGGGCTGGTCAGTGATGGTCAGTGTGGTCTGTGAGATACTGGTCAGTGAGGGTTAGAGTGATCTGGGAGGGGCTGGTCAGTTTGGTCTGGGAGAGGCTGGTCAGTGATGGTCTGTCTGGTCTGGGAGGGGCTGGTCAGTGTGACCGGGAGAGGCTGGTCAATGATGGCTAGAGTGGTCTGGGACGGGCTGGTCAGTGATGGTCTGTGTGGTCAGGGAGGGGCTGGTCAGTGTGGTCTGGGAGGGGCTGGTCAGTGTGGCCTGGGTGGGGCTGGTCAGTGATGGTCAGTGCGGTCTGGGAGGGGATAATCAGTGATGGTCAATGTGGTCTGGGGGTGATGGTCAGTGTGGTCTGGTAAGGACTGGTCAATGATGATTAGTGTGGTCTGGGAGGGGCTGGTCAGTGTGGTCTGGGAGGGGCTGGTCAGTGATGATCAGTGTGGTCTGGGAGGGGCTGGTCAGTGATGGTCAATGTGGTCTGGGGTGATGGTCAGAGTGGTCTGGGAGCTGGTCTTTGATAGTCAGCGTGGTCTGGCAGTGCTGGTCAGTGTGGTCTGGGAGGGGTGGTCAGTGTGGTCTGGAAGGTCTGGTCTGGGAGGGGCTGGTCAGTGTTGGTCTGGAAGTGATGGTCAGTGTGGTCTGGAGGTGATGGTCAGTGTGGTCTGGAGGTGATGGTCAGTGTTGGTCTGGAAGTGCTGGTCGGTGTGGTCTGGGGTGATAGTGTTGGTCCAGGAGTGATGGTCAGTGTAGTCTGGGAGGTGATGGTCAATGTGGTCTGGAGGTGCTGGTGTGTGGTCTGGGGTGATGGTCAGTGTTGGTCTGGAATTGCTGATCGGTGTGGTCTGGTGTGATGGTCAGTGTGGTCTGGAGGTGTTGGTGGGTGTGGTCTTGAGATGATGGTCAGTGTGTTCTGGAGTTGATGGTCAGTGTGATCTGCGAGCTAATGGTCAGCGAGTTCTGCAGGTGATGATCAGCACTGTCTAGGGGTGATGGTCAGTGTGGTCTGTGATGTGATGGTGAGTGTGGTGTGAGGTGCTGCTCAGTGTGATCTGGGAGGTACTGGTCAGTGACAGTATGGCCTGGGGGGTGATGGTTAGTGTAGTCAGCAGACATTGGTCAGTGTGGTTTGGGGTAATGGTCAGTATTGTCTGGGGGCAATGGCATGTGTGGTCTGGGAGGAGATGGTCAGTGTTGGGGTGATGGTCAGTACAATTGAGGGATGATAGTCAGTTTGGTCTGGGTTTGATGGCCAGTCTGGGGGCGATGGTCAGTGTGGTCTGAGGTGACAGTTCCAGGGTCATCGTCAGTCCCATGGTGATAGTCAGCCCGAGAGTCATGGTCAGTCCCAGGGGTCTTGGTCAGTCCCAGGGTCACGGTCAGTACCAGGATCACGGTCAGTGCCAGGGTCACGGTCAGTCCCAGGGTCACGGTCAGTCTCAGGATCACAGTCAGTCCCAGGGTCAGGGTCAGTCCTGGGGTCTCGGTCAGTCTCGTGGTCAAGGTTAGTCCCGGGGTCACAGTCAGTCCCAGGGTGATGGTCAGTCCCGGGGTGTTGGTCAGTCGCAGGATCACAGTTAGTCCCAGGGTCAGGGTTAGTCCCGGGGTCTCGGTCAGTCCCGGGGTCAGGGTCAGTCCCAGGGTTTCGGTCAGTCCCAGGTGTTGGTCAGTCTCAGGGTCACGGTCAGTCCCGGGGTCACGGTCAGTCCCAGGGTGTTGGTCAGTCGCAGGATCAGTTAGTCCTGGGGTCAGGGTTAGTACCGGGGTCTCGGTCAGTCCCGGGGTCTCGGTCAGTCCCGGGTTCACGGTCAGTCCCAGAGTCAAGGTCAGTCCCGGGGTCGCGGTCAGTCCCGGGGTCAAGGTCAGTCCCGGGGTCACGGTCAGTCCCGGGGTCTCGGTCAGTCCCGGTGTCAGGGTCAGTCCCGGGGTCACGGTCAGTCTCAGGGTCACGGTCAGTCTCAGGGTCACGGTCAGTCCCAGGGTCTCGGTCAGTCCCGGTGTCAGGGTTAGTCCCGAGGTCTCGGTCAGTCCCAGGGTCAGGGTCAGTCCCGAGGTCTCGGTCAGTCCCGAGGTCTCGGTCAGTCTCAGGGTCACGGTCAGTCCCGGGGTTTCGGTCAGTCCCGGGGTCGCGGTCAGTCCCAGGGTCACGGTCAGTCCCGGGGTCTCGGTCAGTCCCGGGGTCTCGGTCAGTCCCGGGGTCGCGGTCAGTCCCAGACCCAGAGTCACAGTCAGTCCCAGGGTCAGGGTTAGTCCTGGGGTCATGGTCAGTCCCAGGGTCAGGGTTAGTCCCAGGGTCTCGGTCAGTCCCAGGGTCAGGGTCAGTCCCGAGGTCTTGGTCAGTCCCGAGGTCACGGTCAGTCCCAGGGTCTCGGTTAGTCCCAGTCCCAGAGTCACAGTCAGTCCCAGGGTGACGGTCAGTCCCGGGATCAAGGTCAGTCCCGGGGTCAAGGTCAGTCCCGGGGTCAAGGTCAGTCCCGGGGTCTTAGTCAGTCCCGGGGTCAGGATCAGTCCTGGGGTCAGGATCAGTCCCGGGTGATGGTCAGTCCCAGGGTCACAGTCAGTCCTGGGGTGAATATCAGTCCCGGGGTGATGGTCAGTCCCAGGGTCACGGTCAGTCCCGGGGTGATGGTCAGTCCCAGGGTCACGGTCAGCCCCGTGGTCTCGGTCAGTCGGGGGGCCAGAGTCAGTCCCGGGGTCTCGGTCAGTCCCGGGGTCACGGTCAGTCCGGGGTCAGGGTCGGTCTGGGGTCAGGGTCAGGGTCAGTTCCAGGGTCAGGGTCATCCCGGGGTCAGGGCTAGTCCGGGGGTCACGGTCAGTCCCAGGGTCACGGTCAGTCCCGGGGTCAGGGTCAGTCCCGGGGTCAGGGTTATCCCGGGGTCAGGGTAGTCCCAGGGTCTCGGTCAGTCCCAGGGCGTTTGTCAGTTTCAGGGTCTCGGTCAGTCCCGGGGTCACGGTCAATCCCGAGATCTCGGTCAGTCCCATGGTCACGGTCAGTCCCAGGTCACGGTCAGTCCTGGGGTCAGGGTCAGTCCCGGGGTCAGGGTCATCCCGGGGTCACGGTCAGTCCCGGGGTCACGGCCAGTCCCAGGGTCAGGGTCATTCTCAGGGTCATGGTCAGTCCCGGGGTCACAGTCAGTACTGGGGTCACAGCCAGTCCCAAGGTCTCGGTCAGTCCCAGGTTGACGGTCAGTCCCGGGGTCACGGTCAGTCCCGGGGTCACAGTCAGTCCCGGGGTCACAGTCAGCCCCGGGGTCACGGTAGGTCCCAGGGTCATGGTCAGCCCCGGGGTCACGGTCAGTCCTGGGGTCACGGTCAGTCCCGGGGTCACGGTCAGTCCCAGGGTCTCGGTCAGTCCTGGGGTCACGGTCAGTCCCAGACCCAGAGTCACAGTCAGTCCCAGGGTCAGGGTTAGTCCTGGGGTCTCAGTCAATCCCAGGGTCAGGGTCAGTCCCAAGGTCTCGGTCAGTCCCAGGGTCTCGGTCAGTCCCGGGTTGACGGTCAGTCCCGGGGTCAGAGTCAGTCCCAGGGTCACAGTCAGTCCCAGGATCACAGTCAGTCCCGGGGTCAGGGTCAGTCCCAGGGTCACAGTCAGTCCCAGGGTCACAGTCAGTCCCGGGTTCACAGTCAGTCCCGGGGTCTCGGTCAGCCCCGGGGTCTCAGTCAGCCCCGGGGTCTTGGTCAGTCCCAGGGTCACGGTCAGTCCCAGGGTCACGGTCAGCCCCGGGGTCACGGTCAGTCCCGGGGTCACGGTCAGTCCTGGGGTCACGGTCAGTCCTGGGGTCTCGGTCAGTCCCAGGGTCTCCGTCAGTCCCGGGGTCACGGTCAGTCCCAGACCCAGAGTCACAGTCAGTCCCAGGGTCAGGGTTAGTCCTGGAGTTTCAGTCAATCCCAGGGTCAGGGTCAGTCCCAGGGTCAGGGTAAGTCCCAGGATCAGGGTCAGTCCCAGGGTCTCGGTCAGTCCCGGGGTCAGGGTCAGTCCCGGGGTCACAGTCAGCCCCGGGGTCACGGTCAGCCCCGGGGTCACGGTCAGCCCCGGGGTCTCGGTCAGCCCCGGGGTCACGGTCAGTCCCGGGGTCACGGTCAGCCCCGGGGTCACGGTCAGTCCTGGGGTCACGGTCAGTCCTGGGGTCTCGGTCAGTCCCAGGGTCAGTGTCAGTCACGAGGTCAGTGTCAGTCCCGAAGTCAGTGTCAGTCCCAGGGTCAGTGTCAGTCCCCGGGTCAAGGTCAGTCTCAGGATCACAGTCAGTCCCGGGGTCAGGGTCACACCCGGGGTGATGGTCAGTGCCGGAGTGATGGTCAGTCCCGGGGTCACAGTCAGTCCTGGGGTCACGATCAGTCCTGGGGTCACGGTCTGTCCCGGGGTCAAGGTCAGTCCCGGGGTCACGGTCAGTCCCGGGGTCACGGTCAGTCCCGGGGTCAGGGTCAGTCCCTGGGTGATGGTCAGTCCCGGGGTCACAGTCAGTCCTGGGGTGATGGTCAGTCCTGGGGTGATGGTCAGTCCCAGGGTCACGGTCAGTCCCGGTGTCACAGTCAGTCCCAGTGTCACAGTCAGTCCCAGGGTCTTGGTCAGTCCCAGGGTCACGGTCAGTCCCTGGGTCAGGGTCGGTCCTGGGTCAGGGTCAGGGTCAGTCCCAGGGTCAAGGTCATCCCGGGGTCAGGGCTAGTGCGGGGGTGACGGTCAGTCCCAGGGTCACGGTCAGTCCCAGCGTCAGGGTCAGTCCCCAGGTCAGGGTCAGTCCCGGGGTCAGATCATCCCGGGGTCAGGGTAGTCCCAGGGTCTCGGTCTGTCCCAGGGCGTTTGTCAGTTTCAGGATCTCGGTCAGTCCCGGGGTCACGGACAATCCCGAGATCTCGGTCAGTCCCATGGTCACGGTCAGTCCCAGGGTCACGGTCAGTCCCGGGGTCAGGGTCAGTCCTGGGGTCAGGGTCTTCCCGGGGTCAGGGCTAGTCCGGGGGTCACGGTCAGTCCCGGGGTCACGGCCAGTCCCAGGGTCAGGGTCATTCTCAGGGTCAGGGTCAGTCCCGGGGTCACAGTCAGTACTGGGGTCACGGTCAGTCCCAGGGTCACAGTCAGTCCCGGGGTCACAGTCAGTCCCGGGGTCTCGGTCAGCCCAGGGGTCACGGTCAGTCCCAGGGTCATGGTCAGCCCCGGGGTCACGGTCAGCCCCGGGGTCTCGGTCAGTCCCAGGGTCTCGGTCAGTCCTGGGGTCACGGTCAGTCCCAGACCCAGAGTCACAGTCAGTCCCAGGGTCAGGGTTAGTCCTGGGGTCTCAGTCAATCCCAGGGTCAGGGTCAGTCCCAGAGTCAGGGTAAGTCCCAGGGTCAGGGTCAGTCCCAGGGTCTCGGTCAGTCCCGGGGTCAGGGTCAGTCCCAGGGTCACAGTCAGTCCCGGGGTCACAGTCAGTCCCGGGGTCACGGGCAGTCCCAAGGTCTCGGTCAGTCCCAGGGTCTCGGTCAGTCCCGGGTTGACGGTCAGTCCTGGGGTCAGAGTCAGTCCCAGGGTCACAGTCAGTCCCAGGGTCACAGTCAGTTCCGGGGTCAGGGTCAGTCCCAGGGTCACAGTCAGTCCCGGGGTCTCGGTCAGCCTCGGGGTCACGGTCAGCCCCGGGCTCACGGTCAGTCCCGGGGTCACAGTCAGTCCCGGGGTCACAGTCAGTCCCAGTGTCACAGTCAGTCCCAGGGTCTTGGTCAGTCCCAGGGTCACGGTCAGTCCCGGGGTCACGGTCAGTCCTGGGGTCACGGTCAGTCCCAGACCCAGAGTCACAGTCAGTCCCAGGGTCAGGGTTAGTCCTGGGGTCTCAGTCAATCCCAGACCCAGAGTCACAGTCAGTCCCAGGGTCAGGGTTAGTCCTGGGGTCAGGGTCAGTCCCAGGGTCTCGGTCAGTCCCGGGGTCAGGGTCAGTCCCAGGGTCACAGTCAGCCCCGGGGTCACGGTCAGCCCCGGGGTCACGGTCAGCCCCGGGGTCACGGTCAGTCCCGAGGTCAGTGTCAGTCCCGAGGTCAGTGTCAGTCCCAGGGTGAGTGTCAGTCCCCGGGTCAAGGTCAGTCCCCGGGTCAAGGTCAGTCTCAGGATCACAGTCAGTCCCGGGGTGATGGTCAGTCCCGGGGTCACAGTCAGTCCTGGGGTCACGATCAGTCCTGGGGTCACGATCAGTCCTGGGGTCACGGTCTGTCCCGGAGTCAAGGTCAGTCCTGGGGTGATGGTCATTCCCGGGGTCAGGGTCATTCCCGGGGTCAGGGTCATTCCCGGGGTCACGGTCAGTCCCTGGGTGATGGTCAGTCCCCGGGTCACAGTCAGTCCTGGGGTCATGATCAGTCCAGGGGTCACGGTCAGTCCCAGGGTCAAGGTCAGTCCCAGGGTCAAGGTCAGTCCCAGGGCAGTCCCATGATCACGGTCAGTCCTGGGGTCACGGTCAGTCCCGGGGTCACGGTCAGTCTCAGGCTCACGGTCAGTCCCGGGATCACGGTCAGTCCCAGGGTCTTGGTCAGTCCCAGGGTCTCGGTTAGTCCCAGGGTCAGGGTCAGTCCCAGGGTCTCGGTTAGTCCCAGGGCGTTGGGCAGTCTCAGGGTCTTGGTCACTCCCAAGTTCACGGTCAGTCCCGGGGTCACGGTCAATCCCGCGGTCATGGTCAGTCCCAGGGTCATGGTCAGTCCCGGGGTCATGGTCAGTCGCGGGGTCACCGTCTGTCCCAGGGTCTCAGTCAATCCCGGGATCTCGGTCAGTCCCGGGGTCACGGTCAGTTTCAGGATCACAGTCAGTCCCGGGGCCAGGGTCAGTCCCAGGGTGTTGGTCAGTCCCGGGGTCACGGTCAGTCCCGGGGTCAGGGTCAGTCCCGTGGTCAGGGTCAATCCCGGGATCTCGGTCAGTCCCGGGGTCACGGTCAGTCTCAGGATCACGGTCAGTCCCAGGGTCACGGTCAATCCCGGGGTCACGGTCAGTCCCAGGATCTCGGTCAGTCCCGGGGTCACAGTCAGTCCCGGGGTCACGGTCCATCTCAGGATCACGGTCAGTCCCAGGGTCTCGGTCAGTCCTGGGGTCAGGGTCAGTCCCGGGGTCAGGGTCAGTCCCAGGCTCACTGTCAGTCCCAGGGTGATGGTCAGCCCTAGGGTCACTGTCAGTCCCAGGGTGATGGTCAGTCCCAGGGTCACGATCAGTCCTGGGGTCACGGTCAGGGTCAGTCCCAGGGTCTCGGTCAGTCCCAGGGTCTTGGTCAGTCCCATGGTCTCAGTCAGTCTCAGGGTCTCGGTCAGTCTCAGGGTCTTGGTCAGTCCCAGGGTCACTGTCCGTCCCAGGGTGATGGTCAGTCTCGGGGTCACGGTCTGTCCCGGGGTCACGGTCAGTCCCGGGGTCACGGTCAGTCCCGGGGTCTCGGTCAGCCCTGGGGTCTCAGTCAGTCCCAGGATCAAGGTCAGTCCAAGGGTCAGGTTTAGTCCTGGGGTCACGGTCAGTCCTGAGGTCAGGCTCAGTCCCAGGGTCACGGTCAGTCCTGGGGTCTCGGTCAGTCCCGGGGTCACGGTCAGTCCTGGGGTCTCGGTCAGTCCCGGGGTCTCGGTCAGTCCCGGGGTCAGGCTCAGTCCCGGGGTCAGGCTCAGTCCCGGGGTCTCGGTCAGTCCCGGGGTCAGGGTCAGTCCCGGGGTCAGGCTCAGTCCCAGGGTGACGGTCAGTCCCAGGGTGACGGTCGGTCCCAGGGTGACGGTCAGTCCCAGGGTGACGGTCAGTCCCAGGGTGACGGTCGGTCCCAGGGTGACGGTCGGTCCCAGGGTGACGGTCAGTCCCGGGGTGACGGTCGGTCCCAGGGTGACGGTCGGTCCCAGGGTGACGGTCAGTCCCAGGGTGACGGTCGGTCCCAGGGTGACGGTCGGTCCCAGGGTGACGGTCGGTCCCAAGGTGACGGTCAGTAACATTACCTCCTTTGCTTTCTGTTGGAGTAGATCTGCCTCTTGTTTGAGTTTCTCTTTCTCGCTCTCTAACGCTGCAATGGCGTCCTGTAGCTCAGTGGCTTCTTTCTTACTCTGGATCCACTGAAGTTCGAGTTTCTGCACTGTGCTGGCCTTCTCTCTTGTTGTCTGTTCTATATCGTGAAGCTTCAAGCTGATCTCCTTTGCTTCGGTTTTGAATTTCTTGGCTTCCTGCTCGGCTCTGGCCTGAGCCTCAGTCAGTTCTGAGACTAACGTTTTCAGGTGTTGAGCTTCCTCACTGATCTCAACCTGACGCTGACGTTCACTCAACAGACGTTTCTGGTATTCTTCAGCCTCGGCCTCGAGCCGTTGCTGCATCTGCAGTTTGTCTGCTGACAGTTTCTTTGCCTGTTCCTCGGCTTGGTCTCTCTGTTTCTGCAACATTTCTGCCTCTGCTTTCAGATGGTTTGCCTCCTGAACTGCCTGCATCTTTTCCTTTAACATCTTATCAGCCAGTGCCCTCTGTTGGACCAGGTCTTCCTCTGCGAGCTTTCTCTGACGGGCTGATTCTTGCGCCTCAACACTGAGCCTGGCTGCGTCCTCAGCCAGCTTCTTCATTTTCTCAGCTTCCTGAGCCAGATGCTTCTGCATGTTGTCCTTGTCTTTCAAAACTAACATCTTGTTTTCTTCTTCAATCCTCGTCTTCAGTTTAATCAGCTCTTCCATGTGGATTTTGACTTTGTAGAGTTCATCCTCAGCTTGCGTCTTCTGTTTGATGGCCTCTGTCACCTCCGATTTCAAACGTTGTAACTCTTCATCCAAGATGGATTTCTGGTGGTCTGTATCTTCCAACTGCAGCTTCACTTTAGTCAGTTCTTGCTCCACACTCGATTTCTGTCTCAGTGTTTGCTCGGCAAACTTCTTGTGTTTCTCCATGTCTGCGTCAGCCAGTTGTTTCTGTTTCAGAGCTGCCTCCTCAGCTTTCGCTCTCTTGGCAGCTTCAAATTCGGCCTCTTTCCTCCTCTTTTCAGCGTCTTGTTGAGCCCTGGCTTTTCCCTGAGCGTCTTTCTCTGCCTCCTCCTTCAGTCTCTCAGCTTCTTCTGCCTGTTGTCGGCAGAATGTTGCCTCTTGTTCAGCTTTCAGCCGTGCCTGTTCAGCCTCCTCTGCCAGGCGCTTGGCATTCTCGGCCTGTTCCTTCAGGTTGTCCACAATCGTCTTCTCCTGCTGCTTGCTTTGTAGCAATTCCTGTTCCTTCTGCTGCACTGTGGCTAAGTGAGCTCTCTCCTCAGCATCAATACGTTTTTGAGCAGCATCCTGTGCCAGGTTGATCTGCCTCTCCGCCTCTCTCTCTGACAGTTCCTTTTGTTTCCAGGCCTCTTCTGATTTTTTCTTCAGCCGCTCAACCTCGTCCAGTGCGGCCTTGCGTTGCCGAGCAGCCTCTTCCTCAGCGGCGAGGATTTCTTTCACTTTGTGTTCGGCCTCTTGCCTCTTCTTGGCTTCTTCCAAGGCCCGGGCTCGCTGTTTGTCAGCCTCCTCCTCGGCCTCTCTCTTGCTGCGCTGAGTTTCCTCCGCAATGTTCTTTAACTTGCTCAGCTCAATTTCCAGATCAGACTTGCCTTCCGAAGCCTTCTCAAAGTTCAGTTTGAGGATCTGAATCTCTTCCTCAATGATTCTCCTCTGTTTCAAAGTCTCCTCCACAATACTTTTCTGCCTGTCCAACTCAAGGTCAGAGCTCTTCCTCAGCTGAGTAATCCTTTCCTCGATATCTTGCTTGTGCTGCATGGCCTGTTCTTCCAGAAGCTTCCGTTGATAGGCCTCATCCTCGGCCAGTCGCCTCAGACGCGCATTTTCAGCTTCCTTTTCCTTCAGTGCCATTTCTGCCTCTGTCTTTAAGCGAGTGGCATCATTAATCGCAGCAAGTTTCTCCTTCAGGATCCTCTCAGCCTCACTCCTTTGGCGACTGGCTTCATCTTCAGCGATCTGTCTCAGGCGCTTGGCTTCCTCTGTTGCAGATCGCAGCTTTGCTGCCTCATCCGCCAGCTCTTTCATCCTCTGTGCCTCGGTCTCCAGCATCTGTTTGGTCTTTTCTGTCGTTGACCTGGTTTCTTCCTCAGTTTTCAGTTTCAGCTGCAGCAGCATCTCCATCTCTGCTTTCACCTTGGCCAGCTCCTCCTCCAATAGTTTCCTCTGGCGAAGGGCCTCACTCACCTCGTTCTTCAGCCGGTACAGTTCTTCCTCGAGGAGGAGTCTCTGCTGCTCCCCGTTCTCAGTCTGTGCTCGCAGACGGATTAGCTCCTGCTCTGCACAGAGTTTCTGCTGTGCTGTTTCATTGGCCAGCTTCCTCTGTTTCTCCAGCTCCTGCTCAGCCATCTCCTTCTGTCTCAGCGCCGATTCCTCCGTTTTCACTCTCTTCCTGGCCTCACGCTCGGCTTCTTCCTTCTGCCTTTCAGCTTCCTCTTGAGCCAGGGACTTTTTGTGAGCCACCTCTTCTGCCTGCAGCCTTAAGCGAAGGGCCTCATTTGCTTTCTGACGCCATTTCTCCAGCTCCTTCTCTGCTTCCTGCTTGGCATTCTCTGCATCCTCCTGTTGCCGTTTTAACCGCGTGGCCTCCTCCTGTAACTGGGTCACAGTCTGATGCTCCTGTCTCAGGGATAACTCCAGCTCAGTGGTTTTCTGCTCAAAGGAGAGGCGTTTGCTGTGGAGCTCAGCTGCTGCACTTTTCTGAGCGACTTCCTGAGCCAGCAGAAGCTGTTTCTCCTTCTCCAGCTCAGCCTGCTTCATTCTCCTTTCCACATCTGCAGCTTGGTTCCTGAAATGTTGCAGGTCGTCCAAAGCCTTTTGTTTCTCACGAGCAGCATCTTTCTCTGCCTGAATCTTCAGCTTCAGTTCCTCCTCTGCTTGTTTCTTCTTCTGGGACTCCTCGTTCACCTGTTTGCGAAGTCTCTCAGCCTCGTCCTGTGCTGTCTTCCTCTGTTTCTCTGCTTCCTCGGCTTGTGCTTTCAGCTGTTGTAGTTCTGACTCGGCAGACTCTCTCTGTTTCTGGGAAGTCTCTAACTGTAACTGGATAATTCGAATTTCCTCCTCAATCTTGGTACGGCTGAGGAGAACGTCCTCCACCATCTTTGTCTTCTTTTTGATTTCAGTTTCCGAGGAGCTTTTCAGTTGGTTTAACTCTTGTTGAACATTCTGCTTCTGATTTTCTGCATTCAGTGCTACTGCCTCCCTCTTGCTCACCTCTTCCTCTATCCTGTGCTGTAGCTCCTTTGCTTCCTTCTCAGCGTCAGCTTTGGCCTTTGCGTGAGCAGCAGCTAACTGCTTCTGTTTCTCTAACTGGGCCTCCACTTCTTCCAAACGTTTGCGCTCCTCAGCTTTCAGCTCCTCTGCAGCTTTCTAAGTGTGAGAATGATGGACAGAAGCAACGTCAGCACCAACAACGACAGCCAGCAACAAATCAGACAACTACTCAGGCCTGAGTGAAGAACCGAGCACAAACCAACCAGAACTACAGGGAATGGCAGCCAATCACTAGGGACTGGGCACACAGACCTCTCCAATCAGCGACTGGACTTCAGTGACCAAACTGGCCCCTGTCAATAGTAGGCTTCCATTGGGTGAGGAATTTGATAGCGGGCTCCCATTGGTTGGGGAGGAGCCCAGGACTCCCACTAGTTAAGGAAGAGGCTTGGTTGACAGAGTGGACACTGGGCACTCATTGGTTAAGGGAATGAACACTGGGTTCCTACTAGTTGTGGGACAGCACTGGGTTCCCATTCCTGATGAAGGGCCTTTGCCTGAAACGTTGATTTTCCTGCTCCTCGGTTGCTGCCTGACCTGCTGTGCTTTTCCAGCACCACTCTAATCTAGACTCTGGTTTCCAGCATCTGCAGTCCTCACTTTTGCTTGGGTTCCCATTGGTTGAGAGAGTGGACACCGGGCTCCCATTGGTTGAGGGAGAACACAGGGCTCCCATTGGTTGGGGAGGAGGGCATTGGGCTCCTATTGGTTATGGGAGACAACAGGGCTCCCACTGACTGAGGGAGAGGGCACTGGGCTCCCATTGGTTGGGGGAGAGAACACGGCTCCCATTGAGTGAGGGAGAGGGCACTGAGCTGCCATTGGATGAGGGAGAGGTCACTGGGCTCCCATTGGGTGAGGGTTTTGTTAGACTTACAGGGACAGAGTCCATGTTGGAATTGTGTCTGAAGATGGAACAAGGTGAATGGATGGAATATGGAATCACTCGAGACAATCATGCACTGCCCAGTCCCACTGCCCAGAAACAATGAGACAATATCTCAGTGGCAACTATTGCAACATCTCTGTACGTTAAACCATCATTAAACAAGGTGCAAACACAGCGCCTTGGCACTTACAACGTGTCCCGTTCACCACCAAATCCCTGACCATCTACTGCACACAACAGCTGGCTCCCAGCTCGGGGTCTTTGCCAAGGGACAGCTCATGTTGACAGAAGCCCCGAAACCAGCTCGAATTAACAAGGAAGTCAGGTTCACCTTCCCAGCTTTAGTGAACACAGCAGTGAGGGACAGAGTCTGAACCACTCCTGATCACAAAGCACCAAACAGCAGAAGGTCACAGTCCCCACTTAGCTCGACAGGTTTAAAGTACAGGAGATGTGATCAACTAGACATTGGACACCAAGCACCCAACACCAGGGCAGACCAAGTGAGAAACCAAGGAACAACCAATGGAGCTGATGATGTATCTGATGACACAGAGCGAAAAATACAGAGAATGTGTGTGTGAGAGAGAGAGAGAGAGAGAGAGAGAGAGGGAGGGGGAGAGCGCGAGATGGGTGGACGGACTGACTGAGCACTGTCACAACACCTGAAGCTCAGTCTGGACTGAGCAGGAACATGCAGTATTGGAGAGAACACCTTCCAGCCAGCAGTGACAATCCAGATCTTCATTTACCTTAATCACTGCCCAACAAACAGAATAATAAGGAGAACAGAAGATCACACCCGAATGCAGGGAGAAGGTGTTGAAAGATAAACAAGAAGATAAAACACTTAGCAAGTAAGTAACCTCATTAACAGCCAAAAAAAAATTCAAAAACATTAAAACAATGCTGCTCAATACCTTGAAAACTCAGAGGCTTTACACAGCAGGGACCCCCTGCTCATGATCTGGGGCCTTCAGTTCAAACCCACACCACAGTAATGGTGGGATTTACATTCAATTCACAACTTGTGAAATATGGAGGTGATCTGACGTTGCTCGTGAAACCATTGTCAATTGTTGGGAAAACCCCACCTGGGTCACTAATGTCCTTCAGGGAAGGAAACTGCCATCCTTACCTGGTCTGGCCTACACGTGACTCCAGACCCACAGCAACATGGTCAACTCTCAGCCACCCTCTGAAATGGCCAAGTGAGCCACACAGATCAAGGGCAGTTCGGGATAGCCAACACATCCTGGTCCAACCAGTGAAGCCCACAGCGGGTAAGAGAATAAAGAAAGGTTTCTCCCTCCCTCTCATTCTCTCTCTCTCTCGTCTCTCTGTCTCGCTCGTCTCTCTGGTCTCTCTCTGTCTCTCTCTGTCTCTCTCTCTCTCTCATCTCTCTGTCTCGCTCGTCTCTCTGGTCTCTCTCTGTCTCTCTCTGTCTCTCTTGTGTCTCTAAAAATTATATCATTGATGATTCTCATCTTTTTAACGATTGAGGGAATCCCAGTCCAAGTCTTACACTGCTGTTTAGCTGGACACAGTCATCACTTGTGTTAAAATGTTTTTTGTACAGCTTGTAATTTGTGTGCTCACTCTTAGCTCCAATAATATCGCAGTTATTTCGGAGATGATTAATGGGGTTTGAGTAGGACAGAGCTGCTCTGATGGGTTTTACCCTTCACTCCTTTGCCCACATACTTTGCTTTGTAATTAAAATTGCATCCACATTCCTAGAATGCTGACTTCCAAACTTGCAACAAAGTCAAACAACCTCTCCCCAACAACATACAGCCCGACCCTTCACTCCATACACCCCGACCCTTCACCCCATACACCCCGACCTTTCACCCCATTCACATCGACTGTTCACTCCACACGCACACACACACACCCCAATATGTCATCCCACACCCTGACCCTTCACCCTATACACCCTGAACCTTCACTCCATACTTTCTAGCCCCCTTGTCCAAACCTATGTCCAGATACAGCCCCACCCTCCCATGGGTACCACCCCCAGGACCCCATCCTACCCCCACTCTCCCATGGGTACAACCCCCAGGACCCTATCCTACCCCCACCCTCCCATGGGTACCACCCCCAGGGCCCCCATTCCCCACCCCCAACCTCCCATGGGTACCACCCCTAGGGCCACCATTCCCCACCCCCACCCTCCCATGGGTACCACCCCCAGGGCCCCCATTCCCCACCCCCAACCGCCCATGGGTACCACCCCTAGGGCCACCATTCCCCAAACCCACCCTTCCATGGGTACCACCCCTAGGGCCACCATTCCCCACCACCACCCTCCCATGGGTACCACCCCAGGGCCCCCATTCCCCACCCCCAAGGCCCCCATTCCCCACCACCACCCTCCCATGGGTATCACCCCCAGGGCTCCCATTCCCCACCCCCACCCTCCCTTGGGTACCACCCCCAAGGCCCCCATTCCCCACCCCCACCCTCCCATGGGTACCACCCCAGGGCCCCCATTCCCCACCCCCACCCTCCCTTGGGTACCACCCCTAGGGCCACCATTCCCCACCCCCAAGCCTCACCTCCTCAGTTTCCAGTCGCTGCAGGTTGATGCTGATGAACTTGATGTACTGGCTGGACAAGGTCATCAGCTCAATGTAGCGGGTCCGCAGGTCCACATACTGAAAACAACAGGAGAGCATCAGTCCCAGAGCTCCCTCACAGATCCTCACCCAGCACCATCACTGCCAGGGCAGTGCCAGTCCCAGAGCTCCCTCACAGATCCTCACCCAGCACCATCACTGCCAGGGCAGTGCCAGTCCTATGCCCAGGGTGCAGACTGTGTGGGAAAAGCCACAGGGAGATGAGGCAGGAGGGGAAATCTGGAGGGGGAGAATGGCGATGAGAGGAGGGGGAGGGATGGAGATAAGGTGTGAACAGAGAGTAGGGCAAGAGGGATTGGGGGGGATGGGGGAGGGGAGAGTGTTGAAAGAGGGGGTTGGAAGTGGCTAAAAGGGTGGGGTGAGCCAGGGTTGGAGGATTTGAGCTACAGGGAGACGTTGAACAAGCTGGGATTGTTTTCCCTGGAGCGTCGGAGGCTGAGGGGTGACTTTATAGAGGTTTACAAACTTATGAGGGGCATGGATAGGATAAATAGGTAAAGTATTTTCCCTGGAGTGGGGGAGTCCAGAACTAGAGGGCATAGGTTTAGGGTGAGAGGGGAAGGATATAAAAGAGACCTAAGGGACAACTCTTTCATGCAGAGGGTGGTGTGTGTATGGAATGAGCTGCCAGAGGATGTGGTGGAGGCTGGTACAATTGCAACATTTAAAAGGCATTTGGATGGGTATATGAATAGGAAGGGTTTGGAGGGACATGGGCCGGGTGCTGGCAGGTGGGACTAGATTGGGTTGGGATATCTGGTTGGCATGGACGGGTTGGACCGAAGGGTCTGTTTCCATGCTGTACATCTCTGACTCTATAAGTGGGAGGGTTTGGATATCAGAAGCAGAGGGGTGGAGGGAGAGGTGGATGGGACTGTGAGGGTGTGAGGGTATCAAGGTGGCGGGAGTGTGAGGGAGTGTGAGGGTGTGAGGGTGCGAGGGTGCGAGGGTATCAAGGTGGCGGGAGTGTGAGGGAGTGTGAGGGAGTGTGAGGGTGCGAGGGTATCAAGGTGGCGGGAGTGTGAGGGAGTGTGAGGGTGCGAGGGTATCAAGGTGGCGGGAGTGTGAGGGAGTGTGAGGGAGTGTGAGGGTGCGAGGGTCTCTCCTACCTCCTGGATGATGCTGTCTGATGCTGATGTGACTTTCTGTTTCTTCACTGGAGAAGCGAGGGGTGCCACCTGAGCTTTGTACGTCACCAACTGCAGCTCGTAGTCCTGGGGGAACACAGCACATCAGGGCACACAGCAACCTCCTGCTCACACTCACTCTCACACACACACACACACACACACACACACACACACACACACACACA
This sequence comes from Chiloscyllium plagiosum, assembly GCF_037043375.1. NCBI lineage: Eukaryota > Metazoa > Chordata > Chondrichthyes > Orectolobiformes > Hemiscylliidae > Chiloscyllium > Chiloscyllium plagiosum. The sequence goes on along the minus strand of NW_028270143.1, from coordinate 137,532,550 downwards.
CACACACACACACACACACACACACAGACTCACCCCACACACACACACACACTCACTCACACAGACTCACCCCACACACACTCACTCTCACACACACACACACTCACTCACTCACACACACACACACAGACTCACCCCACACACACACACACTCACACAGACACACACACACACAAACACTCACACACACACACACACAGACTCACCCCACACACACACACACACTCACTCACACAGACTCACCCCTCACACACACACACACACACACACACACACTCACTCACACAGACTCACCCCACACACACACACACACTCACTCACACAGACTCACTCACACACACACACTCACACAGACTCACCCCTCACACTCACACACACACTCACACACTCACACACACACACACACACACACTCACTCACACAGACTCACTCACATTCACTCACCCCACACACACACACACTCACTCACACAGACTCACCCCTCACACACACACACACACTCACTCACACAGACTCACCCCTCACACACACACACACACTCACTCACACAGACTCACCCCTCACACACACACACTCACACAGACTCACCCCTCACACACACACACACTTTCACACACACACACACACCCCTCACACACACACACACACACACTTACACAGACCCACCCCTCACACACACACACACACACACTCACACACTCACCCCTCACACACACACAAACACACACTTTCACACACACACACACCCCTCACACACACACACACTTTCTCACACACACATACACCCCTCACACACACACACACTTTCACACACACACACACCCCTCACACACACATACACACACACACACACACACTCACTCACAGAGATTCACCCCTCACACACACACATTCACACACACACACATACACACCCCTCACACACACACACTCACTCACACAGACTCACCCCTCACACACACATTCTCTCACACACACACACTCACCCCTCACACACACTCACTCACACACTCACCCCTCACACACACACACACTCTCACACACACACCCCTCACACACACACACTCACTCTCACACACACACACACACACACACACTCACACTCTCACACACACACCCCTCACACACACACACTCACTCACACACACACACTCACACACTCACCCCACACACACGCTCATATACACACACACTCACTCACCCCTCACACACACTCACTCACCCACTCACTCCCTCACTCACTGACACAACCACACTCACTCTTACAAAGAACAAAGAAAATGTACAGCCCAGGAACAGGCCCTTCGGCCCTCCAAGCCTGAGCCGATCCAAATCCACTGTCTAAACCTGTCACCCAGTTCCTAAGCATCTGTATCCCTCTGCTCCCCACCTACTCATGCATCTGCCCAGATGCATCTTAAATGAATCTACCGTGCCTGCCTCTACCACCTCTGCTGGCAACGCATTCCTGATGCCCACCACCCTCTGTGTGAGGTACTTGCCGCGTGTATCCCCCTTAAACTTTTCACCTCTCACCTTAAAAGCGTGACCTCTCGTTATTGAATCCTTTACCCTGGGCAAAAGCTTGTCTCTATCCACCCTGTCTATACCCTTCATGATTTTGTAAACCTCAATCAGGTCCCCCCTCAATCTCCTTTTTTCTAATGAAAACAATCCTAACCTACTCAACCTCTCTTCATAGCTAGCACCTTCCATACCAGGCAACATCTTCGTAAACCTTCTCTGCACCCTCTCCAAAGCATCCACATCCTATTGGTAATGTGGCGACCAGAACTGTACACAGTATTCAAAATGCGGCCAAACCAATGTCTTGTACAATTTTAACATGACCTGCCAGCTCTTATACTCAATACCCCGTCCAATTAAGGCAAGCATACCATATGCCTTCTTGACCACTCTATCCACCTGTGCAGCAACCTTCAGGGTACAATGGACCTGCACTCCCAGATCTCTCTGCTCATCAACTTTTCCCAAGGCTCTTCCATTCATTGTATAATTCACTCGAGAATTAGACTTTCCTAAATACATCACCTCACATTTGTCTGGATTGAACTCCATCTGCCACTTTTCCGCCCAACTCTCCAGTCTGTCTATATCCTCCCGTATTCTTTGACAGTCCCTTCAGCTTTCTGCTACTCCACCAATCTTTGTCATCTGCAAACTTGCTGATCATACCAACAGTGCCCTCTTCCAGATCATTGATGTATATTACAAACAACAGTAGCCCCAGCACTGATCACTGTGGAACACCACTGGTCACCTTCCTCCATTTCGAGATACTCCCTTCAACTACTACTCCCTGTCTCCTGTTGCTCAACCAGTTCTTTATCCACCTGCTAGAACATCCTGCACACCATGTGACTTCACTTTCTCCATTAGTCTACCATGGGGGAACCTTATCAAACAGAACACAGTTTCTGCACACCTTAGCACAGGATGGGATGGGGGGGGGGGGGTCAGGAGGGGTGAGGGGGGAGAGGGGAGAGGGTTGGGGATGGGCAGGGGTATGGGGAAGGGAGGGGGAGAGGTGGGGCAGGGGTTTGGGAAGGGGAGGGTAGGGGGTGAGGGTGGGGCAGGGGTATGGGGAGGGGGCAGGGGGAACGGGGAGGGGAGGGGGCAGGGGGAACGGGGAGGGGTATGGGGAAGGGAGGGGGAGAGGGTGGGGCAGGGGTTTGGGAAGGGGAGGGTAGGGGAGAGGGTGGGGCAGGGGTATGGGGAGGGGGCAGGGGGGAACGGGGAGGGGGAGGGGGCAGGGGGAACGGGGAGGGGTATGGGGAAGGGAGGGGAGAGGGTGGGGCAGGGGTTTGGGAAGGGGAGGGTAGGGGGAGAGGGGGGGGAGGGTGGGGCAGGGGTATGGGGAGGGGGCAGGGGGAACGGGGAGGGGGAGGGGGCAGGGGGAACGGGGAGGGGTATGGGGAAGGAGGGGGAGAGGGTGGGGCAGGGGTGGGAAGGGGAGGGTAGGGGGAGAGGGTGGGGCAGGGGTATGGGGAGGGGGCAGGGGGAACGGGAGGGGGAGGGGGCAGGGGGAACGGGGAGGGTATGGGGAAGGAGGGGAGAGGGTGGGGCAGGGGTTGGGAAGGGGAGGGTAGAGGAGAGGGTGGGGCAGGGGTATGGGGAGGGGCACGGGGAACGGGGAGGGTAGGGGAAGGGAGGGGACGGGGAGAGGGAGGGGGAACGGGGAGAGGGAGGGGGAACGGGGAGGGGTACGGGGAGAGGGAGGGGAACGGGGAGAGGGAGGGGGAAACGGTGAAGGGGTAGGGGGAGGGGGCAGGAGACGGGGAGGGGCCATTGTTGTTCCTGTTTGCTGACCTTGATCGCATCAATGTACTGCTTGGCAAATTTCTCACATTCGTCCACCTTCTCTCGGTTTTTCATAACTTCCTGCAGGACTTTCTGTAAAACCAAGACGACTGAAGTTAGAACAAAAAAATGAGAGCTCAGCAGCTTCGATATGCCCACCCCTGGGAA